>NC_059282.1:11136055-11138555 GCF_017591435.1 Portunus trituberculatus
GGTGTTTTTTTTTCTTAATTCTAATGTTGGTTCTGCTAATGCTACTACTACTACTATTACTACTACTACTACTATCATTAATATTGTTACTATCATCACTATTATCATTATGAAGTTATACTATTGTTGTTATTATCATTTTTTTATTTTCATTATTATTTGTTATTATTATCATTATTATTATTATTATTATTAGTAGTAGTAGTAGTAGTAGTAGTAGTAGTGGTGGTGGTGGTGCTGATGTTGTTATTGTTGTTGTTGTTGTTTAGTGTCATTTTTATTTTACTCATCTCATTCTCTCTCTTATTCTCTCTCTTACCACTTATCTGATGTCAACTCCATATTTGTATTAGTGTTCTTAATCTCCTCCTTTATTACACTCTCCTTACACTCCCCTCTATTATTCACTCTATTTCTGCAGCGTCTTTTTGTTTTTTTTATCTGACCTGAGACATTTTAAGTAAGTGTATCAAAGGATTTATTAACCTCTTATCATGTCTCTTGCATTCTTTTCCTTTCTTTCTTTCCTTTTTTTCTTGTTCTTTTCTTATTTTCACTTTTTTTTTCTCCTCCTCTCCGTGTCCGTGAAGTCTCCCCTCTTCTTCCTATTTTCTTCACACTTATTATGATTATAGATATTAACATTAACGAATTATTTATATCACTATCACCACCACCACCACCACCACCTATGACATCATTATTCTCGCATTCCTAAATATTCAAATGACTCATATTGACACCCAGGAAGCAAAGAAGGAAAACAACAATATCAACACGAGTTATCTGTATCACCATCACAGTCATCACCACCACCACCACCACCACCACCACTGTCATCATCACCCTCCATATCTAAGTGTCATGTTAACTCTCACGCAAGAATCGAAGAAAAACAGCTATAAATATAAACAGGAAGGACTTATATCACCACCACCACCACTAACACCACCATCACCACCTCCACCACCACTACTTTCATCACCATTCTTGTAATCCTACATAATGATTATCTAAGTTTCATGTTAAACACTCACGTGGGAATCAAAAAAGAAAAAAAAATAAGAAAAAACAAGAAATTATATCAACACCACCACCACCACCACCACCACAACTTTCATCACTCTTACTTTCCTACATATTTGAGACTCATTTTAACACTCACGTAGAAATAATAATAAAAAAAAAAATATATATATGAACACCAATGAATTTTATCACCACCACCACCATCATCATCATCATCACCACCACCACCACCACCACCACCACTTTCATCACTCTTTCCTACATATTTGAGACGCATTTTAACACTCACGTAAGAATAAAAGAAAAATAACTATAAATGAACACCAAGAAATTATATCACCACCACCATCACCACCACCACCACCATTAACCTTGCATTCCTATGTACGTCAATGACTCACGCTAACACTCACACAGAAATCAATGAGGGAGGAAAATAAAGCTTCACACCTGTTCCAATTAACTAAAAGCGTGAGAAAGGAAGTTAGAAAAGAAGTGAACACATTAAATACATGAAATATAAATCGATTAATGAAAAAAATATATACGAAGATAAGTGAAGGACAAAGTAGAGAGAGAGAGAAAAGGAGAGAGAAAAAAAAAAAATAAGGTGAGACAGAATTTCAGAAAACAAGGCAAGAAATGATACGAACAGAAAACGAAGTAAATAAATAATCCATAACACGAATGAAGCAAATAAAAGGAAAAGAAAAAAAGGAAAGTAAAAAAATAAGGAAACAAAGCATGAAATAAAAGAAAGAAGGAAAACAACAAATTAAGAAAAAAATCACTAAATATACAAAACAATAACGAGAGAGAGAGAGAGAGAGAGAGAGAGAGAGAGAGAGAGAGAGAGAGAGAGAGAGAGAGAGAGAGAGAGAGAGAGAGAGAGAGAGAGAGAGAGAGGATAAGAAAAGAAGCCACGTGAAGGAGGAAGAAAAAAAGAACCTAAATATAGAAACAATAGTGAAGAAAAATAAAGACAGGAAAAGAGAAAAGAAAAAATGATTCACTCTTTCACTTTAGCCTCGTTTTGTTGATTCTTCGTCTTCGTAATAATAATAATAATAATAATAATAATAATAATAATAATAATAATAATAATAATAATCGTCTTCCTATGCATTCTCCTCCTCCTCTTCTTCCTCTTCCTCCTCCTATAAAATCCCTCTCCTCACTGTATATAACAAAATACTGAGAAAAATTAATAAAAAAGGAACGAGAGGAAAAAAAGAAAAGAAAAATGGAAGTACAATATCGAATCCATCACCATCACTAGGTTATATACACGAATGAAGAGCAAACGAGGAGAGGAAAAAAAATAAGAGTAAAAATGAAAACGAGAATAAACAAAACGGTAAATAAACTGAAAATATAAAGAAAATAACGAGAATAAACGGAAGGGCAAATAAATAAGGTGAATGGGAAAAAAACATGAGTAAAAACGAAAACGAAATAAGGAGAAAGTATT
>NC_059282.1:11146055-11173555 GCF_017591435.1 Portunus trituberculatus
GACAAGAGGAAAAAAGACCCTTGACAAAACTTTATCTTTCCTCTTGCTTCTGCTACACCAGCCGTCACCACCACCACCACCACCACCACCGTCAAGAACAATATCATCAACACCATCACCACCACTGCCACCACCACCACCACTATGAACACCATCACCACCACCAACAACAACAAGAGCACCAAAAACAACAATTACATCATCAACACCACCACCAACAAACTACTACTACTACTACTACTACTACTACAACTACAAACCCTCCTAACACTATAATAAATATCAGTTTGTAAGGGTTACAATACCATTCGTTACAATGCTGTGAATATACATCGTAACTCTCTCTCTCTCTCTCTCTCTCTCTCTCTCTCTCTCTCTCTCTATGTAATTAAGTGAGAAGCTTTGGTTTACTTCGGGCAGTTTGTCTCTTTTTTAATCAATTTTCCTTCTATCATATATTCGTCTGGCAAAAGTCAATCTGTCATAATGAATTTCGTTTATCCAGTTGTATTTTTCACTGACAAATTTCTTTTTCTCTTTATTCTATCTTGGCCTGTTTATTTTATCTTATTTTTTCAAGAAAGAATGTATTTTTCTTTAATAATTGGCTTGTTTCTGTACTTCAATTATTTTTTTGTCTTTTCTGTCCGAAAGAAAGAAAAAAAGTCTTCAGAGGGCAGAAAAATACGTATAATATGGTCTCTCTCTCTCTCTCTCTCTCTCTCGCCTGTTTTTCACATCACGAAAACAAAAAAAGCAACACTAATTTGTTTTTTCTCTCCACCATAACAGTAACTAACATAATTTCTTTCAACTTTCAGGATGGACACGCCGCCCCACCGCCTCCCACATCCCTCAGGACTAACACAAACACTATATATAATCCTCTCTCTCTCTCTCTCTCTCTCTCTCTCTCACAATACTCATTATTCAATTATCTATATATTTTCAACAATTTTTAGGAAGTGCACATTACACAAAGGAGGAGGAGGAGGAGGAGGAGGAGGAGGAGGAGGAGGAGGAGGAGGAGGAGGAGGAGGAAGAAGAAGAAGAAGAAGAAGAAGAAGAAGAAGAAGAAGAAGAAGAAGAAGAAGAAGAAGAAGAAGAAGAAGAAGAAGAAGAAGAAGAAGAAAAGGAAAAGGAAAAGGAGAACAACAACAACAATAGACGATAATAAAAATACAACATTTCACACACACACACACACACACACACACACACACACACACACACACACACAGCCAAGTCGAGCGAAATGAAAAGGAAAAGTGATACAGTACGAGACACATGTACCGTATAACTTTCCTCTACGGTTTGAGTGGAGCCGAGTCGCGTAGGAGGCACATACTCCCCTTTGTGAACGCCCTTGAGGCCCTCGTAAGGCATGGGTTGGCTCGCTATGAAACCAGGAAGCTGCAGTAAAAATAATTCACTCTTATCAAAAAGCCGCGGGAAAAAAAGGAAGATAAGTTTGCCGTTCCCCAGATCAAGGATAAGGAAGGAAAAATACAGGTGGGGGAAAAAAGGAAATAGGGTGATGTAAGGATAAGAGGATAATTAAGGAAGAAATAAAGATCTGAGAGGGATGTGGAATGAAAACAAGAGATGATAGGAACACAAGTTGGAAAAGATTCGTAGTTTTCATCAAACATAAGAGACATCCATAATGAAATAAAATAGGAGAAACAGGGAGCAGGGAATAGGAATAATGATAAAACAATACCTGATACATAACGGATGAGGAAGAACAATGGACAAACAACACGTGGGATATAAGGAAGAAAAATACCCTAATTCTCAACAACTTCTAACATTCATAAGGAGAGAAAAATAATTAATTCTTGCACAATGTGAAGAAATTACACACACACACACACACACACACACACACACACACACACACACACACACACACACACACAACGCATTGATCACTCCTCCCCCTTTTATGTTGGTATTATATATTGAAAAGATACACGCAAAACACTGCATTTCTATAATTCATGGCTTTTTATTGCATTTCTTTTTAATTCACAGCTGTGCCACTACAAATTGCCCTCGTGTGTGCTGCAAAGGCTTCTAACAGTAATAATAATAAAAAATAATAATAATGATAAAAATAATAATAGTAATAATAATGATGATAGCAAAAGTAATAACAATATAATATGTAATTTGCTGTTCCTACTACTGTTACTACTACTACTACTACTTCTACCGCCATCACCACCATCTGCTACCTTCAGCTCTCTCTGTGTGTGTGTGTGTGTGTGTGTGTGTGTGTGTGTGTGTGTGTGTGTGTGTGTGTGTGTGTGTTCAGGCTTGGCAAGTTATATAAACAATTATTCATTTCTTTTGTGCTCGTGCTCTCTCTCTCTCTCTCTCTCTCTCTCTCTCTCTCTCTCTCTCTCTCTCTCTCTCTCTCTCTCTCTCTGTCTCGCCACATTAGGTATTCCATCTGTCGAAAGGAGGTGGGAACATTTATGCCTCTCCCTCTCTCTCCCTCCCTCCCTGCCTCCATCTCTGTCTCCTTTCCGTCTCTCCATCTCTCCATTTCCTCCATCCATCTCTCACTCTATTCTCCTTTTCTGGTTTATTTATGGATTTCACTTCCTCCCTTCCCTCCTCACCTCTATGTCCCCTCCTCCTCCTCCTCCTCCTCCTCCTCCTCCTCCCATTTCAATGGCGGAGGAAAGGAAGGGAAGAAAGGAGAGAAAATGAAGAGTGTCATTAGGTAATCAGATGAATATGTAAGGTAGAATTAAGGAAGGAATGGAGGAGGAGGAGGAGGAGGAGGAGGAGGAGGAGGAGGAGGAGGAGGAGGAGGAGGAGGAGGAGGAGGAGGAGGAGAAGCAATAATCTTTCTTTTTCCAGGAATTGGATAAGAGGGAGAAGAATATTGGAAAAGAAAATTGAAAGGGAAGGAGATTAAGAAATAGGTAAAGAAATAAATTAATATAAAAAAAATATGAATGAAATATAACGAAAAACGCACACTCGCACACACACACACACACACACACACACACACACACACACACACACATTTATTGACAGAGAGAGAGAGAGAGAGAGAGAGAGAGAGAGAGAGAGAGAGAGAGAGAGAGAGAGAGAGAATGAAATCAAGATGAAAAAACTAAAGAATGTTGCTGATATTCTCTCTCTCTCTCTTCCATGTCCAATCACCAGAATTAACGATAAAGGGTTCCAGAGACCAACAAAAATGGCGACTCTCTCTCTCTCTCTCTCTCTCTCACCGGCTATGTTTAAAACTTTTCTCTTTCCCATAAGTGAGTTAGAGCAAAAGCTACTTCCTCTCTCCTATTCCCTTCTTTCTCTCCATCTATCCTTCCTTCTCTCTTTTCTCTTCTCTTCCTTTCCTCCCTCCATCTATCTCTCTTTCTCTCTTATCTTCCATCTCCTTCTCCCTTTCCTCCATGTTCATTTCTTCGATCCCTGTGTGTGTGTGTGTGTGTGTGTGTGTGTGTGTGTGTGTGTGTGTGTGTGTGTGTGTGTGTGTGTGTGTGTGTTAATAATGGAAAAAAATAAAAAGATAGTTTGGGAACGAAAAGGAGAAATGACATAACTTTCCGAAATATTCATCACAAATCCACAAGAGAGAGAGAGAGAGAGAGAGAGAGAGAGAGAGAGAGAGAGAGAGAGAGAGAGAGAGAGAGAGAGAGACAATCATTCACTCCCATACAAAAGAAGGAAAAGAAATTGGGATAGAGAAGAATAGAAGGCAGAACGAGAGACGAAGGAAAACACTGATAGAGGAGAAGAGGGGAAAGAAGGGGAAGAGGAGGGAAGGGGGGTTTAAGTGTCTCCTCCCCCTCACCCCCAGACCCCTCCCTGGAGATCACAAGTCCCAGTATTCCTCACTATGTTGTCAAAAGCTCCCCTTTCCAAAGATATGGCTTCCCTCGCCCCCTCATTTCCCCTCATCACATCCTCCCCTCTCCCCATCCACTCCCCTCACCTACCCCTCGTCGCTGTATGTCTCTCCCTCCCTCTCGTTTCGTCTCAAATTCGTCCTCATCTCTCTCTCTCTCTCTCTCTCTCTCTCTCTCTCTCTCTCTCTAGTCATATACTTGGTGACATTTTATTCTTACATTTCTCTGCTTCTCTTTTTTTCTTTCTTTTTTTTTTTTACATTTTCATTTTCAGTCGGTGTAAAAACCTTCCTCTCTCTCTCTCTCTCTCTCTGATATTGTATGACCGTGCTTTCCTCTTCGTCCCAACCTTCCTCCTCCTCCTCCTCCTCCTCCTCCTCCTCCTCCTCCTCCTCCTCCTCCTCCTCCTCCTCCTCCTGTCTTTTCATTCTGATTCCTAATTGCTTTTTCCTCTTCTTCCCCTTTTCGTACCCTGCGATATCTTTTGTAATTCTCTCTCTCTCTCTCTCTCTCTCTCTCCATGCTGTTGCTTTCCTCCCTCTCCTCTCCAACGTGCATCTGTGTGGACGGTAAACATGAGAAGCAATCGATGGCGAGGAGGAGGAGGAGGAGGAGGAGGAGGAGGAGGAGGAGGAGGAGGAGGAGGAGGAGGAGGAGGAGGAGGAGGAAGAAGAACGAAGAAGAAGAAGAAGAAGAAGAAGAAGAAGAAGAAGAAGGAATGATGATGATGATGATGATGATGATGATAAGACTAGAGACGAATTCTGATAAACAATGCAAAATCGATGAACTTGAGAGAGAGAGAGAGAGAGAGAGAGAGAGAGAGAGAGAGAGAGAGAGAGAGAGAGAGAGAGAGAGAGAGAGAGAGAATGCGCGGAATCTCTTGAAATAATGAAAAATTTACCACGACACAAAAATAAAAAATAATAATAATAATAATAATAATAATAATAATAATAATAACAATAAACTACCACAAAATAATAGTTACTTCATAAACCAGTAAGAGTTAATTAATAGTGTGGTTCAGATAGTATTAGAACAAATAGTAAATGAAAATGAGAATAGTAATAAGACTGAAAGGAGAGAGAGAATAGTAAATGCAAAGATAAATTATTGAAAGGAGGGAGTGAAATAGTACGATAGTTCAGATAGTAATGGAATAAATAGTTCAAAATGAGAATAACAAAAGATAAAAGATTCAAAGCAAGAAAGAAAAAAACTATCAATAACAAAAAAAGTCACAAATGAAATGAAATATACAACACAAAATTCAAACTGTTACAAAGACACTGAAGGAATTTGGGATAGAGTCAAATTCCCGGGTTCTGTGGGGGAAAATAGAGGAAAAAAGGGAAAAAAAAAGTTCAGAGGAGGACAACTCAAGGTCTAATTGTGGAGATAAGATTTGTGGCTGAACTTTTCTTCTTACGCTCTCTTTTTCCCTCAGTTCTCATTTGTTTTATTTTTAGTTTTCTTTTTCCTTTTTTTCCTCTCATTTTTCATTTCAGTTCCTTTCCTTCGTTTTTATTTTCCCCTTCCCTTTTCCCCTCTGTTTTCATTTTCCCTTTCCCTTTTTCCCCTTAGCTTTCATTTAATTTCCTTCATTATTTTTGTTTTCCCCCTTCCCCTATTCATTTATTTTTATTTTTGTATATTATTTCCCTTTTTCTTTTCCCCTCAGTTTTCATTTCTGTTCTTTCCCTTCTTTTTGTGTGTATTTTAGTTTTCCTCTTTCCTTTCTCCCCTCAGTTTAATTTTAATCTTCGTTTTCTAGTGTCTCAATTTTCATCTACCTTATTTTCCCTCTCTTGGTAGTGTTTCCATTTTTCTCTCCATTTTTCTTTTATTTTCACTTCTTTTTACTCTTCGTTCTCTAAAGTGCTTTCATTTTTTGTTTTTTCCCTCACTGTTAAAAGTTTCCCCTGTTTTTTTAATTTTTTCTTTCCTTTTTCTGCTTATTTTTTTTCTTTTCTTCTTTTTCCTCAGTTTCCAATTTTTGTCTTCCGGTTTAATCAGTTTTCATTTTTTCCCTTTTCTTTTTAACGGTTTACAATTAAGTTTCCTTTTTCTCTTCTCTTTTAATTAATTCAAAGCCTGTTTCGGTGTACTCATTTTCATTTTTCCTTCAATAATTCTTTTCCCTTGACTTTTTTCCTCTCCTTGCAGTCGAATCTATTTCACATTTTTACCCTCCTCTATTTTTCTTTCTCTTTGTATGTCTATTTCTTCCTTTCCTTCTTATTCAAAGCTTTATTCTATTTTTTTTTCCTTCCTTGCTTTCTCTTTGTTTTGTTTCATCGCCTTTAGTTTTATTTCTTCCCGTTCGTCTTTCCTTCTTTTTTTTGGATTATTATTAGTTATATTTCTCTCTCTCTCTCTCTCTGTATCAACATTCTGCGCAGCGGTAAAATAAAGCACTGAGAAATAATCAAACTGCGCAAGGCAACATATCCAATTATCGCGCGACATTTTTAAAACTCCTTCCTTTTTTACGTCTTTTTCTTATTTTTTTTTTGCTGTATCTGTTCAGCGGACACCAATAATTCGATAACTCGTTAAGGAATAATCAGTGCATTTCTGCGAAGATGAATACAACACACACACACACACACACACACACACACACACACACACACACACACACACACACACACACACATTCCAGAAACGGCAAAGAACTGTTATCCTCTCTCATTCTCATTCTCTCTCTCTCTCTCTCTCGATAATGAAAACCAAGGAAATACAATTCTAAGTATATTTAACAGAAGGGAAAATTTATTAGTTCTGTCTGAGAGCTCTGGAAATAATTGGCTGGGTCTGCTGTCTGCTCTGAGATAAATGAATGGTGTGGTGTGGTGTGGTAAGGGTGTGGTGGGGTGTGGTGTGTTTGGGTGGAGTTTGGTGAAGTGTGGTGTGGTGTGGTGTGGTGTGGTGTGGTGTGGTGTGGTAAAGTAAGATATGGTATGGTATGGTATGGTATGGGTGTGGTGTGGTGTGGTGTGGTGTGGTGTGGTGTGGTGTGGTGTGGTCTGTTTCTGTTGGTCGATAATTAAATGTGGTCTATTTCGTCGTTGGGAAATAATGATAATGGTCTGTGGTCTGTTATGGTGGAAAATTATTCTTGGTTTTTTGTGGGGAGAGAGAATTTCCTGTCTCGTCTCAGAAATATTTAGTGAATTTCTCGTTTAGGGAATTTATGAGTCCTGTTCCAGAAATATGTAGGAAATTACTTGTGTGGTCTGTTCTGAAGAGGGAATTTCTTGTCTCGTCGCAGAAATATAATAAGGAAATTACTCGTTTGGTCTCTCTCTTGTTGGGGGAAATTCCTGGGCTTGTCTCAGAAATATACACGGAAATAATTCGTCTGGCCTGTCTCTTGGGGAAATTATTGTTCTCCCGTCAGAAATATATAGGGAAATTACTCGTCAGGTCTCTCTCTTGTTGGGGAAATATATGAGGAAACTTACTCGTTTGATCTCTCTTATTGGGGAAATTAATGGTCTTCACTTAGAAATATATATATAGAAATTTACTTATCTGGTATCTCTTTTTAGGAAAATAACTGGGCTGCCCACAGAAATATATTGGGAAATTACTTCTTTGGTCTCTCTCTTACTGGCCTCGCCTCAGAAATATAAGGGAAATTTCTTGGTTTTTGATATTTTGAACTTTTTTTTTTTCAATTAGTGTCGTCTCGGTATTTGGTGTCAGGCAGGTGGAGTGTTCGATGACAAGGAATTAATAAAAAAAAAAAAAAGTGAGGTTTCTTGTTTCAATTTAATAACTTTACTTTCTGTTTCAACCTGTGACCTATGCTTCTTATCTTCCCTCCTCCTCCCCCTCCTCCTCCTCCTCTTCCTCCTCCTCCTCCTTCTCTTCCTTTTCAATCTACAAGTACTAAAAGTCACTCATATATCTTTTTTTTTTTTTTTCATTAACGCACTTTCCTCTTACTTCTTCACCTTCCACCACCACCACCACCACCACCACCACCACCACTACTACTACTACTACTACTACTACTAATTCAACCCAATTCCCCACATAACACGTAAACACTTCTTCCTCCTCCTCCTCCTCCTCCTCCTCCTCCACTGGTACACGCATGGCCATGGCAGCTCGCCTCTCCCTGCCTCCCCCCCCCAATCCTCCATTCCTCTCCCTCCCTTCTCCCTTTCTTCCCCCTGACAGGCCCAGAGGCTAAGACTTCTGGAGAGGAAGGTAAAAATAAATAAAATAGAGAGAGAGAGAGAGAGAGAGAGAGAGAGAGAGAGAGAGAGAGAGAGAGAGAGAGAGAGAGAGAGAGAGAGAGAGAGAGAGAGAGAAGAAATAGAGCAGAAACAAACAGATGGGAAGGAGTAAAGGAGACATGAATGAGGGAGATGATAAAGTAGGATAGGAAACATAAGAGAAAATAAAAAAAGAGAGAGAAAGGGACGGGAAATAACACAGCGAGGAACAAGAAAAGGAAACTACGTGGGGGAAAAAAAACAGGAGTGAGAGACGGCGAGAGTGAGAGAGTGAGAGGGCAAGAGTGAGAGTGAGGGGAGAGGCAAGGGGAGGATAAAGGAGACATGAAAACTGTAAAGAATCGAGAAGGGGAAAGGAAGAAAATACAAGATAGCAAGTGTGGAGGAGGAGGAGGAGGAGGAGGAGGAGGAGGAGGAGGAGGAGGAGGAGGAGGAGGAGGAGGAGGAGGAGGAGGAGGAGGAGGAGGAGGAAAGGTAACACTAGAAAACGAAGACGAGGAGGAGGAAGACGAGGAGGAGGAGAGAGAGAGAGAGAGAGAGAGAGAGAGAGAGAGAGAGAGAGAGAGAGAGAGAGAGAGAGAGAGAGACATGGAAACAACACAAGGGCTGGAGAGGAAGAATCCAATTATTTTTTGTCACCACCGCCATCCTGTACCTGGCGCCCTCTTTTCCCTCCACCTCACCTCACCTCACCTGTTTCTATACACCCTGCCGCGCCTACAAACTCACCCTGTCACTCTGCTAACGCTACGCTAATAATATTCCTAAACCCTTTCAGTACCATGACGCGTTTCCATATTCACTCTGCTTACTATTTTGGGGACTTTAAACAGCTTCAGAAATTTATGTTGGGGGATTAAAATAGTGAAGAGTGTGGTCGTTAATATTCTGACCTTCATAGACCCTTCCTAATGTCAATCAAATGGTCTAATCGCACACAAATCTCAAGGTAGAAATGTGTCCGAGTATTGAAGATGTTAAGTAACTTTTATTTAATTTTTTTTTCAATATTGTTACTCTATTTTGTCAATCGATTCCTTTCATTAGTTAATTTGTTCTGTCTTTGCTGTTCTGAAGGTTTAAGTGTTCCTCGTTAGTGTTCCTGTTGATGTGATGTTTAGTTGATTTTTCTGTTTGATAATGTACCTTGATTTATTTATTTTTCAGCTACATGTCAGCCAGGTAAGGATTTTATTGTCTCTCTGTCACCTGTTTATTTATCTCATTTATTTACTTCCCCATCTTCTAATAAATAATTCTTTACTTCCCAATCTTCCTGTGTCCTTTTTCAAACTCTCACCTACTCCTCTCGCGTGTCCTTATTCCTCTCACCTACTCCTCTCTCCTAACTGTCTCATTTGTTTATTTCCCGCATTTTTTGATAAATAAACCTTTACATCCCAACCTTCCCGTGTCCATATTTCTACCTCTCACCTACTCCTCTCACTCCCTTCTCTCCATTTCACTCTATACTACCTATGGCCTCTTCACTCCCCTACCTCACCCTATACACTCACTTCCTTAAGCCTTCCTGAACCCAAATCCCTTTCCACTTCACCTAACCTCACATCAGTGTTTATTTCACCCTTAAAACTTCCTCTAAACAAATTTTCGCGACGTTTCCCCCTCATAGCAGACTTCTAGAACGCCACACACCTCTCTCTCTCTCTCTCTCTCTGCTTCCTATCAGCCCCAGGCCTCGTCACAGCGGGAGGAAACGTGGGAGGGATGACAGGCGGAAGGGTGACGGCTACACTCCTGTCCGTTAGTGCCCCCAGTAGACAAGTTTAACCTTCACCTCGCCTTGTCCACTTGACCGTGTGCAATGAAGTGGCGAGTCGCGTTACTCTTTCGTTATGTTGACTTCCTGAGCTTAAACGAATTTGCTGGAGCGAGAGAGAGAGAGAGAGAGAGAGAGAGAGAGAGAGAGAGAGAGAGAGAGAGAGAGAGAGAGAGAGAGAGTTATCTAGTAGTTCTAACACTCAAGTATCCCTAAATATATTCACCCCTTGAGAGAGAGAGAGAGAGAGAGAGAGAGAGAGAGAGAGAGAGAGAGAGAGAGAGAGAGAGAGAGAGAGAGAGAGAGAGAGAGAGAGACGCCCTTACCCCCCCACCCCACCCATCCATCCTCTACATGTAACGTTTCAATATATATTCACTTTGACACGAGTCGCTCCAGTCCACCAACCAGATCCCTTCACCACCCCCCCTCCCGCCACCACACGCCCTCCTTCTCGCCCTGATCGCCGCCCTAACCCTCTCCAACACGCACCACCACCACTTTTCAACCTGATGCACTCAACCAAAGGGCGTGAGTCGGGCGCGGCATGTTGGTTTGCGATACGGTAGAGAAAAGTCACAGTTTTTCTCTCCCTCTTTATCTTTCTCTTTTCTTTCTGCGTCCCTTTCTTTTCCCACGCCCGCCCTCCCTTCTTTCCTGGTCGTGGTCAAAATGGTGAGTGAGGTGGAAGATGGAGACGTGATGGTGGTGGTGGATTAGATGAGATGCGCTAGTGGGTGGATGGTTAATGTGGTGTGTCTCGTGTCGCGGCGGTGCTTTGGGTGTGCTAGGAGTGTGGTGAGTGTAATACATGGGCGTGGTGGGTGTGACTCTTACCCAGCGGTGGCGTGTGATCGCTGCAGGGGCGGCCGCGTAGTCCTCCGCAGTAGGGGCGAGCCGGGGTCCGAGATGGTGCTCTTTCTCCGCACAGGTGAGATGCCCGCGTGCACGGTGGGCGTGGGGGAGCCCCGCGCCGGCAGGGGAGAGGCGCGGGAAATGGGCGAGGCGTGTATATGGCTTGGAGAGGCGTGGGCGGGACTGGGAGAAGAGCGGGCGGACTGGGTGAAGGCGACAGGGGGATGGACGGGGGAGCGGGGCACGGGTGAGTGTCGGGGCACGGGGGATGTGGCGCAAGAGGAGGACACTGAGGAAGAGAGGGAGGATCGTGGTCCCGGGGAGTGGGGCGGCACCAATGCGGCGGGGGAGGTGGGTGGCACCTGGGGCGACATCCGGCCCGTCAGGCCCAGCACAGCGCCCCCCGGGGACAGCCGCGGCGAGGGCGGCGGGTACAGGTCTGAGGGGGAGTTCTGGGAGCCACTGGAACCTGGCCCGCTGGTGGCGCCGCTGGTGGTAGAGGAGGACTGGGAGGCCGAGGAGCCATCGGTGCCTGGCGGAGGGTAGGTGTTGCTCCGCGCCTCCCGCAGGTTGACGCGCGGCACGTCCAGGCTGTACTTGTAGTTGGCAGAGTGCAGCACGTGGGCAGGGCGCGCCGCCAGACTGGACACCAGGGTGGAGTTGACCTGAGGGTTGGGGCTGGCCGGCACAGGGGAGGTGGAGGACACAATCCCTGCCCCGCACGCCTCGTGGTGGGGGGCAGGGGGCAGGATGCGGCCGCTGCCCACGCCCCCGATGGTGTGGTGGCGCGGCAGGCCTGGCAGCTGGCGAGGGTGCTGGTGTCCGCTGAGGGCGGCCGCGTGGGAAAAGTGCCCCGGTGGACGATTGGCGGGAGGGGAGGAGTGAGGGGACTGTGAGAGGAGGGCCGGGTGAGAGGAGTGGTGTGGGTGAGTGTCGGGCGGGGGTGGGTGAGGCCCATGCAGGATTGGGTGAGAAGAGTGGTGACTTTGGCCGTCATTCTGCACATGGTGGGCATGAAGGGCGGGAAGGGAGCGATGTGAGGGCGGGCCAGGGGTGGGTGGCAGCTGGGCGTGGTGCTGGTGTGATGGGAGACAGGGCGGGATGCTGTACTGAGACACCGGGGGCGTCAGGGGTGGCGACGAGGTGGAGCCCAAGGAGCGTGAAGCCACCAGGCGACGAGCGGGTGTGGTGGGCGGTGTGGGTGTGGGTGAGAGGCCTGCCGTGGGTGGAGGGGTGGGTGCGGGTGGGGGACTGACGCCCGGCACATTGTGTGGGGTGGGCGAGCACCGCAGGGGAAGCTTCCGCATGTTGGGCGGGGATGGGCGAGGGCTGCCCGGCGGGCGGGGGACTTCACATGCCGGGGACCAACGCCCGGTGACACCACAACACCGCTGCAGCGCCACCACCGCCGCCGTCGACCACAACACAACACAACACTGTGACCCCGCTGATCAGACAACACCAGTGGGTGCTGGCGAAACTCTGCGCCCACCCTTGTGGTGACCAGCTGCCCGCGCCACTATTGTCCTCTTCAGGTCACTTAAGGTGGTCGTTTAGCACTCGGTGCCCTTAGCTCGCGCCAGCACCGTCACTCTCCAGCGGGGCTCAGGCAGCTCGTCACGCTCACTTGCATCCTCTTGGGGCTGTCCTGCACGTCCTTCAAGGCCCTTGCGTGCCTCACACAAGCCTCCTCCTCTCCTCCTTAAGTCATCTGGTTTCCTGTACGTGAGTTGTGTCGGCAGTCACTGGCTGTAGTGTCCAGGGGCAAGACTTGACTCAGTCAGTAAGCGGGACTCGAACGCCGCACCTCTAACAGCGTCTCGGAAAGGAGACAGTCACTCCAAACAGATGGAGCACAAGTACGAGTACAAAGAGTTCACAGCCATGTATCAAAAGGTAAAAAGATAGATTGTCTAGTGCGTTATTCTACGGTCGTACAAAAAGTAAGAAATGATCACAGAGACAGACATGGTGCAGCAGTGAAGGTAGAGCCGAGGATGGAGGGATGAGGTGCTCCAGGTGAGGCGGCCGCACACCTGCCGCCTCACAGCCACCATGTCCCGGGGATCACCGAGTGGCCCGCCGCGACGGTCACTACTGCTGGAGGGAGAGTGTACGCCGCAGGTGCGCTGAGGTGAGGCCCACCGGGCAGCAGGTGCGGGGCGGGGGCCCGGTGGGGGACACACTCACGTGCTGGTGCTGGCGGGTCACCGCGGCCGGCACTCCCGGGCCCGCTCCACCCTACCATCCACCTGCTGCCTGCAGCCCGGCGTCCCCCGCCCGGACGACGATTCCTGCCCACCTGCCGGCCAGGTGAGGCGGCGTCAGGTGAGGGACAACCTGACGGAGTTGCCGCAATGCGACGGTGGAAGCGAGGCCGAGGCAGCGCCCGGTGGCTGGCGGTAGGAGGAGCCAGGCCCGGAGCCGCCGAGGGCAGCGCCTGCACGACCCACTCCACCTGTGCAGGACGCGGCTGCTGGCGCGGCGGAGGGAGCGTGGCGGTGACGGCGGCGGCAGAAGCGGCGGCAGCGACAGAGACAGTGTCAGTGCCGCGGCGGAGGCGCCACTGGAACGACTGCCGCCATGTGCGCCAGGACCACCGCGCGGTGCCACACAGCGCTCGCTTGCGCCGGTTATTTCTAGTCACAGGAGGCTGGCGGTGCCTGCGCCCAGCGGGCCTCCCTCAGCAGCCATCCACAGCAACACCACACTCAGCGGCTCAGCCTGCACCCGTTCCCAACAAGCGGGGGAAAAACCGTCAAAAAAGTGGTGTGTTGGCAGCAGAGCGAGGCAGGAGTGTACTGCCACCTGCTCGGGCCGCCGCCGCTCCTGCTGTTACCGCCGCCTGCTGACCCAAACTTAACGCCACCCTCCACACACACTGACCAGTGGCCGCCTCGCCCAAGACACTGCATAAATCAATAACAAGATGAACTACCAATATGTGGCTTGAGTGGCCCGCCCCCCACCCTCTACACTACCGCGACCCCCCCTGCCTCCCTCCCTCTCTACACAAAAGCAGCAGATGTGTTGCAGCGCGCGGCAGACGGCGGACGGCGGGTCGTCGTGCCGGTGGCAGCCGCGGCCTGGAGGAGCAGCCGGGTTCTGGAAGTGTCGCCCTCCACACCTCGCCCTCCACCTGTCGCCCCTCCCTGCACGCCCCGCGCCTCGCCCCTGCCACTGAGGCCCGATGAGGTGTAGGTGTGTCGCTACTCCACGAAGGTACACACACGCCCAGCTGGAACACATAAACACGCAGCCAAACGTACACACACGTACACACGCACATACACACACACAGCCAGCCACCCGCCGATCGATGCCCGTGCACGAGGCCAGAATGTTAACAGGCGATTTTTACTACGCTTAGAGGGTCATTTTGAAGGCCGACCCGAGGCTCACAGTATCAATTCACCGTGCCCAAAGTTCTCCCAGGAAATTAGTCAAGGGTGAGTGGTTCCTACGCGGCTTTGGGGGTCTGGGAGGGGGGGCACACACCTCCAAGCCTCATTAGTTCACGTGGAGGGGGTGGCAGGGGGCGGGGAGAGGGAGACAGAAGCAGGAGTAGAGGATACATAATAAACGGAGGTGTGGAGTAAGGCGTGGAGTGAGGAGTAATGGAGGGATGTGATGAGTGAACAGAGGACAGATGGAAGGACGGAAGGGAAGGAAGAAAGGAAAAAAAAAACGCACATCTGGCACCTCCTACCTCCTTTCTTACTTCGCTCATGAGTTTCGTCCATTTTCTCGTCACACACACACACACACACACACACACACACACACACACACACACACACACACACACACACACTACCTGTAGAGCGAGCCCCATCTTCTTCCCTTTTTCATCTAGACCCCCTCCATCCCTTCCCTCTCTTCACCACATTCTAGTTGGTCAAAAGAAAGAAAATACTCCAAAGACACCACAGCCCCCCCCTCCACCTCACCTGACCTCAGCCCCGCGGCAAAAAGGGAGCCAGAGATTGGTGGAGAAAATAAGAGGATTTATTATAACGGAAGAGGAAATATATCGAGTCTGTAACTTAGACATTTTGGATTTAACGGGAAAATCTCCTGCCACTACTGGTTACACACACACACACACACACACACACACACACACACACACACACACACACACACACACACACACACACACACACACACACACACAGACACACACACACACACACACGTGCACGCAATGAAGAGAGGTGTTCTCATACCTTATCTTACCTGTCCCTGCCTCCTACCTGCATACCTAAAATCTCTCTCTCTCTCTCTCTCTCTCTCTGTGCTTCCTTTTCCACTATTCGTTTCTTTATTACTTTCCTTTTCTTTCCCTATCTTACTTGCATCTAAATGTTTACCTATCTTCATCCCTTCCTTTCACTCTTCATTGTCTCTCCTATCACTCTTTTGTCTCCCTCTCCTTGCCTAAATTCCTCCTTTTCACTCCTTCCTGTCTTCCACTATTCCCTCACGTCTACCTTTCAGTCTTCGTTATCTTCACTATCCTTACATCTACTTCATTCACTTCTCTAGATTTTTGTAGTCCTTTCCTCCCCTTCTCTATATCAATCTATCCCTTTTTAACACATCTTCCCTCTCTGACGCTCCCTTCTCACTCTTACCTTCTTTTTTTTTCGTCTTTTTCTCATCAGTATCTATAATCTCTGACCTTTTTTCTTTTTTTTTGTTCACTTGGGGCTCAATAACCACCTGTAGCTCACACTAATAATTGGCCACAGAAAAAAAAGGTTACTCAGGTGTACTTTATTTCTCTCCCTCAGGTAACAGCAAGGTCAGGCAGGAAAGGTTACTGTTTCTACGCATGTACAATCCCTGACACCTCCTCCACCACCACCACCACTACAACCACTACTACCTCCACCGCTTCCACAACACCACCGCAACACGCCTTCATCATCCACCCTCCCAACTATTCATCCCTTTAATCCACACGCACGCATACCACAAATCACATCCACATATCCACTCACCCCAGCTCACCTCTATTTAGTTCCGCCCCTCACCCTTCCATACGCGAGTCTCCCCTTTATCACCCCCTTCCCCCCCTCTCCATCACACTACGGGAACGAGACCTCAGCCGCCCCTACCGAAATTGAGGTCGCCGCCCCCCACCCCCCACCCTCCCACCTTTACTGTTTTGCCTAATCGGCCGAACTGCACACGAGTCGGAGATTAGAGAGAGAGAGAGAGAGAGAGAGAGAGAGAGAGAGAGAGAGAGAGAGAGAGAGAGAGAGAGAGAGAGAGAGAGAGAATGCCCTGACAAGATATCCTGAAATAATATGGAAAGTGCAATATCCATACACACACACACACACACACACACACACACACACACACACACACACACACACACACACACACACACACACACACACACACACACAAAGCCTTAGTGACGTCATCAGAACGTTCTCTCCCCTTTAGAGTACCTCCAGTTGGGAGAGAGAGAGAGAGAGAGAGAGAGAGAGAGAGAGAGAGAGAGAGAGAAAGGGGGGGAAACAAAAAACATTCCTACTCAGCCCCCTTTAAAGAGGAAGCTATTATGGAAGCGTCTCTCTCTCTCTCTCTCTCTCTCTCTCTCTCTCTGTCAGGTGTGAAAACAAGGTGAGTTTCCATAATACTCTCCTTCTCCTTCACCTTCTTCTTCTTCTTCTTCTTCTTCTCTTCCTCCTCCTATTCATCTTACTTTTCAAATCATTATCACTTATAAGACCACCACCACCACCACCACCACCACCACACAACTACTACTACTACTACTACTACAACAATCAAGTCCATCATAGAGTAATAAAAGTGAGCATAAAAATAACTAGGTACCTGTTAATGAAGTAGATATTAATGAGTTAAAGTAAATCTATATGATCTTTCTCACCATCGCCCCACCGTCACCTCCTTCAGACACAGGCAAGGACACTGTCACTATTGAATAACCTAATGAGAAAATTGTGTTAATCTTCGTCAGTGGTCATTTCAATTAATACATCTTCCCATGACCGATTTATATTTTTCGTTGTCATTTCATCAAGGTACGAATGGGGAGCTTATAACTTTTCTCTCTCTCTCTCTCTCTCTCTCTCTTAGATTCCCTCATCCCTCCCTTTCACATTCCTTCATATTTCCTTCTCTTTCCTCCTCTTTCACCTCCCCACACAGATTCCTTCATACCTCCCCATCCCTCTTCCCCACCCACACACCATCTCCACCCTTCCACCACTACCTCCTTTTCTCCCCTCGGTCTTGTCCTCTTTCCCCTCCCTCCCCTCATTCCCCCAGTCTCCTCCTTTTGTCATTTTTTGAAGGCCGGCCAAAAATGGATTGGTGGTGCGAGACGGCCTTCGCTTTGATTAATTTGTCTATTAACTTATTTTTATATTTTGTTATTTATCTGTCTATCTTTTATTCATTTTCTTTATCTATCTACCAACTCATCTATCTATCTAGTTGTCTATCTATCTACCTATTTATCTTTATTTATTTTTATATTTTCTTTGCCCATCTACCTATCTGATCTGTTTCCATTTACCTACTCATCTATCTATCTAGTTGTCTATCTATCTCCTTATTTGTTTATCTTTTCGTTTACTGGTCTCGATTGTTTCTCCCTCGCTCTCCTCCTCTTTCCCTCCAGTGATGAGAATTGTTCATTAATTCATATCTCCCTTGTGCCACTTATTTATTCATTTATTTGTCTGTCTATTTATTCATCTATTTTCTATTGAAGGGTTGGGTTCTTTCCTCCCCCTCTCCCCTTCACGCTCTGGGCTAGAATCATTTCAAGGGAAGATAAAGAAAAGAGAAAATCCTTCCCAGTTTTCCTTTTATAAAACAAGTGAAGAAATCCCGCTTAGTTTTCTCTCCACACAACATAATAAATAAATCAGTCTGTCCCTGAGGAAATGTTAATATTGCCAATCACACGTGGGCGTTTATGTTCAAATAGATAAAAGATTTCATTCCAAGATTATCTAAGTAAAAGGACGTAAATTCACCGTTTTCTATTAAAAGTATAAGCTAATTTGGCCTTGAGAAAATATTAACTCCACTGAGAAACCACACGTGAGCAGTAATGTTAAAATAGATGAAAATTTGATTATACAAGAGTGCAGCAAAAATGTCTATCCAGTTTTCTCTTCACAAAAATTAATAGAGATAAATCAGTTTGTCCTTCAGGTATGATGAAACGTTGGCGTAAAACACAAAATATATATAACAACTCCAAGACAACAATTCCAAGGCCACGGAAGAAAACGAGCTTCCCGCACTAGTGGCAGAAGGCTGAGGAAATAAGATATGAGAGTAATAATAATCCAGATAATTAAATAAAAGAAACAATTCCCGCAAGCCAAGGTTCAGCTTCCATTAATGCCAGTCACTGATACACGAACTGAGCGCAAAGGTTCTCTCCGGTTCAATGTATATAATTAATGTGGTGTTTCTTTATTTCCCGGCAGACGAGACGCAGGTGATGGCGATTCGGGAAAGTTTCGGGCATTGGATTCACCTGTGTGTGTGTGTGTGTGTGTGTGTGTGTGTGTGTGTGTGTGTATTCATATCTGCGAATGAGTATATGAATCTCATGTTCCTGTGTTTGCTGCTTCCGGATGCGGGTCCGTTCCTCCAATATGAAGCAAATACGGATACGGATGTGAATAAAACACTACATTTCTCCAGGATAAACGAGTCTTCACATTACACCATTCAGTTTCAACAAAGTACGAGTTGCCTATTAATTTTTCAGAACCTTTCACTCTTCCCTATTCCTCAGAGAGACAGGTGAGTGGAGGAGACAATAGGGAGCTTTCAGAGGATTGGCTAGGGTGAAGGTGACGGGTGAATACAGGTAGGGGTGTTTTACTAAGAGGGCTGCCACGTATAGACCTAAAGGTTTCTAGCAATTTCTTTTAAGGTCAGACCACACTACAGGAACGGTCACGATAAAGTCACGCTCCACTCACGGTTGTCTCCTTTATCTATTTTCTATGTAAGAGGGGAAATTTATTGTATATATTTCAATGGAAGTATTCACACTGGCGTTCACAAAGTAATAGTATTTAACTTAACGTGACATGAGGGTGACTGAGTGTGACTAGTATTGTTCTTGTATTTCAACCTCGTATTCTTAAACGCTTTGGGACTTTAGGACTATTCTAAATGACCATGCAAATCATTGGTTGGGTTTTCCTTTCTTTTCCCAGTGGCGGCACAGTCCTCATTAGAATGTCGCCTGTGTCATGACCACATCTCTGAAAACCCCCGATAACTTTCACAGCAGCCTCTTGAAATTGGTTGAGATATAACAGGGAGTGGCTTCATAGTACTAATATAAGCCCTACATAATTATAGATAAAATAAATGAATGAATAAATAAAATATAAAATAAAAAAATAATAAACCCGGTAAATGAGAAGAGTGTTGAATTTGGAATGGTCTGGTTAGCTTGATCACTTCCATTGTATGAGTGTGGCGGTGACTCAGTGCCTGTACTCAGCGACCCGGCCTCCACACAGCGGCCAGCCAGCGGTGACTCAATGACTCACGCCGCGCCTCCCCCACGCCACTTTATCACGGCCAGATAAGGAGAGACCACCGCTGCCAATTCTTCTTTTCAACTTTGCACTGTATATCTCTAGCGCGTTTTCTGTGTGGCGAAGAGGCGAAGAGTGGCGGTAATTATTATATGGCCAATGCGGATGTAAGTGCATTGGTAACCGTGTGTGTGTGTGTGTGTGTCTGTGTCCTGCCCCAATGAAATTATGTTTGTAAATGACAGCTAATATGTTGATGCACTCGTAATTGTTGCTATTGTTATTACAGCAACGGTACTATTACCACTATTATTACCATTACTACTAATAATAATAACAATAACAACAATGGCAACAATAACAAAAAACAACAGTTACTATTATCACCACCACCACCAATATTATTCCTAGCATTATCAACACCGGTCAGGAGGAGGAGCAGTATTTAAACGAAGCATTGTCTGCGGCCGGCATTTAAGCAATCCATAAATTATTCAGCCCGGGCGCAAACCATTATTACCACCATTTCCTTTCCAATTCACCACCATATACGTCACGCACTGGACACCGCGGCGGCCAGGCTGACCTCAATGTAATATTAACAACGATACGGCCACACTGACGTTATGAGTGTGTGTGTGTGTGTGTGTGTGTGTGTGTGTGTGTGTGTGTGTGTGTGTGTGTGTGTGTGTGTGTGTGTGTGTGTGTGTGTGTGTGTGTGTACTCTTCTACTTATTTTATTGCGGTACTAGGTATGACCCCATTAATTGTTAGTGATCAATAATGTGAAATATGTGAAATAGAAAAAAAAAGTCCATTTAATGTCAAAATAGTTAATTCGAGTATATAAAAAATTCATATAGGATGAATGTACAATCTTGGCTTGAGAGAGAGAGAGAGAGAGAGAGAGAGAGAGAGAGAGAGAGAGAGAGAGAGAGAGAGAGAGAGAGAGAGAGAGAGAGAGAGAGAGAGAGAGAGAGAGAGAGAGAGAGAGAGAGAGTACTAAAAACAAATATGAATTCACGAAAGTATAATGTACAAGAGCAGATAAGATACGCATATATAAAGAGAAAAATGAATACAGAAATACGTGTAAATATACAACAACTCAACCACACTTTAATATACATCGCACGTAAAAAAAAATAAATAAAAATATATAAACAAATACTTGAATATTAATGTTGCATGAATACAATTAATAAAACTCACTCACATAAACGAGTATACAAACACATTGCAATTATATATGAACAAGTGAAGCAACAAGTTCCCAAGTTAATAAAAATGAGAAAAATGTCACTAGAGATAGACGGGGATAAAAAATCAAGGCGCACACACAAAGTACACACGTCAGTTTAGCATATATAGAGGGAATATATATAAAAAAAAGTGTTAAGTATGAGAAAAAATATCAATACAAAGATATATAAAAAAAAAAATTAATAAACATGTGTAAATGACGAGAAAATAAATAGAACATGTAAAGAAGTTGAAATATACCGAAAAATATCGATAACAAGAGGAAAAAACATCAAAAACACAAATAAGAACAGATACACGAATGAATAAACACACGCAAATCAATTAAACACACAATTCTCCACACAAAGGCTCCATAAATACTGTTTGATTTGCTATACGTCTTCCAGCATCCAATAGCTGTAACCCGCTGCCCGCCGCCCTATGCATAATGCCACAACACACCACAACCCACCGTTACCACGCCACAGCCACGCCACAGCCCACACACCACAGACCACTACACATCCCTCCATCCTGGCTCCTCCTCCTCCTCCTCAATTCAATACTAAATGCAGCAAAATAAAGGTCAAATAGAGACAAAGCGTTGTACATGCCTCCATTGTCCCCGAAATAGAGATCTTGTGAGGGAGACGTAAGGAGGTAACGCGTCATATCCTTCCCTTCCATTCCCTTCTTTTCCATTCCCTTCCCTTCCCCCACCTCCACTAAAGGAAACAGAAAAAAAAAAGGGCAGGAACGTTTCATTTCCCTCGCCATCTCCATGCATATCTCCTGACGGGAAAGTAAGATGTATATTTCTTGACGGAGTTTAAAATGCGTCATGAAACGGGGAAACAAATTGAGATTAAAGTGTCATCTTGGGGAAGTAAACGTTAAAAACTGTCATTTTGTGGGAGGAGGAAACTAAATCTTTGGGAGTGGAAAAAAGGATAAATAAGAAGAGTAATTTTAGGGTTTTTTTTAAAGGTATATTGAGAGGGAAATTGTAAAAAGTGGGAATTTTTTTACGAAAGACAAAAACAAAGTCATATGTGGGAAAAAAATAAAAGAAACCAGCGTTATTTTTTATTTCCTGCCAAAAAAAAATAATATTGTGGATTTAAAAGATGTCATACTGGGAGGAAAACTGTGAAAAGGGAAAATTTTAATGAAAGACGAAACAAAGTCATAGATGGGAAAAAATGAAAAGAAACCAGCGTTATTTTTGTTCCCTGTCAAAAAAGAGGAGTAATATTGTCATACTGGGAGGAAAACTGAAAAGTGGCAATTTTTAACGAAAGACAAAACAAAGCCATGGGTGGGAAAAATTAAGAGAAACCAGCGTCATTCTTGTGGTTCCCTGTCATTCCGCCCCTGTCTGGCCAGCCTCACCCTCGCGCCGCGCCCGCCGGGACACATTCTGCACAAAAGCCATGAAATAAAAAAAACTAAACCACCTAACCTTCTTCAGTTCCTCGACAGCGCCCCACAAGCACCCCTCCTGCCCCGCCCCATTCTGATCTACCCCGCCTCGCCCCGCCCCGCCCCTCCCAGCCAGAATAATGCAGGCAAAACCGTGAAAAAACACCTTCCCCCTCCCCCCTCCACCACAACCCGCAGCCGCCCCAAATGGAATGCTGGAAAGACCGCCTTGAAAAGAAAAATAAAAGACCTCCAGCCTACACCCCTTCCCGCCCCACCACCGCCTTCCCCTGCCCCGGCAAGGCCACCCAGCAAAGAGCCCCACCGCAGCCCGCCCAGCTGGAACACTCCGGGGAACACGAAAAAGATGTCCGCCCTTTCCATCCAGAAGCCCCGCCTCGCCCCGCCCCGCCTGGCCTCGTCCTATTTCACCCTCCACAGTTTTGCCTTGCCCTATTTTCCTCCCGACTCATTTGTCTTTATATTACTTGCTTCATCTTATTTTTCTTTTTTTTATTCCTGGAACTCTTTATCTTTTCCTTTTCTTGTTTTAATGTAATTTTGTGTAGTTTTTTTTTTTGTGGGGGGGGTGATTAACTATTTTTGTGTTAGTCTTTCAGTTAGTTTTTCTTAATCCTTGTTTTATTGTCTTTATTTTTCTTCAGGATTATTTACTTTTCTTCCTATTCTTTTAACTTAGACCTTTATTCTTAAGATTTGCCCACTTTTGTTTTTGTCTTTATATTACTTAAACTATTATTTCTTCACCTCGCAACTACTCTATCTTAATCTTTGGTCATCTTGTTTAATTTTGCCATCATGTCACTTGACTTACCTTGCTTTATCTAACTCAGAATTCAGGATCTTTAAACTTACTTTTCTTCACTTTGGACTAACATTTCGCCTTGTCATTATTTTCCCTTAGCCTGGAATTCATTAATCTCTTTGTTTTTACTTTACTTCAACTTCACAAAACGTGTCTTACGATTTTCTGTTCACCTTGCACATTATATATTATTCTCTTTTATTTTACCTTTGAATCAAATAGACACATTATCAACAAGACAAAGAACGTAAGAGCCTTCAACTCCTAGCTATCTTGTGGGTGAGTAGACGCGAAACACCTGGCAACTCAACACACACACACACACACACACACACACACACACACACACACACACACACACACACACACACACACACACATTCCAGCGCTGCGTGTTCAATCAGCACAATTAATTCCTCCAGCCTTTAATTCTGGTGTACTTTTTTGTGCTGGTGAGTGTAAAGATCGGGTGATGAGCGCAGGTAGGGGATGCATACCTGCGCGTGCATCTATCTATCACACGATCACACGGGTTGCGTGGGAAGGTGGGGAGGGGTGGTTCCGCAGTGACAGCCTCGCGGAAACACAACGCCTGCACGTTTAATCAATGCATTTTGCTCGCCGATTAATTAAACACACAACTGACGAGGCGGGAGGACCAGCTACCATCCCTCCACCTCCACCTCCACTCTTATCAAACTGCCGCGGATTCGTTTACCGGTTCACTCGTGTCCTGATGACCGAACCATTACCGAACTATGACGCACTTTTTACCGGCACTTTCCACGATGGATGATAACAGTACCATTATTGAACTACTGTACGCTTTCCACTGATACTTTACTTTATTTATCCATCATTTCTGCTGCGGTAATGGATGTTCAGTTCACACTAATACCAGCTTAATTAACAGATATCCATTTTTTTATACCATGTTGGCTTTTCACGGGAATTTATGGGCTAAAGGGGTTTCTTTTTTTATGGTACCTACTATCTCAAAGCCCACCCGCTAGGATACCGTTGCCCCGAGTGAGGAAGCCCAACCTACCTTGACACTAATACCCTTTTATCAAGCTGCTAGACATATTTCCGTCACATGTATAGCGAAGTCCTCCCAGAAACAGCTGATAACACTTACAATATGAACAAACTGTCTTAGAGAATGCCACCTTGTCACGTTCCATTTTATTTACCTATTTACCTTTTCATCACTTCCATGTCCTCAGAACAACAGTGACGTAAAGAAGAGATATTTAACCCCTTCAATATTGAGACGCATTTTTACCATGATGTTTAGACGATTATATTTGCATTAAGAAGCGTCTATGGAGGCCAAAAAAATAATGGCCAGAGTCTTTACTATTTAAATTCCAACGTAAGTTTCTGAAGCTGTATAGAATCATCAAGAACCACCAAAATGAAAATGAAAACGCGGCATGGTACTGAAAGGGTTAACACAGCATAAAACACAGCGCCACACGAAGCACTTTCTCACACAAACATCAACGAAAACCTATAAAAGAAAGAACAGTAATGAATAACAGCACACCGCGAGCCACATTTTTCCCTTTGATATTCTCAGAACCAGTGAGGTAAAAAGAAAAGATGATAATTCACCTATACCACATAAAACAATTCCTACACAAACCTAACCGGGCACCCATCAAAACAGTAATGAATAGGACAACACCACGAGCCACAATATAATCACTACCTAATACGCTTCATCCCTGCTGCTTTAGGATAGCAATAACACCTTTACACCACCGCTCTCATTTCACACCACTAACAACACGTGTATACTGATAAACATTCACCTGTAATATAAATGAACACCTGTATACACATCCCTCCTCACTCCTTAACACCTATACACTGCCACTGCATACCTGAAATATCACTGACAACACCTGTATATTGATTACTGACCTATTAACACCTGCAGAGCCGCCACATACCTGTAATAACATCAATAACACCTGTCCACGCACCACTGCACGCCTTCCATCACAACAGTAAACACAAGCACGTCACCAATACACGGCTAGGTCCAAACGTGTTAACACAACATTTACGTGCCGTGTATAACAATGTCCGTGCCTCAAATATATGTATAAACAGCTTTTAATTCAAATAGTTCAGTATTATATCCACTGACACTACACACCCTCCCCTCCACTCTACTCTCCACCCTTCCACCCTCTCTCTCCCTCTCTCCACCTAACCAACCCCACTCAAAAATTAAAGGAAATAAATAAAGAGTGGAAAAATTTGCATGAATGGTGAGTTGCAGTTTTCTGTTTTATATATTCATTTATTTAATTTTTTTGAGGCAACAATGATCGACTATTTGAATTAAGCGAGAGAGAGAGAGAGAGAGAGAGAGAGAGAGAGAGAGAGAGAGAGAGAGAGAGAGAGAGAGAGAGAGAGAGAGAGAGAGAGAGAGAGAGAGAGAGAGAGACACAAACTTTAGGTCACATACTCAACTTCTCTTCTCCCGAGTATTTTTCAGACAGGATATTGGTGGCGGGGCGAAGGATGCTTTACTTCTGTTGCTGTGTGTGTGTGTGTGTGTGTGTGTGTGTGTGTGTGTGTGTGTGTGTGTGTGTGTGTGTGTGTGTGTGTGTGTGTGTGTGTGTTTGTTTTTGCTGTTGTTGTATGTGTTGATGCTTTTTATTTTTGATAGCAGTAGTAGTAGTAGTAGTAGTAGTAGTAGTAGTAGTAGTAGTAGTAGTAGTAGTTAAAAGTAGCAGTGCATTCCATTAATATTACGCAAAAAAATTCACGAAAAACAAATGAATAACGAATAAAAATAACGTCCAACAAAACCATTCATAAACCTCTAAAATAAAAACACCACCACCACTATCACCAAACACTACCACCACTATCACCTCCCTACACACCACGCAACCCAACACATCCCCCTAGAAAATAAAGGATAGGCGAGAAAAGGCGTCGACACTACAATTATGAGGAAGAAATGAATAACAGTCTGCGTGTGTCTCATCACAGGGAGGTACAAATGAGGCTCCCTGTACCCACACGCCGCCTTACACAAGTACTGGGCGTCTTGTGTCTCGCCTCACATAATGGAGAGTGGTGAAGGTATAGCTGGTAGACAGACAGATACGCGCTGCCTTATATATGTACTGAGCGTCTTGTGTGTTGTCTCACTACCACATAATATAGAGAGAGAGTGGGAGGTATACTTTGGGGGAGAGAGAGAGATAGATAGACAGGCAGATAAACAGGTAGGTATAATAGTTGGTAAATAGATAGATAGATAGATAGACAGACAGACACAGACATACAAACACAGACATACTAGATAGATAGATAAATAAATACTGAAAAAAGGAAAGAAATAAAAAAGAAAGAGAAAAGAAAGATCGATAGATAAATAGAACAAAAATAGATAATGGATAAAAACTGCAAATATGTATAAATAAATTTACATACTATATAACTAAATGAAGATAAAAATAAATAACTGAAACAAGAAAAGCACGCAAAAGAGGAGGAGGAGGAGGAGGAGGAGGAGGTTGTGCAGTGCAGGGAGGTTAGCCACACCCAAAGAATGGTGAGAAACAACGCGGAATATTCTAGTACAGGTGTAGCAGGAGGAGGAGGAGGAGGAGGAGGAGGAGGAGGAGGAGGAGGAGGAGGAGGAGGAGGAGGAGGAGGAGGAGGAGGAGGAGGAGGAGGAGGAGGAGGAGGAAAGTTAAAGTGTACGGCGAAAAATACGTGTTAGCGCTTCAGCGAACTTTCTACACGACGACACACACACACACACACACACACACACACACACACACACACACACACACACACACACACACACGTTATCGATTAGCATAGTGACAAGCACAATCATTGATTATCATAAGCGTGCGCCCACACACACACACACACACACACACACACACACACACACACACACACACACACACACACACAGTTGCGCACCTATCACATTTAGCACGCTCCCTCCTTCTCCTCCTCACTTCTGTCTCCTCCTCCTCCTCCACTTTTTTTCTTCTTCTTCTTCTTCTTCTTCTTCTTCCTCTTCTTCTTCTTCTTCTTCTTCTTCCTCCTCCTCCTCCTCCTTCCAGCAATTCAACTTTTTTTTCTTCCGACCTTCTTGGCTTGTCGGTAAAAAAACGACAAAAAGAACAAACCAGTATTGACAGTCTCTCTCTCTCTCTCTCTCTCTCTCTCTCTCTCTCTCTCTCTCTCATTACCTCTCTCATGATAGTTCCATTCCCTTCTCATTCTCCGTATGTAGTGTTTCGAAGGCCAGGAGGAGGAGGAGGAGGAGGAGGAGGAGGAGGAGGAGGAGGAGGAGGAGGAGGAGGAGGAGGAGGAGGAGGAGGAGGAGGAGGAGGCCGCCACGTGCTAATCAACACCACCTACATGCAAATAATGAGCCATAATGTGACTCCCAAGAGAGAGAGAGAGAGAGAGAGAGAGAGAGAGAGAGAGAGAGAGAGAGATATGAAGCAATGACAATTTTTCTAATTATTGTATACGCGTCGTTTTCTATCTTAAAAACGCACGCACACGCACACGCACACGCACAAACACACACACACACAAAAAAAAAAAAAAAGTAAATGAAACATGGAGAGAAAAACGAACAGACTTTCTCTCTCTCTCTCT
>NC_059282.1:11176055-11213555 GCF_017591435.1 Portunus trituberculatus
AAATAAATAAAAGGCAGAATAAAAACCACGAGGAGAAAAAATAACAAGTGGGGAAACAAAGAAAGGAGGAGACACTTAAGGGAACAAAGAGGAATAAAAGGCGATAGAGAGGAGGAAGAGGAAGGCAATGAGGAAGAGGAGGATGATAAGGATAAAAGGAATAAAATAGAGAAAAACAAGAGGTAGGATAAAGGAAGGGATTGGTGAGAGAAACGTTAAGAAAATCGAATGTAAGAGAGAGAGAGAGAGAGAGAGAGAGAGAGAGAGAGAGAGAGAGAGAGAGAGAGAGAGAGAGAGAGAGAGAGAGAGAGAGTTGCAGCCATGTGCTCAGATGTTATTGATCCTCGGGAAAGACACTGAGCATCCCCCCTTCCTCCTCCTCCTCCTCCTCCTCCTCCTCCTCCTCCTCCTCCTCCTCCTCCTCCTCCTCCTCCTCCTCCTCCTCCTCCTCCTCCTCCTCCTCACCATCCTTCACCTTCCCTCTCATGCACCCTCTCTCTCTCTCTCTCTCTCTCTCTCTCTCTCTCTCTCTCTCTCTCTCTCTCTCTCATGCACTCCATTCGCCTACTCTTCTCGCTTCTTCTCTTTTCCTTCGTCTTCTCTCCATCCACTCAAACCTCTCTCTCTCTCTCTCTCTCTCTCTCTCTCTCTCTGTGTGTGTGTGTGTGTGTGTGTGTGTGTGTGTGTGTGTGTGTGTGTGTGTGTGTGTGTGTGTGTGTGTGTGTGTGTGTGTGGAGATAACGTTTCTCTCCTTTACCCTTATTCTCTTCTTCCTTTCTCCTCTCACGCACCTGGTTTCTCTTTCTCTCCTTTCATTACCAATTTCTTCTTCTCTCTTCTTTGTTCCTTTTCCCAACGTCCTCCTTTTCTACCTATATTCTTTCATCTTCTCCTCTTTCTTCTCTTTTCTTCCTCTTTATTCCCATTCTAGCGTTTTATAATTCTCTCTCTCTCTCTCTCTCTCTCTCTCTCACGTGCACGGTAGATTCCTTGTGCGTAAACATGTCACAAAGGAAAGTTTACACGCGCGTATCACCGACGTGTGTGTGTACGTGTGTGCGTGTACGTGTGTGCGTGTGCGTGGAAATGTTACGTACACAAATTGCTAGAATACCTAAAGGCCAGCGGTGTGCGTATTGGAATCGACACACACACACACACACACACACACACACACACACACACACACACACACACACACACACACACACAAGGTGACTGGGAGAGATATTGATCTGGTCTCCCAGGTAATGTTTTCCACGTCAACGTTACCACCACCTCCACCTCCTCCTCCTCCTCCTCCTCCTCCTCCTCTTCCTCTTCCTCTTCCTCCTCCTCCTCTTCCTCCACTCTCCTTCACTCCCTCTTTTTCCTTCAGTGGGAACGAAATCTCAGGTGTTGCTAAGGTGACGTGATTAACAAGCAAAGGTCACTGTGTTTTATCACCTGCCTTGTTATTACTATCATTATTACTATTATTATATTTACTACTACTACTACTACTACTACTACTACTACTACTATTTGTTGTAATGAAGTCCTCAGTAAAAAACATAGATTCCAGATGAACTTTCCTTATGGTGTGTGTGTGTGTGTGTGTGTGTGTGTGTGTGTGTGTGTGTGTGTGTGTGTGTGTGTGTGTGTGTGTGTGTGTGTGTGTGTGTGTGTGTGTGAGAAAGCCATTGCCGATAAAAAAAAACAAATTAAAAACTCTCTCTCTCTCTCTCTCTCTCTCTCTCTCTGCCCTGACACAATTACCGGCGCACAGCAAGCCACGTACACGATTCCTGACTATCACTGAGCACCCAATCCCTCCTCACAGCGCAGAGAGGTAAGGGTCACCTGACACACACACACACACACACACACACACACACACACACACACACACACACACACACACACACACACACACACACACACACACACACACGGTGATGAAAAATAGGAGGAATTTAGGATTAGTCGGTGTTTTCACGTGTTTTAATGTTTTTTTTTTTTTTTTTTTTTTTTTTGAGGTTAGTGGTGGGAAGGGATATTGTGTTTGATGTCTGGAGGGAGGGAGGGAGGGAAAGGGGATGGAAGGGAAGGAAGGAGTGTGAGACACGTGTTTGTTGGTGGGTGGATGGGTAGATAGGCGTGTATGTGGGGTAGGTGAATAGATAGATACATAGATACAAATAGATAGATAAATAGATAGACAAATATACACAAAGAAAGTCAAAATATAAATATATAGCCAGAAAGGTAGATAAATGGACAGAAACAGGTAGAAAAAAGAAACAAGGGATCTGAACACTTCGATAGACTCACTGATAGATAACAAGACACTATAAGTCACAGAAGACAGATCCAGCAGATAGATAGAGACAGGCAGACCGAAGAGACACAAACAGTGAGTCAGACGGCACACGGATACACACTTAAAGGTGGATAGATAGAGACAGACAACCAAAACAAAGAAAAAAATAAATTAAAACACAAACGCAAGCAACAAGAATAACAAAAACAGGCCAACGAAAATATTGTTCTTCATTCTCTCCCTGTAATTATATTTGGTGATTTTTCTTCCTCCCTTTAATTACCGTGGACTTGGCGGTGACCATGGCGAAGTATAAATAGATTTCCTTGAGTGACACATCAGATAACACGTGACAAGGTGCAGGTATTGACGCAGGTAAGATAATGAATCATAGGAAAGTGTATTTAACAAAGTCACCATCAACGAAATTAAATTAGGTGTACAGAGAAAGCATCAAGGGAACTTAACGCTAAATTGGACGCAGGTATGCAAACTCACGTAATTGAAGGACAGGTAAGATAAGGCCAGGTAGGGAAAGTAAACACATTATCCCACGTCAAAGTAATCAAGGAAATGAACGCAGGTAAGATAACAGATACGAAAAAAATAGTGATAGGAGCTAATTGCAAATATGAAACCAAATTGAAATGAAATTACAAACGAATGAAATAAAAAAAAAAGTTAAATTTGATCAATATGGATATTTTATGAGTGATAAAGATGAGTATTTACATTTAATGCATTTGTTTATCCACGACTCACTGTTGCCTGCTGCGCTTCACCTGCTATTAAAGGTAGCAGTGCGTGGCCTGCCCTCACCTGGCTACCCCCCTCACTCCCCTAAGGGCCAGACAGACGGTGCAGGCAGGAAAGGGTAAGTCAGGTTCCCTTTAATGTTGAAGAGCTAAATGAAGCTGGTTGGTCTGTGGCTTGCCTTCACCACACCTCACCTCGCAGCGCCAGCACACACACACACACACACACACACACACACACACACACACACACACACACACACACACACACACACACACACACACACACACACATTCTCCAAACTTATAAATAATATGTTTAAAAAACTGAGTTCGCAAGGTAAGAGTAACTACTAGTAGTAGTAGTAGTAGTAGTAGTAGTAGTAGTAGTAGTAGTAGTAGTAGTAGTAGTAGTAGTAGTAGTAGTAGTAGTAGTAGTAGTACTAGTAATAATAATAATAATAATAATAATAATAATAATAATAATAATAATAATAAACTAACATTATTGCTATTATCATTATCATTCCTACGGTCATCATTCTTATATATGGTAAAAATGTAGTTGTGTACCCATCAATACAGTTTGGCGGTGAACAGTGAAAACACCAGTAGAAAAGAACACAAAGGAAGAAACAAAGTTGAAAAGCAAATCCATATTCACACATATGATCTCTTCAGCAATATTAAAGACAACACACAATTCTCTGATCAATTAACAATACAGATGTACATGGGATATAAATTAAATAAATGAGAAAACTAACTGAAGCGGTACTCTCTCTCTCTCTCTCTCTCTCTCTCTCTCTCTCTCTCTCTCTCTCTCTCTCAGAATGTAAGAGTATACCATGGAATACTCGGCAGCTGACTCACCCATTCTCTATGTCAGACCTGTCAAAGAAAACGAAACCGTTCTCTAAACTCAGTGTAAACACCAGTTTTCTTCCACCTGTGAAGAGGCAAACTACACTATTTCGAAATGCACACCGAAAAATGGGAAAAAAATTCGAAAATACGGAAAATAAGACATGGTAAAAGATGTTAATGTAAATATAGGACTGCATAAATTCTCTCTCTCTCTCTCTCTCTCTCTCTCTAGTACAATTTACCTAATGACCTCACTGACCTTCACTCACTCATCCATGACCTGCCACATTCCACTTACGCCTCCACTTCCTCCATTCCATTCACCACTAAGGTCCCTCCACAGTCACCATCACCACAGCAATCACCATCACCTTCCAAAACTCGATCCTTTCTCTTACTTAATCCTTTCAGTACTATGACGCATTTTTATCACGAGTTTTGGGTGTCATTTGACGATTTTATTTGCAATAGGAAGGGTCTAAGGGGGACAGAAGATTAATGGCCATAGTCAGCTGTATAAAATCACCAAATAGTCACCACAATAGGTAAGAAAACGCGTCCTGGTACTGAAGGGGTTAAAATTAATGTCCTATTATACATTAAAGCTATCACCATTATCATAACCATTTACTATCGCCATTATTGCTGTTATCTCATCTATAGCTAACTATATTCTTTTGAAATCTACATATTAATTTTGTACAGTAGAAATACTATCACCATCACCATTATCATTCACTATTATCACCATCATCTATCTAATGCTCTTTTTCTCATAACCAAGCATTCGTCTTCCATTTACAAGTGTCACCATTACTACTACTTTCACCTTCACCATCACCCACACGTAAACTTCCTTCCTTCTCTCCATATTAACAAAACATCAATCAATCGGTATCTTGAACACCATCACCACCTCATCCAAACCTACGTATCTTTCCTTCTCTTCATAACAAACATTACTCATACAATACCACCACCACCACCACCACCACCACCCATAACTATGTACATAATTTTCTCTTTCACTCTCCCAGTTCAAATTCACCTCACACTCTTAATTCAATACGGCTCGGTGCATTTTTTAGGCCAATTTATGCACCTGGCAGTACTGTGGGGTCGTCAGAATATACTACGCTAATATTTCGTCCAGGAATAGTGTTGTGGAAGAGAAAGAGATGCGTTTTGGTATGGATTTTGTGAGCTTTCCGTGGGTGTGTGTGAATGGTGGTGCTAGTTGCCCATCGTTTGTTTCCCTCTTCCCATCACTCACCTGGAAAGAAAGAGAAACACAGGTATTAATTAGTGAGCTCGGGGGAAAGGTGGATAAAACATGTAGCATTATTACCATTGTTATTATTACTATAATTATCGGCAATATTAATATCATTATTATTACTGCTACTACATTACTATTGTTTCTATTATCATTATTATTAACATTCCTATTATTTATACTATAACTACTACTACTACTACTACTACTACTACTACTACTACTACTACCATATTTACAACCATTCTTTGTATATTAATAAATTTTGTTCAAGTACTGATGCTCTGTGTGTGTGTGTGTGTGTGTGTGTGTGTGTGTGTGTGTGTGTGTGTGTGTGTGTGTGTGTGTGTGTGTGTGTGTGTGCAGCAGCTGTGAGTCTGTAATGGGAGCTGTTCCGGAGGTAGAATAATAAGCCATTTCTCAAAGTGGGCATTAGTCACACACAGACACACACACACACACACACACACACACACACACACACACACACACACACACACACACACACACACACAGCATCAGTACTTGAACAAAATTTATTCTTCATACACAAAGAATAGTTGCAAATATAGTAGTAGTAGTAGTAGTAGTAGTAGTAGTAGCAGTAGTAGTAGTTGTTGTTGTTGTTGTTGTTGTTGTTGTTGTCATTGTTGTTCATTTTATGTAAACAATTTATCACTTCATTCACAATTCAAATCCCCAGAGAGAGAGAGAGAGAGAGAGAGAGAGAGAGAGAGAGAGAGAGAGAGAGAGAGAGAGAGAGAGAGAGAGAGAGAGAGAATGAAAGTTCCAACACACTCCCTTTTATTCCTCAAGTATATTTGTATTAAACATTTACACAGAAAATTTTTAGAAGTCCCTTGTGTATACAGACTGGAGGCGCGGCGAGGGGGAATGGGAATGAGTATGGGAATGGGAATGGGAATGGGAACAGGAAAGGAAAAATGTGTTAGCCTTTATTTCCTTAGTTTTTTTCTTTCCTTCTCAAATTCCTGTAAAAAGACGGACGGGATGAGATTAGATGGAGTAAAGGAGGGAAGGGAAGGGAGGGGGGGGGGGAAAGAAAGAGAAAGAGAAAGAGAGAGAGAGAGAGAGAGAGAGAGAGAGAGAATGGTGGGTAATTGAGTGGGTGGAAGAAAGGAAAGACGGAATGAAGGAAGGAAGGAAGGAAGGAAGGAAGGAAGGAAGGAAGGAAGGAAGGAAGGAAGGAAGGAAGGAGAGAGGAAGAAATAAGGGATGGATAAAAAAAAGGAAAGACGAAAAAAAAAAAATAATACTGAAATCAGCAGAAAAAAATGATGAATCGACTATAAATCAGGAGAGAGAGAGAGAGAGAGAGAGAGAGAGAGAGAGAGAGAGAGAGAGAGAGAGAGAGAGAGAGAGAGAGAGAGAGAGAGAGAGAGAGAGAGAGAGGAGTCCAATTCTGCCATCTCAAATATTTCATTCATCTCAACTTCCGGTCCATCAGACAGACAGGAAAAGGTCTAAACTCATCCAATCCTTATTTCTCTTCACCAATTTCCTCCTCCTCCATTTTTCCTCCATCTTCCTCCTCCGTTTTTTCCTCCATTTTCCTCCTCTTCCTCCTCCTCCTCCTCCTGCTACTACTAATGTTGCCTTTTTCCCTACTTGTACTATTTTTCTCTTTACTTTCTCTTTTCTCTTCCTCTTCCTCCTCCTTCTCCTACTACTACTACTACTACAACCACCACCACCACCTCCATCACTACTACTACACTACAACTACTACTACTACTACTACAACTACTAATACACTATTACTACTACTAATACAATTTCCTATTCCAGCCTTTTCATCTTCTTCTCCTTCTCCTTCTCCTCCTTCTTCTTCTCCTCCTCCTCCTCCTCCTCCTCCTCCTCCTCCTCCTCCTCCTCCTCCTCTATTACTACCACTATTACTCTTCCCACTCTTTTCTTCTCTGCTATCCCTTACCCATTCTCCTCCTCTACCTCCTCCTCTTCCTATTCTTACCCTTCACATCCATCTCCCTTCTTCACTGTCCTACACGGCCAAGTCTATTACGGCAAGGAGTAAGAAGGACGCGGCTCAAGGACTCAAAGGACTCTCTAGCATATGTCAGTATAAAGGATTATGCATCTTTTGGTGTATAGATTTAAGATGATGTTTGAAGTGGAGGAGGAGGAGGAGGAGGAGGAGAACTAGAAGGAGGAGAACTAGAAGGAGAAGAAGAAAGAGAAGAAGAAAGAGATAAAGAGAAGTAGAATTAGAAGGAGAAGGAGGAGGAAAAGGAGGAGGAAAGATGAAACACAACAAAAACAACAAAACAAGAATAAAAAGGCGAAAGAAAAAAAAGAATAACAAAGACAACACGTAGGAAAGAGACAAGGAAGGCGTCAGCGATAAAGGAGGGAGAAAAAAGGAGGGGAATAAAGAAGGAAGAAGGAAAAAAGTGATGCTGTCAAAAAGAAGAGAAGGTTGTAGAGATACTATAATGAGGCGTAATAAGGATAATGGACACTCGGAGGAGGAGGAGGAGGAGGAGGAGGAGGAGGAGGAGGAGGAGGAGGAGGAGGAGGAGGAGGAGGTGAGAGAAGGAAGGAATATAGGAACAGGAGAAAAGACGAAAGGAAGGAAGGATAAAAACAAAGTAAAAAGAGAAGAAGAAGAGAAGGAGGAGAGAGAGGAATGAATATAGGAACAGGAGAAAAGACGATAAAAAACAATGTAAAAATGAGTAATAAGGGCAATTTTTAGAAACACATGGAGGTAAATTACAATAAAATAAATATATGGAAGAAAAACGGTAGAAAGGAAGAAAAAAAAATTGATAAATGAAAGAATGGATGAATAATGAAAAGAAATAAAAATAATAGGAAAGCTGAAGGGACGGAAATGGAAAAAAAAAATGGAAAGGTGAAAAATAGAACCCAGACGAAAGAAAAGAAATTAAAATACAACATACAGGAAAAAAGGAGGGAAAAACATGACAAACTAACAAAACAATGAAAAAAGAAAGGGAGAGAAACAATATACGGTGAAAATAAAAAAAAAAGAAAAGAAAATGAAACCAAAGTATGAAAACGCAGGAAAAGAGGAAAATATGAAAAAAAAGCTAATAATACGAACAAAAACTGAAAAAATGAATGAAAACGTGAACAAAATAAGGTGAAAATAAAACGCAAAGAAAAGAAAACGGAAGGAAAGAAAGCAGTACATGAAAATAGAGGAAAAAGGGAAAAACATGACAAACACTAACAATACAAACAAACAGTGAAAATGAGATGGAGACAAACAAAATAAGATGAAAACAACGCAAAAAGAAAAGAAAACGGAAGGAAAGCAATAAAGGAAAATACAGGAAAAAAGGGAAAAAAAATATGACAAACACACTAACAATAAAAAAAAAAAAATGAGAGATGGAAACTATCACTAAACCAAGAAAGAAAATAGAAAACCAGTACATGAAAATACAGGAAAAATGGAGGAAAAACATGGAAAAAATACACTAACGATACAATACGAGACATCTTTCCCCATTCCTACCCCACGAGATGTCACGAGGAAAAATTTTTGGTTTATTTTCACCTTGTTACCTTTCCGTAGTTACTCCCCACCCCCCACCCCACCCACCAGCCACCTGTCCTGGCTCCTCAGTCACCTGTCACCTGCCTGTCAACTCCCCGTCACTCACTCAGGTAGAGGACAATACCTGTAATTATTTAGAACGCAACTTTTTTTTTCTGTTCTTTTCTTTTAATTAATTCTGGATCTTAAGGTACATATTTTTTTTTTCTTATTTTCTATTTTTTTTTTCGTATATATACATTGCTATTTATTTTTGTCTTTCTATCATTTATTTATTATTTTTTCTTTTTAATGATTTTTTTTCTTTCTTTTTATATTTTTTTTTTCTTTTTTTTTTTATTGTTTTTCTTTTTCGTTTTATTTTTTCTTTCTATCTTTTTCTTTTTTTTTTTTTTACTTTTCTTTCAGTTCATTCAACATCATGAAATTAAAATTGACTTATCTATTTTCTACCTTTCATTTATTCGCTTTGGACTTTTCCTATGCATAAAATGACTCCTTGTTTTCCTTATTTTATCAATCAACACTCTCACAATTAACATTAACAAAATTCTGTCACTCATTCTTCTTTTCTTAACCTTTACATTCCTCATTTATCGTAATTCATACTTTCTTTATCTCAAATTCAGGTCTTCAAGATACATTTTTTCTATCAATTAATTCGTCAACCGATCTTCGTACATAGATTCTACATCAATCATCCACATAAATATCACCTTCCTTCATTAGCATCTTCAGTACTGGAATGCATTGTTACCATTAGTTTTAAGTGTGATTAGACGATTTTATTGACATTAGCAAGGGTCTATATCAGTTTTAAGTGTGATTAAATGATCTTATTGACATTAGCAAGAGTCTATTTCAGGTTTAAGTGTGATTAGACGATTTTATTGACATCAGCAAGGGTCTATATCAGTTTTAAGTGTGATTAGACGATTTTATTGACATTAACCAGAGTCTATTTCAGGTTTAAGTGTGATTAGACGATTTTATTGACATCAGCAAGGGTCTATATCAGTTTTAAGTGTGATTAGACGATTTTATTGACATTAGCAAGGGTCTATGGATGTCAGAAGATTAAAGGCCGGAGTCTTCACTATTCTAATCCACCCAGAAGTTTCTGAAGCTGTATCAAATCGCTAAATAATAGGTACAATGTAAATGAAAATGCGTCATGGTACTGATGGGGTTCTCTCTCTCTCTCTCTCTCTCTCTCTCTCTCTCTCTCTCTCTCTCTCTCTCGCCTGGCCTACCGTTTCCAATTCTTTTTAATATAACCTCTCCTTTCTATTTCATCTCAGCATTTCATCATATTTTTTCCCTCCTCCTCATTTGGAATTCTTCTCGCTGTTTATATCATCCCTCCATCTTTCACTCAATCTCTCCTGCTTCCTCTTCTTCAGCCAATCTTTCCTGCTTCCTCCTCTTCCTCCAAAGTAATCAAGTCCTTTCAAAAAATTAGTCTAAATCTTTATCTCTCATTAATTACCTTTTTCTTTAATTTATGCAACGAGGAGAGAGAGAGAGAGAGAGAGAGAGAGAGAGAGAGAGAGAGAGAGAGAGAGAGAGAGAGAGAGAGAGAGAATTTACTTGAGGTACTTTTCCTACTTACTGATGAATTGGAGGAGGAGGAGGAGGAGGAGGAGGAGGAGGAGGAGGAGGAGGAGGAGGAGGAGGAAATTATAAGGAAAAGAATGTTAAAGCAAAGAGAGATGAAAAGAGGAGAAAGAGAAAACGTGGAGGAGGAGGAGGAGGAGGAGGAGGAGGAGGAGGAGGAGGAGGAGGAGGAGGAGGAGGAGGAGGAGGAGGAGGAGGAGGAATATTAGAAGCACGAGGAATACAAAATGAGAAGGATGGAAGAAGGAAAAATGAAAGACGAAAAGCAGAGATGAAACAAAGGAGGAAAGATGAGAAGAAAAGAAGGAAAGGAAGAGGACAAAATGAGAAATGATGAAGGGAAATGTACATGAAATAAGACGAAAGAGAGAGGGGAAAAAAAAGACGCCTAAATGAAAAAAATAAAAAAGGAAATGAGAAATGAGAAAAGAAGAAGAAGAAGAAGAAGAAGAAGAAGAAGAAGAAGAGAGAACAGAGACGAGGAAAAAAAGAATGAAAAATGAAAATGACCGCGAGAAGGAATAAAAACACAGAAAAAGATGAAGGAAAGTGGACTTGGAAGTGAGAGGGAGTGTGTGGGAGTGAGAGGGAAAGAGGGAGAGAGTGAGAGAGAGGAAAAGAGAAGCAGTTAGGTGTAAGAGTGAGTGAGGGAATGGTATAAACTACGCTATTTTTACCAGAGAAAGTGTGACATACGACTTGAAAATCTAGAGTTATGAGGGACGGAGTAATGGTGGTGGTGGTGGTGGTGGTGGTGGTGGATATTTTACTTCTGCCCAACTCATGAAAGAGAGAAAAAAAAAAAAAAGGGGGAAAGGGGAGATGAAGGGATAGGAATGCAGAGGGAGAGGAAGGGAGAGGAAGGGACACAAGGAGAAGAAGGGAGAGGATGACACGAAGGAGAAGAAGGGAGAAGGAGACAAAGGAGAAGGAGAGAGAGAGAGAGAGAGAGAGAGAGAGAGAGAGAGAGAGAGAGAGAGAGAGAGAGAGAGAGAGAGAGAGAGAGAGAGAGAGAGAGAGAGAGAGTCAACTAGGTACAAAATATCACAGAACGGAGATGATGAAAGCTAAGGAAGAGGAAAGGGAAGAGGAAGAGGAAGGGTGAAGGGAGGCTGTATGGGAGGGTAGAGGACTGCTAGGAAAGAGGAAGACAGTGGGAGAGGATGGGTAAGAAGGATATGGGGGATGGGAATGGAAGAAGTGTGATGGGAGGTGATTTCGGAAGATTGATAAAATTTTGTTGTTGTTGTTGTTGTTATTATTATTGCTGTTGCTGGTGGTATTGTTGTTGTTGTTGTTGTTGTTTTTATTGTTGTCACGTCCTCTTCCTCCTCCTCCTCCTCCTCCTCCTTCTTCTTCTTCTTCTTCTTCTTCTTCTTCTTCTTCTTCCTTCCCCCTCCCCCTCCTCCTCCTCCTCCTCCTCCTCGTATTGAAGAAGAAAATGTTCTATACTTTCCCTTCCCGTCCTTCAATATTACGGAGGTGTGTGTGTGTGTGTGTGTGTTCGTTACCTGCTTCCCGATACTAAATACAAAGATTTCCCTTCGAATGAGTCACTGCCATGCTTAAAGGAGGAGGAGGAGGAGGAGGAGGAGGAGGAGGAGGAGGAGGAGGAATACATAGGAATACATAGGAAAGACGAGTGACAGGAGGCCTTGCGACCTATAACGAGGTCACTCGTTTACTAAACTACACGTACAGAAGCTACATACTTAGTAGGAGGTAAGGATAGAATAGATGAAGCTCCTCCCCACCCACCAATCTCTCCGGCGTCACCCGGCAAGAAATAAGACGAAAAATACACCCCGAGTGTTGAGAAGGACAATCGGGGAAATTTACACAGGAAAGATGGGAAAAAAAGAGAGTACTAATGGAACTACTACTATCGCTAAGAAAAAGAGATATCTAGTGTAACTACTACTATCGCTAAAAGGAGGAGGAGGAGGAGGAGGAGGAGGAGGAGGAGGAAGGAGAAGGAGAAGGAGAAGGAGAAGGAGAAGGAGAAGGAGAAGTAGAGGAGGAGGAGGAGGTAGAGGAGGAAAAGATAAAGAGGAGAGAATTGAGAGCGCCAGGGTTCGAATGTAGAGCTAGGTGACAAGTCTTGGGCATATTTCTATACAGGGCAGTCCGTATTCACCTCCCAGTAGTAGAAAAACACACACGGAATTCCAAAGAGAGAAGAGGAGGCGGGAAGGAGAAATCTGACCATCTGCCAACTACGATATCAAACTGACACACCTCCAAGGCTTTCGTTTATATTTAACCCCTTTCAGTACCATGACGCGTTTCCATATTCACTCTGCTTACTATTTGGTGATTTTACACAGCTTCAGAAATTCGTGTAGGGGATTAAAATAGTGAAGACCCTGGCCATTAATCTTCTGAACATCATAGACCCTTCGCACACAAATCTCAAGGTAAAAATGCGTCCCAGTATTGAAGATGTAATAAATTAAGATGTAAAATGTATGTTAGTAACAAATAAATAAAAAAAAAAAATCATATTGTTATAAAAAAAAACACAAAATGATGAGAAAAGCAAAATTGAAATCAAATGCATAGGATCTGAAATAAATAAGAATGGAGAGACGTGTGTGTGTGTGTGTGTGTGTGTGTGTGTGTGTGTGTGTGTGTGTGTGTGTGTGTGTGTGTGTGTGTGTGTGTGTGTTCGTGCTTTCTGCATGCAAAGTGGGTAAGCAAATTGGGTTCCTTGTCTCACTTAATTGTCGAGTAAAGTGAAAGCGAGCGGGTCCCTTTAAATTGGTGAAGTGTGTGTGTGTGTGTGTGTGTGTGTGTGTGTGTGTGTGTGTGTGTGTGTGTGTGTGTGTGTGTGTGTGTGTGTGTGTGTGTACGAGTGAGTGAGCGAGAAAATGACTGAGTTGTATATCAGAAAAAGAAAGATGAAGGGATGGTCGAAGAAGACTCAGAGGAGGAGGAGGAGGAGGAGGAGGAGGAGGAGGAGGAGGAGGAGGAGGAGGAGGAGGAGGAGGAGGAAAGGGAGATGAGACAAAGGAAGGTTTGGCATTTCTCCAGAATCCTTGCGCTCACTCACTCACTCTCTCTCACACTCACACACACACACACACACACACACACACACACACACACGAAAAAATGAGAAATAAAGGAAAGGCTTGAAAACAGAGGAATGGGAATGAAAAATGAGAATGCGGAAAAAAAAGGAGGAGGAGGAGGAGGAGGAGGAGGAGGAGGAGGAGGAGGAGGAGGAGGAGGAAAATGTTGACATTGAAGACGAGATGCTGGACACGTCCCCTGTTGCTCCAAGGACTGCAAGGTGGAGATAAGCGAGGGGAGAGGGAGAGGGGGAGGGAGAGAGAGGGAGAGGGTGGGAGGGAGAAAGGGAGGGAGAGGGGAGGAGTTATGATACGGTATATAAGGAACCATGGTGTTGAGAGAGAGAGAGAGAGAGAGAGAGAGAGAGAGAGAGAGAGAGAGAGAGAGAGAGAGAGAGAGAGAGAGAGAGAGAGAGGAAATCGCTACGGAGTGAGAGAAAATCCAATTAAATATGCCAAAAGTTCTATTGGTTTATCGGAGGGTGGATTGGGGTCCTCTCTCTCTCTCTCTCTCTCTCTCTCTGTTCTAATTTCTTTGAGTAACTTTACATCCAAATATTCCCTCCCTCTCTTTTTTTCCAATTTTTCCCACTTCTTACTCTCTTTCCTCTCCTCTCCGTCTTTCCCTCGTTCCTCCAAGGCCAGTTCATTATGACCAACCCTCCTCCTCCCTCTCTCTCTCTCTCTCTCTCTCTCTCTCTCACTGTCCTAGTTTTTGAAGACAATCAGAAAAATCTCAGTCTTCCAACTCCCACGAGCGAGGGAGGGAGAGAAGAAAGAAAGGAGGGAGGGAATGTGGGAGGGAGGAAGGAGGGAGGGAGGAAGAAAATAATAAAACTATGCTGCTTCTCTTAATGATGATAATGATATGATGATAATTATATGATGATGATGGAGGAGGAGGAGAAGGAGGAGGAGGAGGAGGAGGAGGAGGAGGAGGAGGAGGAGGAGGAGGAGGAGGAGGAGGAGGAGGAGGAGGAGGAGGAAGAAAAAAAATGTTTGGCGCTAATGTTTCTGATAGGGATAATGATAAAGAGGAGGACTAAGCTGCGAGGAGGAGGAAGAGGAAGAGGAGGAGGAGGAGGAGGAAGAGGAGGAGGAGGAGGAGCTTAATCCGTACGAGATCTGATGGGGATTTAATGGAAACCTAACGATTAATAATAAATATCAAGGCTTTAAATCCAAAAAGCCTTAAGACGATTTAATATGAATTTACTTAATTTATCGAGAGAGAGAGAGAGAGAGAGAGAGAGAGAGAGAGAGAGAGAGAGAGAGAGAGAGAGAGAGAGAGAGAGAGAGAGAGAATTATCCTCTTTACCAGCCTATAAAAAGCAAGGCAGAAAAAGAAGAAGAAGAAGAAGAAGAAGAAGAAGAAGAAGAAGAAGAAGAAGAAGAAGAAGAAAGAAGGAATCAACAACAACAACAACAACAACAACAACGACAGCGATGATGACAATAGAGTTAACGTTTTCAAGAGATACTATCAATGTTACCACGTTGTCAATCTTTCCTAGGTACATTCGTCACTGCTAACACTGAGACCACCGTATCAAATTGCTTCTATGGACGTAATCAACAAGAATATGAGACCAATTTAATCCAAGTCCCGAAGTATGTTTTGAAGGAGCTGTAGTATAAAAAGTAAGTCTTATTAAGTGTAAACTGATTAAAATTGACTAACTGTGACTAACTGTATTGTATGTATTAAAATAAGTATTGAAGAAACTCTAGTCTTATAAAAACTGTAAATTCACTAACTGTTAATATTTTTGGAAGGACTTAAAGAACAAGGATACGAGGTTAATTTAATCAAACTATGTGAAGTACGTTTTTGAAGGAGTGAAGTATAGCAATAGGTCTTACAAAACTGTAGATAATAGGAAAGATTGACGAGCTGTGAAGGAGTTTATCAGAAATATTCCCACGTAAAGTCTATGGTTTCTCCTTCTCAGGTTTCACTAACAGAGCCAAGGAAAGATATAGACGATGTTCAATTCCCAACCAGCGATATGGAAAAATCAAGAATCCCAAACGCAATTCTAATACCTTAACCATTTGTTGCATCCTCTCTTCCTCCGTGCGCTATAAGGACACAGGCACCAGTCACACAGTTTTGGTGGAGACTATATCTGGCACACATTCACATTTCCCCTGACAGCCACTTCCCTCTCGTCCCTGCTTCACTACGAGAGCCAAGGAAAGATATAGACGATGTTCAATTCTCAACCAGCGATATGGAAAAATCAAGAATCCTAAACGTAATCTATAGAACCTTTTAGAGCAACAAGGAAGAAAAGAGTATAAAAAGAGTAAACTATCCAATGTGTAGGTAGTTTTATCCTCAGAGATCCCTGTAGAAAAAAACAACAACAAATGTTTTACCCACTAAAAACTTCCACTTCTCCCTTTTCTTTCTTCTTTTTCCTTTTTTTAAGGTTTTTAATATCCTTCTCTCCACTTCTTTTTTTCATTCATTTTTCTTCATTCTGTTACTTCTCTTCCTTTCGTCTCTTATTCCTCTTGTTTCCCCTCCTCTTCCTCTTCATCTGGTCTTACAGTACTTTGTGATTAAGGAAACATGTCAAACACCAATGAAAGGGTTGAGTAACAAAAGACATTCACTTCCACTGTACATCGTCTTTTCCCTTAGCGTTACGTCGTCTTCAGCTCACGACCTTCCTGGAACACACAAGGACTTGGAGGTACAAAGATTCCAAGTCCAGAGGGAGTAGGACGCGTTGCTTTGCTCTTTCCAGCGACTACAGAGCAAGGAGTCAAATGCAGACACATTCCCCTTCCTGCTGCATATTCCTCATTTTCATCTGCCCCGCACACGCCCCGCTGGGAAGGCTGGCACGGTGTTCACTTATGGAAACTACGTACGAGTATTTGCTTGTTTACTTCATGCATTCACCAGTCAAACATGGCGTAGATTGCCCCGCCACCACCACCACTACTATCGAGTCTAGCATACACCACGACTATTATTATGCTGACTATGCTTTTACTATCGCCCTCATCACCATCTTAAATAATTCATCCATAATTACAGCAATATAATGGAACTGTTCTATAACCACAATCACTACTACTATCCTGAAACCCACACACACACACACACACACATTAATCCATAACCAAGCAGTCCCTTCACACCATCATCCAGTCTTAACTCAGGTACCAGGTAAGCAAAGGAACAGAAGGGACAGGTAAGGCAGGAAGGTAAGACAGGTTAGCCGGGGGGAAGACGCAGGTGTTCTCACGTTAATAAAAGTTTGAAAGCAGTATTGGCAGTGTAGATGCATGAGGGGGCTTACAGAGGCCTTGGGGATATTCTGAGCCAGCGAGCTGAAGGAGACGCGAAGGTTAAAGGTCAGAAAGGTGTTGTTTGCTGGCTTTTAGAGGCGTGCTTTATCTGAAGAAGGAAAAAGTGTCAGTTTCTTTTTCTTTTCTTTTTTTTTTTTTTTTTTTTTGTGGGTGAGGTGGTGTTGATGTGTTTGTAATGTTGTTGTTGTTGTTGTTGTTGTTGTCGATGGTGATTGTCGCAGATTATGATTGATAACTAAACCAAGAAAACATAAAAAGAAACCTACAGAAATAAGAAAAGGTAAATAAAATCAAATAAATAAATAAAATAGATAACAATACTAACTACGAAAAAATATCCCTCCAATAAACTCATCCTGCAATTCATCTGAGCTCCCGCCAACATTCTATCTTTACCCCGTCAAGCTGTAACTAAAGTCGCCGCTGTGGATGAGGCTGGAAGGAAGCTCCGGTGTTCCCGCCACGCAAGGCACGGGGCAAAGTTACGTAAGAGGGAAAAAAAGCCAATTTAAAGTTTTGTAAGTAATGTGATGCCCTGGTTTTAAGTGGTTAAGTCGCACTGAGCTACGGAACACTTTTTGCCATTACTTCAGCTATCCTCACGTAAAGTTTTAATAAAGTGGACTACCCAAGAATTCAAAGATTACTTATAAAAATACTTGGCGGAACGCTGAACACTTTTTACCGCTATTTCAATTATCTTTTCTTGGAGTTGCGATAAAGCGAACCCCGCAAACACTTCCAGAAATCCTTAGAGAAAATAACATTACGTCAAGTGTACACGTAACAGTTGTGTACGTAAAATGTCCCCTGAGTACCAAAACTCGAAACAGAATCCAACACTCTTCGCACATCAATATCACGTAAGGGACAAATTCACAACAAAACTACTCCCAAACCTTTAAGATTTATTGAACTTTGACAATGAAACAAGAGCTATTAAGTAATGTATCTCACCTTGGTATTAGTGCAGCGATTTTTTATTTATTTTTTTTTTTCTATATGCCATGTGAGCTTTTCACGGGAATTTATGGGGTGAAGGATATACTTTTTGGGATACCTCCTATCACAAAGCCCACCCGCTAGGAAACCCTTGCCCCAAGTGAGGAAGCCCAACCTTCAAGAGTTTTTGGCTGACACTTTTCCACTTTTTAGAGAGCCAGCACTCAAGTGGGCCTTTTTTCTTTAATCTTTTCTTCTTTTTTTTGCCCTTGGTTGGCCCTCTTCCCTACATAAGAAAAAAAGTCAGAAGTGTGTGGTACTGGAGGCACGTATCGAACATTTCTGTAATCATTCTTCTCAAGATAAGATATTGCGGCCATTATAAGAGGCGGACTGTGAATAAAGCGATTTTAAATTAGATTAATGTCAGAAGAAACATAAATTACAGTATGGAGGAAGTGGTTTTTGGTTTAGTTTTAAGGTAAGGCAACGCAACAACTTAGGTCATATGGCGCCTCTACAATTCATTAATTAACACTACATAATGGTTATTGTATATTTCTGTAATCACCAAACTTCGGCACAAAAACATAACGTACATGTCTTAATTAAAACTGAATAAGGCGATTTGAATTATTCTCGACCACTGTTGGAAGAGGGTGTGGATTACGGGAAGCAATCATCGCATACTTCTGTAATCACTTTGACAGTTAAATATAACACGTTACAATCTAAATGTCTGAACTAAAATTGAACAGAGCGGTATTAAAGGCTCTCGATCAGTCTGGAGTGAAATGAATTACAGGAGGCAATTATCGCATACTTGTGTAATTACTTTGTGTAAAATGTAACAAGGATTCCATAACACATCACGTCACAGAAGCTTTTACATCACGCACGCTCTTAACACCACATCAGCATCGAAAGTGAAGAGAATTACAATAAAATAATGATCACACACACACACACACACACACACACACACACACACACACACACACACACACACACACTCATTCTGAAAGTAAAACGTAACACAGCGCTCACACACAAAACCGTGGCAGAGGGAAGAATGAATAAAAGAACCTGTTTGACGATCCAGATTAATTAAGAACGCGCCAGATGGTAAAGGAAGGGAATTATCGTCCACTTCTTTGATGACTTAATTCGGCACGCTGGGAGAGACTCGATAAGGCGTGTACATACTGCTCAGCCTTCGCTCCCGCCTAGTGAGTGACGCGCATCGTGAAAGCTGTAATCTAGTTCAAGTAAAATGAGATAATGATAATCCAGGCAATTAGTTTATTTCAAAGGATGTAATTAGTTTATTTCAATCTGGAAAACAAGGTGATGCGAGAGAGAGAGAGAGAGAGAGAGAGAGAGAGAGAGAGAGAGAGAGAGAGAGAGAGAGAGAGAGAGAGAGAGAGAGAGAGAGAGAGAGAGAGAGATTTTCACTTATATAGTATCGAACGAAAAGGAAAAATTGAGGGAGAAATCAGAAAAGAAGACAATAATAGGAAGAAATGAGAGAAAATAAATTCAAATAAATAAACAAAACCAAAAATCTAGAAAAAAAAAAAAAAAAAAAAAAAAAAAAAAAAGGAAAACCATTAAAAAGATAACGCAGATGTTTCGAGAGGCAAAACAGGAGAGAAGAATATGAAAAAGATCGGACATTTCATTAGCCTGATAAGCAAGAGCGAAGAGGGCGAGATAGGAAGATGAGGAGGGACGGGGACGAAAGACGAGAGATGAAAGGAGGAGGAGGAGGAGGAGGAGGAGGAGGAGGAGGAGGAGGAGGAGGAGGAGGAGGAGGAGGAGGAGGAGGAGGAGGAGGAGGAGGAGGACATGTCGGTATCTGCTCCCCATCGATTACGGGTAACGTTTATCACAGCTCCTCCTCTTCCTCCTCCTCCTCCTCCTCCTCGTCTCCCTGAAGATCAATAGACAGACAACTCTCTAAAATGACGAAAATACAAGGAAATCCATTAAGAGTCGCCCCTTCTCCCCAAAAACTTTCCCAATTTGAGGGATATGAGGAAAATGGCTCGTCACGGCTGCCAAAATGTTCCTTTCCTTTTTGCTGGCAACACTGCAACTATCAATGAGAAAATGTGGCGAATTGAGACTTATGGAAATGTAATCGTTGGATGTTACCGCTAATCTCCTCTCTCTCTCTCTCTCTCTCTCTCTCTCTCTCTCTCTCTAGTGATTTTGGGTTCACGTCTTGAAAATAAAAACTGAGCAATTGTCTCTAGTTATTGTTCACTTTTCCCTCCCTCTCCCTCTCCCTCTCCCTCTCTCTCTCTTCAATATCTCACTACACAAAGGGGACAAAACCCGCCACGCTACAAGCACCAGGTGGACGACAAACAATCCACACCCAGAGACACAAAAAGTCCACTGACGCATATGAAGGAGCATAAAGTCACCCAAAACACATGCCAAAACACCCTAAACTACCCAAAAACACACAAAACACCCCAAACAACCCAAAACCATACCAAAACACCATAAAACACCTTAAAACACCCAAAACTCCCCAAAACCACATCAAACACCACAAAAACACCCCAAAACACCATAAATCATACCAAAACATCCAAAACACACCAAAACACCTGAAAACACCCAAAACACCCAAAACACAACAAAAGCACCCAAAAACACCACAAACTACCCAGAAACACACCAAAACACCATAAAACACCACAAAACACCATAAAACATAACCAATAACACCCAAAACAACCAAAAAACACCATAAAACACCCAAAAACACATAAACACCACAAAACCACCACAAAAAAAAAAAAAAAAAAAAAAAAAAAAAAAAAACAGGTCTCAAGTGTTTTGGTTCTTGTTACTGTGACGCATCAAGTCCAAAGGTAATGTTAAGAAGGAAGAGATAACAGTTTTTAAGAGCATCAGTGTAAGTCAATGTTCAAAGATTACTATTTTAAAAGATAAGGTTTTGTTTTTAACTCCTTCAACATCGAATCGCGTTTTCTATATTCATTCTGGTTTTTATCTGGCGATTGTATACGGCTAGAGAAACGTATGTGGGTATTAAAATAGTAAAGACTCTGGCCATTAATCTTTTGACCTCCATAGACCCTTCCTAATGTCAATAAAATGGTCCAATGGTACCCAAACACAAAGTAAAAATGCGTCCCAGTGCTTAACCCCTTCAGTACCAGTTTCTATATTCATTCTGCTTACTATTTGGTGATACTAACAACTTAATGCAAATCAAATCGAGTCAGACCCCGAAAAATCATGGAAAAAAAGGGGTCTCTGCACTGAAGGGCTTAAGAAGATAACAGTTTTCAAAGGTCCCAGATATGTCAATGTTCTAAGGTTATTATTGCAAGATAATGTATTTTTCAGAAGATAACAGTTTTCAAAGGGTTCATATAAGTTGAAGGTTATTATTTGTAAAGATAAGCTATTTCAAGAAGACAGATAAGAGTTTGTAAAGTTCCCAGATGTAAGTCAATGTCCAAAGATTATTTTAAAGATTAGGTGTTTTAAGAAGATAGATATCATAGTTTTTTTAAAGGTCCATAGATAAGTCAATGGTGAAAGGTTAGTATTTTAGATATAAGGTATTTATAGAAGATAGTTTTCAAAGGTCCCAGAGATAAGTCAATCCTCAATAGTCAGTATTCTTTTAAAGGTGACTAACAAACTATCACTAAAATAACTAATATATCGTTCAAAATACGAACATTAACTAGAATCACAGCCAAAATACCGAAATACTTCAAGATACGGACAGAAGGAAGATTAAATAAAAATAATAGATATATAAATAAAGGAATAAAATAAAACAGATAACGAAAGGGAATAATTTTACTCCAATATCGATCTTTTCATTAGATAATTTCACTGATAAACATTTTTTCCCTTTTCTTGACAATCAGGTTTTATTTTTCCTTTCCTCAATAATTATGTCCAAAATATTCAAACACATTTTCTGCATTTAAGTGAGTAACATAACCAATTTTTCACTTCACCACTGTTCCTGCAATCAGATTTCCACGTGGCTCTGAATATTTACAGACAATTAAAAGGTTCAAATATCCACCAATGATTAATGAGGGAAAACCATACGACTAATCCTAAGAAAATGAAAGAAAATAATAAAAAAAGCGAGCATTTAAAAAGAAGCAAGCCATTATCTATCCCATTTCTTCTCCTTAGCCAGAACCAATCACATAAAGGGAAAAAAATAACACTTAGAATAAAAACTAACGAGAACACTTTAAATGGGAGGAATCTGGCAGACAACACCCCAAAAAAAGTCAATAAAAACAAACCAAATAAACATCTGTCCAGAGCCAACACCTGAACTCACCACCCATGTCACGTTACGCCACTATCTCATGACAAGGTTCTGGTGTTAATCTTTTTTTTTTTTTTTTTTTCAGGGCATTTAGGTTAGGTTAGGTTAGGTTAGGTTAGGTTAGGTTAGGTTAGGTTAGGTTAGGTTAGGTTAGGTTAGGTTAGGTTAGGTTAGGTTAGTTAGGTTAGTTAAGTTGTTGTTGTTAGTTAAGTGAAGTGAAGTGAAGTGAAGTGAAGTTAAGTTAGGTTAGACTAGGTTAGGTTAAGCTGGGTTGGGTTGGGTTAGGTTAGGTTAGATAATGTTACAACACTCTCATGGCAACGTTCTGGTGTTAGTTTATTTATTTATTTTTTTAAGGCAATTTAAGTTAGGTTAGGTTAGGTTAGGTTAGGTAACGTTACGCCACCATCTCATAAAATGTTGTAGTGTTGGTCAATTTTTTCAAGGCTATTATGTGATTGACGTGATAATTCAGTGGGTAACTTGCATCAACATCAAGGATTTCAAAGGTTTTCAGGATTCTATTGATAGTTACACGTGGTTTCGGTCTTTATAAAGGTTTGCAGGGAGTTTTCATGGTTATGTTGATAAGTTGGCGTGAATTCTACATCGTTACAATGGTTTTAAAGGTATTCTCTTTATCTGAACGAAAACTCAATATCATTACTGCAAAAATATACCAACAAACCGTATTTTCTACCATCCAAACAATCTACAATACAACACGTTAAAAAAATAATAAAAATAGACGGATACAAATAGAGAAAGGCACACGGAAACACATAAAAAGAGGAAAAGTAAAAGAGAACAAGCGCAAAAACTTCCACGTCCCAGACTTTGAACATTATTTCAAGGCAAGGAGGTGAAGATGTCCGATGATTACAGGAACATTACCTTGTCTGCCTTGATGAGCGCTAATCCCTCACACTTTTAATAGCAACGTTAATATTAGAAGTCCGCAGGAGAGAGAGAGAGACCGGGACCGAGAGCGAGAGAGAGAGAGAGCTAATAGGGCTTCCTCAAATCACGACACTTTCTCCAATGCAGGATAAATAATGGCCGCTTGTGTATACCAGTTTCATATTTACATTTTGGTCTAATGGCTACTTCAAAGCGAAAATAACTGCAAGGAGAGAAAGAGAAGAGAGAAGAGAGAAGAGAGAGAGAGAGAGAGAGAGAGAGAGAGAGAGAGAGAGAGAGAGAGAGCCTGCCTGACTTTGCATAAACAGCAAGTCAAGAGAGATGACAAAGACACGAGCGAAGGAAAAATGGGGACAGTGAAGAAATGAAATTATGAAGACAAATGAAGAAAAACTATCAATGGAAGGAGAAGAGGAAGAAAATGAGGAGGAGGAGGAGGAGGAGGAGGAGGAGGAGGAGGAGGAGGAGGAGGAGGAGGAGGAGGAGGAGGAGGAGGAGGAGGAGGGGTGTGATGAAGGTGAAACAGAGGAGGAGTTCCCACCACCCACGTCGCTCCTCTTCCTCCTCCTCCTCCTCCTCCTACACCAGATCAATAAACTGCCGGCACCCAGGAATTCATTCATACTCGCTCGTTTTATACAGAGGAAGGGGAGGGAATGGCAGGGAAGTGGCAAGGGGAGAGAAGATGGGGAGGGAAAGGGGAAGGGAGGGGATGAATGCATGAAAAAATGGGTGAATGTAAGAGATGAAAGAGAAAAGGTACACATGGTCCATTTATTAGCTACACACGCACATAGACACACACACACACACACATACATACATACATACACACACATTGACACTCATGACCACAATGCACAAAAAATCTTTCCAATATTTCCCACAAAGCTTAAAACGAACTGCAATTATACATGTGACCCCCCCTCTCTCTCTCTCTCTCTCTCTCTCTCTCTGTACGCCAGGAAAGAGTAAAACTGGGAAGAGAAGGGAAAAAATTCTCATATATTTTTATCGACAAATTCCCGCCAGTAATTTTTAAACCCATTTTCTTCATATATTTCCTCAACTATTCTCCTTTTCATTTTTCGTTTTTTTTTTTTTTCGTTTTTCCTTTTTTTCCTTTTTTATTTACTCCATCCAGTCTCTGAATTATATTTTTCTCTCTGTCCTTTCCATAATTCTTCCTTTGATCTTATCTTTTATATTTCATTCGTCTCTCTCTCTCTCTCTCTCTCTCTCTCTCTCTCTCTCTCTCTCTCTCTCTCTCTCTCTCTCAAACCCTTTTCTCCCCAATCAGCATCCTCTTTCTCCTCCCTCACTTCCCTCTCTCCCCTCTCCTTTCTCACTCACTAAGTCAGCGCACGTAAGGAAGCTTCTCCCAATACAAATGAAGCCAAACCGTTCCAATGGAGAGGGAAGGAAGAGGGGAGAGTGAGGGCAGAGTGAGGGAAAGGAAGGGGGAAGAGGAAGGCTACTTTTTACTGAAGATGGGTTAGCTGGGGAAAGTTAATTGAGAGCGAGAGCGAGAGAGAGAGAGAGAGAGAGAGAGAGAGAGAGAGAGAGAGAGAGCGTCACTTATCGAGGGGCGTGGACAGGATGGAAGCGGAGGAAGAGAGGGAAGGGAGAGGTGGAAATGAAAGAGTGGGTGTTAAGAAGATTACAGAAAGGTGGAGTGTTATGGAGGACGGGAGGAGGGAGGATGGGTGTGTGGTGGAGGTAAAGATGAGGCATAAAGGGTTGAGGAGAGGAGTAAAGGTATGGAAGGGATGGGAAGGGAAGGGAAAGGAGAGGTAATCAATGGAAAGGAATGTGAGGTATTTCGACAAGGAATATCTCAAGCCTAAGTGAAATACCGTGACTGGACCGCCGCTCTAACTGAGGCTTCAAACTGGCGAACCTAAAGCACACAACTTGCCTCACTCACTCACGGAAACCACATACATTACACAAACACACAAACTTTACCGCCCAAAACTTCCTCTTGCAACACTACATTCGGGGAGTAGAATTTGATAACTTGAAGTGTAACGGAGATATTGCTGGGAAAGAAAACGTTAACATGACGCGAGGAACAAAGCGAGGGGGTGAACAGCGAACGTTTGCTTCACTCACACTCAAACGTTTAAAGCGACGAAACCACTATCAATGAAAGACAACCACGAACACATCATTGAAAAACTTAACAAACATATCAATGAGACCACACTTTTAATGTAAATAAATTCAACTAATAACACACAAAACTCAAGGTAAAAATGCATCTCAGTACTGAAGGTATTAACCATTTAAATACCATGACGTGATACCATATTCACTTTCCTTACTGTTTCATGACTTTATACAGCTGCAGAAACTTAATTTGGGGATTAGAATAGTGAAGACTGTGGCCATTAACTTTCTGACCTCCATAGACCCTTCCTGATGTCAATAAAATGGTCTACTCGTACACAAATCTCAAGGTAAAAATGTGTCCCAGTATTGAAGGGATTAAAATACTCACCACACGCCCACACACCAGCCACTTTGAGCTACCCACCCCTGATCTTCACAAACGCCCTCATCACTAACACTTCCTAATACACCTTACAAATCCTATCCTGTAAATGGACGTGATTAGTGGAGAACTGTCTGTAGGAGGCGCAAACGGAGGAGAAGGGAGAGGAAGAGGAGGAGGGTCAATAATGAAAGGGAACAAATGTCTGGTATTACATTCTCTCTCTCTCTCTCTCTCTCTCTCTCTCTCTCTCTCTCTCTCTCTCTCTCTCGTGGGAGTCCGTCGAGTCGTGTGTGGAAACTGGCCAAGACTCGTTTCAGCTTTTATCCTCCTCCTCCTCCTCCTCCTCCTGACCGCTGCGTAGACGAGGAGGAGGAATACAAAGGAATACAAAGGAAAGCCCAAGCAACAACAGACACTGGGGTCCTTACTAGGCTGCTTGGTTAACTATTCTATACTAACTACACAGTGTGAGAGACAGGACAGGAAAGCAGAAGGCTCCTCCCCACCCACCCATCCCACCAGCCGAAGCCGGCCGGAAAAGGAAAGGCACCATGTGGTATTGAAAAACCAAATGGAATTGTAGAAGATAGAGAAAGGAAGTTGTAATCTAAGTCTACTCTTGTTTGTGGGGGACTATGTAGGTGCTTGACGGTTATGTAGTGTGGTGAATGTGCGTGTGGGTGGAGTCACAGTGTGGATGTCTGAGGGGTGGTGCGTCAGCCTTGCCTGGCGCTTTCAAGGAAGGCAGCAGGAGCAGGAGCAGGAGCAGGAGCAGGAGGAGGAGGAGGAGGAGGAGGAGGAGGTTATACGTGGGCGTGAGGAAGAAGATAGTTTGGGAAAGTGCGTGGGAGTTCTGGCAAGATATAGTCTACGCAGAGGAGGAGGAGGAGGAGGAGGAGGAGGAGGAGGAGGAGAGAGAGAGAGAGAGAGAGAGAGAGAGAGAGAGAGAGAGAGAGAGAGAGAGAGAGAGAGAGAGAGAGAGAGAGAGAGAGAGAGAGAGAGAGAGACCAAACAAAGCATACTCAACGAAAAAAAAAAAAAAAAAACTACCAGGAATAAAATAAACACAAAAACGAAAAAAGAAGAGAAAGAGACATAAAACAAGACCAAGAGAGAGAGAGAGAGAGAGAGAGAGAGAGAGAGAGAGAGAGAGAGAGAGAGAGAGAGAGAGAGAGAGAGAGAGAGAGAGAGAGAGAGAGAGAGAGATAGTAGTGAGATGAGATACTTTGTGAGGGAGAATGAGAGAAGAGCGAGTGCAAATGTGTAAGAGTGCAGGTGTGTAAGAGTGCAGGTGTGTAAGAGAGCAAGTGTTGGATGCCAGCAGAGGATGTGAGGCAGAAAAGAAGCTTAGAAATTGCCGTAAAAAGGAGAAACAGAGAATTTTACACGCACACACGAACAATTAAATGCAGAGAGAGAGAGAGAGAGAGAGAGAGAGAGAGAGAGAGAGAGAGAGAGAGAGAGAGAGAGAGAGAGAGAGAGAGCATACAAAACTCTACGGAAAGTGCTTCTCGCGTTTCATTTACTTTCTCTCTCTCTCTCTCTCTCTCTCTCTCTCTCTCTCTCTCTCTCTCTCTCTCTCTCTCTCAAGCACTCAAAACTCAGTCACCCACACTCAAACTAACTCACTCACTCTCACTCTCTCTCTCTCTCTCTCCAAGGCAGCGAGGCGGGTGAGTGTTTCCCTGTTTGTATTAACTCATCTTTAACTCCATTTGTCTCTCTCGCCTAATGGAGGAAATCGATATTTTGATTACCTTCCCATCACCTCTCCTACCTTTACTTTTGCCTACATTCACCTATGTAACTTCAATCCTTTAATAAGAGAGCGATAGGCAATGTGGTCTCTGTCTCTCTCTACTCTCTCTCTCTCTCCATTAAAAGTATCAGGATGATTGCACATTTACATCGTTCAAATGGCTAAAATGTATTCGTGTCACGTTTTTCCTGATTTTTCTCTACATTTATTTTTGAGTGATAGCGTATGTGGTCTTTTGATTGCTTTGAAATTAGTTTGAAGGATAATGACGGCAGCCTAACCTCTCTGTCTCTCTGTGTGTTTCTCTCTGTCTCTCTCTCTCTTTCTCAGTCGTAAGCAAAACACAGCTGGTCTTGGGAGGGAAATATTTACTTTAATGTACCAGTCATTCTTTTTTATATACTAAGTCAATTTAATTTCTTTCACATTCAGGACATTTTACTCTCATCAAACCACTCGCCCATTGAACAACATTTCCTTCCTCCCATTTCCCAAGCCCTTGTTCCCCATTAGCTCTCCCCCTCCCCCCTAAAGTGTCCAGGAGCGCCCCCACCATGCCAGTGTACCTATCAAATGCCTCCAAGTACCCATTTCCCTCCTTCCCCCCCGAGCTGTTTACATTAAAAGAGTTGGAACATTGCCACATAAATACTCGTACATTGCGTGCATTTGCGAGAGCGAGAGAGAGAGAGAGAGAGAGAGAGAGAGAGAGAGAGAGAGAGAGAGAGAGAGAGTTGGGTAAAGAGGTCATTTCTATCTGCCACTTACCTCTCTCTCTCTCTCTCTCTCTCTCTCTCTCTCTCTCTCTCTCTCTCTCTCTCTCTCGTTTGGATGCCACTCTCTATTATTACTTCTCTCCACTCTTTCCTAATTCTCTTTTTTATCAGTTATTTCACTCTTCCTCCCTTTCATCCATCTTTCCTATATTTCCATTCAGTGTAAGGGGGTGAAGGAATGAAGGGAAAGGAGAGAGAATGTTCCTATCTCTTCATCAGTGAATGGAAACGGATGGAAGGAATAAGAGAGGACGGATAAATCATGTAACTGGGAGAAAAAGCTGAAAAAAAAATTGACAGGAGAGTTTGATAAATACTGATGGAGGAGGAGGAGGAGGAGGAGGAGGAGGAGGAGGAGGAGGAGGAGGAGGAGGAGGAGGAGGGTAAGAAATTAATAATCTTCAAGGGTTGTGTCAAACTTGAGGCTTCCCTATTTCTCCTTCCTTTCCTCCTCTTCTTCTTCCTTCTCCTCTTCGCCATCTTATTCCTTCTCGTCCTCCTCTTCCTCCTCCTTTAATATCCTCTAATATCGTTCCTGTCTTCATATTTTTCTTTGTATTTCTTTTCGTTTCCCTTCCTTGGTTTCACTGCTGTTATTATTGCTTTTCCTCCTCTTCCACCTCCACCACCTCCACCTTTACATCCACATCCACATCCACATCCTCCTCCTCCTCACTCTCCCATCAAGAACGGAAAAACCTCTCAAACTTCTTAAACATGATCAGACACATCACTTAAATCACGGAGAGGAGGAGCAACACATAAAACTAGATGGACACAGAAAAATAGGAGCAGGAATGACTGAAGGATGACACACTCTAAGGCTCGTATTTTCAACCACTTCTTTGCATTTGAAAGAACTTTATCCAAATGTAAACGATCTTTTAAGGTGTTTTTTTACGGTTCTAAAGGCAGAGTGACAGGATTTCTACATTGTTAACTGGAGAAACTCTTGAAAACCTGGCTGATCATCTCTGTGGCCATGGAAAATAGTCGTGGTGAGAGACCCAAGCGTTTCTCAATACAGACCTGAGACTAGAGGAAAGGTCTTGAAAGTAGAAGCAGCAGTGACTGAAGGACGAGATATAGAGACTAAAAATAGAAGCAGAAATGAAACAAGGATGAGATATGCAGACTAAAAGAGTACAGGAAGGGTTTTGAAAGTAGAAAGTAGGAGCAGGAATGAAAGAAGGAGATATATTGAGTAGAGTAAGCGTCTTGGAAGTAGGAGCAGGAATGAAAGGAAGAGATAGATTGACTAAGAGTAGAGGAAGGGACTTGGGAGTAGGATCTGAGGACCCCATTGGAGGAACAGTACCTTCTCTATATAGGTAATTAAGGACGTATACAGGTGATAGGCAGATGAAAAGGGCAATTAAGAGAGGAGAGGAGAGGAGAGGAGAGGAGAGGAGAGGAGAGGAGAGAGAGAGAGAGAGAGAGAGAGAGAGAGAGAGAGAGAGAGAGAGAGAGAGAGAGAGAGAGAGAGAGAGTTATAAAGTAAAATGAAAAGATAAAACCCAGGAAAAAAAACAGGAAATATAAAATGAAAAAGATGAAAAAAAATTAAAAGAAATTGGAAAAGAAGAATATGAAGAAAAGGGAAAAATGAACGAGTGAGAGGAGAGAGAGAGAGAGAGAGAGAGAGAGAGAGAGAGAGAGAGAGAGAGAGAGAGAGAGAGAGAGAGAGAGAGAGAGAGAGAGAGAGAGAGAGAGAGAGAGAGAGAGAGAGAGAGAGAGAGAGAGAGAGAGAGAGAGAAAGTGAAAAAGTAAAAAAAGAGAAAGAACAAAGTGTGAACATGAAAAAAAAAAAAAAAGAATCATGGAAGGACGAAAGAAATTGATAAAAGAAAATAGAAAATGGAAAATAGACTTAACGAAGCGAGAGAGAGAGAGAGAGAGAGAGAGAGAGAGAGAGAGAGAGAGAGAGAGAGAGAGAGAGAGAACGATACAAAAAAAAGCGAAGGATACAAAGGAACGAAGGAGATATTAGCTTAAGGAGGAAGGGAGGGAGGAAGGGGAGGGGAGAGCAGGAGGGAGGGCAGGGCAGGAGGGAGAGTGGGAAGGAGGAGTGGAGGAGATAAGGAGTGAAAATTAGGGTAATGCAGGTGTGTAATTCCAAACTTTATGATGCGTACCCTTCTATTCGTCACGGTTTGAATACTGATAGCGTGAGGAGGAGGAGGAGGAGGAGGAGGAGGAGGAGGAGGAGGAGGAGGAGGAGGAGGAGGAGATAATAAAGAAGACTTGTAATGATGCTTCAGCTTAAAATCCAACTTCTTTTTATTTACTTGTTTTTATTTCTCTTATGATCCTCTGCCACTTCTAAATAACCTGACAAATGGCCACCTCTAGGATTCACACTGAAGCTCCTGAGATGTGTATGTCCTGCGCTGACCACTAGTCCTTCTCCTTCCTTAGCTGTCCTTCCCTAGCTGTCCTTCCCCTTTCCTACTTTTCCTCTCATTAGTAGCTTGCAATGTTTCCTCCTACTTCAAGAACTAGGGATGATACAGGTTAGATTTCCTCATTGGCTTGTACCATCATCTATTTATTCCCTCTTGTAATCACTGTTATCGTCTTTTTTTCCTCTATCACCTGTGGTCTAGAAGTTCTCATCTCTAAGTCACACTCACACACTCGTATTCCTCCTCTCACATGTGTTTTTACCTGCGACACCCCTTCACGGTTTCAAACTCTTTCACCACCCTTATTAATGTCACATCCTGTCATGCTCTGTAGTCTGTAACACTTAACTCGCTATTTCCCTCTTCTCATCTGTGTTCCTAACTGGTACACCTCTTAACTGTTCCAAATACTCTTTCTTTGTCCTTCCTAATGTCAAGCCTGCCATGTTCTGTAGTCCCTAATAGTTCTCGCTTTTAAATAACACTTAACTCGCTCCTATTTCCCTCTTCTCATCTGTGTTCTTATCTATAACACACCATAACTATTCCATACATTCTCTCTCCATTCTTATCGATTTTATCTTCCTTCATTTACAGCAATCTACCATAACTCTCATCTGTAAATGACACTTATTACAAACCTACTTTCCTGCCCTCATCTATGTTTCCTTCCTTGCAATCCCCTCGACTCTCCCAAACACTCATCCTGATGCAAATGACGTCCTCTTCCTCAACTTAACAACTCATCGAGAACTGCTAACTTTCCTTCCACCAGAACGAAGTCTAGAACTTTATAAACTTCAACAAACACTATCACAGTCTTGCAAAACAACACCAGCACCTCAATTAGGACTGGTCACCAACGTCACCAACCTCAATAGCTCCAACTGCATATCAACAATTCATTAACACACAACACACACTCGGGCACAACTACATCAAACACCCCTCATGGAACCCTGGGCGGCGGGAGGTGGTGTCTTAACTTCAAAACTACAACTTCACACACCTCCAGCTCCTCCTCTCCCTCTCCCTCCCTCTCTCTCTCTCTCTTTCTCCAGGGTAACTTGCACAACTTCATCAGACATTCTGGACGCGAACTTCGTAAAAATCTGGCCAGTAAACTTGTCCACGGCACTCCCGTTGAGTCAGCTTTAAGAAGTTTGCAGCACGGTACAGTTATGAGCATATTTTCGTACCCGCTCCGAGCCAGCCAGCCTCTACAGCCGCTAGGGAACTCTCGCCCCCGCACTCCACTCCTGCCACTCCTCCACGCCTGCCCAGACCTAACACGAGTGCCAGATGCTTACCTTGGAGTCCCACAGCGTTGTGTTGTCTGCGCCTCATTGGTGTTTAGAGTGTGAGTGAACAATGTTAACCTCAAAGACAAGCGTGAGTGTCTCCAGGGTAAGGTTTGATGTCTACAGCTCTCTCTCTCTCTCTCTCTCTCTCTCTCTCTCTCTCTCTCTCTCAAGCACGCACGATTCAATATGGTGGTGTCAGGTTCTGTTGGTGTCAAAATGTCTCGTTTCCTCCGTGACATTTTTCCATTTCACCACTTGGATGTTCGATAGCCACTCTATACCAATGCCACGCGCTCACGCCCACTCACTCCACTCAACCCTCACGTCCATTCAGGCAATTTATACTCCTTGTTATGATTATCCCTTTGGCTGCTCATGATAGACTTCACTAATCCTAGGTCATCTTTATCCAGGGAAAAATTGACTATGTATACTAAAAAAAGAAATCTAAATAAATTGTTTCATTACCTCAGCTGTTACCGCTAAAAAATAATAAAAAAGTCTATATTAGCATAAGATCATTTAACTAAGCCAAGGTATAAGCCAGAGGGAAATTCAAGTCACGGTACTTAAGATCGGAACGCATTAGCAGCATCTCATTCCACTCTATTCACTACCTTCCTTTTATTTCACGACGCCACAATTCCTTTCTCCTCATTTCACTACATTTTCCTTCTTTTCCTCAGTTCACTACGGTACATTTTCTTTTTCGCAATTAAGGTAGTTTTTTTTTTTTTCTCGTATCTTCTGCAAGCATTTTTTTTTCCGGCCAACGCTCGCCAGAACCTGTTTACTGGCTGCTCCTAATGATGTATAAGATATTGCACTACAGGGTTCGTTTTCTCTATTTGTCAGTCTCTGGTAAATAAACAAGCCTTAAAGTAGTAGTAGTAGTAGTAGTAGTAGTAGTAGTAGTAGTAGTAGTAGTAGTAGTAGTAGTAGTAGTAGTAGTAGTAGTAGTAGTAGTAGTAGTAGTAGTAGTAGTAGTTGTTGTTGTTGTTGTTGTTGTTGTTGTTGTTGTTGTTGTTGTTGTTGTTGATGCTGCTGCTGTTCTGGTGGTGGTGGTGGTGGTGGTTGATTTTAAATTTTAAGAAAGGAAAAAAAGATCAAGAAAGAAAATGTAGACGAAAATAAAAGCAAAAAACTCCCTACAAAGATTTTTTCCCTACTACTCTTCATCCACCACCACCACCACCACCACCACCACCACCACCACCACTACTTCCTCCTCTTCTTCCTGCATCCCATCCTTCCATATCACTTGGCAACCGGGTCACTCTGCATTACTCTCTCTCTCTCTCTCTCTCTCTCTCTCCCCTTACGGCTCTAATTAGGAAGAACATCTGTACCTTATTAATTTATTCATATATTTCGTCTAATTGTACAAAGATTTTTACTATTACTATTATTATTATTATTATTATTATTCTATTATTACTTTTACTATTACTACCACGAGTACTATTACTGCTACTTATGATACTACTACTACTACTACTACACTTTCTAGCAGCAGTAGTAGTAGTAGTAGTAGTAGTAGTAGTAGTAGTAGTAGTAGTAGTAGTAGTTTTTAATAATTTTTACTTTTCCTATACAATTTTTACACCCACATATACGTTAGCCTTCTCTCTCTCTCTCTCTCTCTCTCTCTCTCTCTCTCTCTCTCTCTCTCTCTCTCTCTCTCTTTGTTATCTCTCCTCCGCTTCAGGAATATCCATAATTCATCTTTTATCTCTCTCATTTCCTTCTCGTTTTGTTGTTCCCTCCTTTCTTTATGTCTTCCTTTTGTACGTTTCCTCTCCCCCTTCCTTCACGCTCACATATTTCCTTCACCTTTTGCACGGGGAGCACACTAACGAGGGAAATGTTAGGGGAATCACCACGCTTCATCACATGCGAGGAAAATAAATGACCACACACACACACACACACACACACACACACACACACACACACACACACACACACACACATACATTTCAATAAACATTAATAATTTATCTCCTCAAATCTTTTCTCCAAGTTTCCTTTGCCAGTGTCTGTGGAAATATTTTGTGCTGGAACGTTTATTTTGAAGAGTGACTGTATTGTTTTGAAGTGACTTGTTTTGAAGAGTGACTGTATTGTTTTGAAGAGTGACTATTGTTTTGAAGAGTGACTATTTTTATGAAGAGTGACTGTATTGTTTTGAAGTGACTGTATTGTTTTAAAGAGTGACTATTGTTTTGAAGAGTGACTGTATTGTTTTGAAGAGTGACTGTATTGTTTTGAAGAGTGACTATTGTTTTGTTTGAAGAGTGACTGTATTGTTTTGAAGAGTGACTGTATTGTTTTGAAGAGTGACTGTATTGTTTTGAAGAGTGACTGTATTGTTTTGAAGAGTGACTGTATTGTTTTGAAGAGTGACTATTGTTTTGAAGTGTCACTATTGTTTTGAAGTGACTGTATTGTTTTGAAGTGACTATTGTTTTGAAGTGACTATTGTTTTGAAGAGTGACTGTATTGTTTTGAAGAGTGACTGTATTGTTTTGAAGAGTGACTGTATTGTTTTGAAGTGACTGTATTGTTTTGAAGTGACTGTATTGTTTTGAAGTGTGACTATTGTTTTGAAGAGTGACTGTATTGTTTTGAAGTGACTGTATTGTTTTGAAGAGTGACTGTATTATTTTAGAGTGACTGTATTGTTTTGAAGTGTGACTATTGTTTTGAAGTGACTGTATTGTTTTGAAGAGTGACTGTATTGTTTTGAAGAGTGACTGTATTGTTTTGAAGTGACTATTGTTTTGAAGAGTGACTGTATTGTTTTGAAGAGTGACTATTGTTTATACAGCCAGTACAAATCGTATTATCATTGTTTTCTTTGTTTCTATTACTATTACTATCATTAACATTGCTACTTTCATTATTATTACTATTACAATTATTACATTCATTAGTAGCTGTAACTATATATTTTTTATCATTACTATCAATATCATCACCACCATCATCATCAGCATTATATTATCCAGTGCGAGGGTGAATATTAACCCCTTCAGTACCGTGACGTGGTTTCTTATTGGTTGTGTTTATAATTTGATGATCGTACGTAGCTTGAGAAACTTATGTGGGGATTAGAATAGTGAAGACTCTGCTCATTAATCTTCTGAGCTCCATAGATCCTCCATAAAGTCAATGAAATCGTCTAATCGTACACAAAACTCGTGATAAAATGCGTCATAGTACTGAAGGGGTTAATATGGTCTAAATCACTGAACCATTTCCTATACATTTATATCCTTTTATTGGTGGATATTTTCTTCCAGAGTATACAACTTTCAAACATTTGAGCACACGAGAAAATACAGAAAATACAGAAAATTAAACCTGTCCCAAAATCTCCAAGTTATGGCCCTTTAAACACACTAAAATATAATTCTCTCCCACAAAATTCTTTCCCAAGTTTCAATTCTCACTCGGACGGTTACATTTTAAAGCGATGGACTCTATAATATCCCTCCTTTTTCCCACACCAGCGAGAATAATTAAAATTCGCGTCGCTAAAAATTTCCTCAGATTTACCAGATACTAAAAGAAATCGTAATTCCTCTTAAGATTTGCGGATTAACTTCCTACAATATTATTTTCTTAACAGTGAAAAAAAACGAGGTCAGACAAATAAAAATGTAAAAAAAAAAAAACGTAAAAAGAAACGAAAGAAAAAAAATGGGAGAGAAAAGAACTCGTGAGAAAAAAAAAATTAACGAAGAGGATAAAGAAACAAAAGGCGAATAGAAAATAAAGAAGAAAAACTCTAGAAACTGGAAAAAAAAAAATAGACAAACCTTAGATAACCACCAATAACGTTCCCTAATCTTAACGAGAGGTCCGCCGTGGTACAGTGGAACCATGCGTGCTTTGGGGTCCGAGGGGTCTCCAAGCGCATGGGTTCGAATCCCGTCCACGGTCCGAGTGTAGGTTGGGCTTCCTCACTCGGGGCAACGGTTTCCTAGCGGGTGGGTTTTGAGATAGGAGGTACCCCAAAAAGTATTCTCATTAGCCCATAAATTCCCGTGAAAAGCCCACATGGTATAAATAGAAAAAAAAAAAAAAAAAGAGGAAGGCTGGGGAGGAAAAACGAGGCAAACGCGTGACCCAGAATGAAGACACTTAAATACCTAATTGCTCATTATCATATTACTTAAAAGGCGCCTTATTAGACACACTTATATGCAAGGCACTGATTGGCCCCACACACACACACACACACACACACACACACAGACGATGCTATCCGCTTTTAAAGAATGTTCCGATATGCTAATCTTATGCTAATAATCTTGTTCACTGGTAAGTTTACGAGAGAGAGAGAGAGAGAGAGAGAGAGAGAGAGAGAGAGAGAGAGAGAGAGAGAGAGAGAGAGAGAGAGAGAGAGAGAGAGAGAGAGAGAGAGAGAGAGAGAGAGAGAGAGAGAGAGAGAGAGAGAGAGAGAGTCATTTCCATTGTCTACTAGTCTGTATCCGCTTCCAAATCACAAACAAATACGCCATTCCAGTGTGTGTGTGTGTGTGTGTGTGTGTGTGTGTGTGTGTGTGTGTGTGTGTGTGTGTGTGTGTGTGTGTGTGTGTGTGTGTGTGTGTGTGTGTGTGTGTGTGTGTGTGTGTGTGTGTGTGTGTGTGTGTGTGTGTGTGTGTGTGTGTGTGTGTGTGTGTGTGTGTGTGTGTGTGTGTGTGTGTGTGTGTGTGTGTGTGTGTGTGTGTGTGTGTGTGTGTGTGTGTGTGTGTGTGTGTGTGTGTGTGTGTGTGTGTGTGTGTGTGTGTGTGTGTGTGTGTGTGTGTGTGTGTGTGTGTGTGTGTGTGTGTGTGTGTGTGTGTGTGTGTGTGTGTGTGTGTGTGTGTGTGTGTGTGTGTGTGTGTGTGTGTGTGTGTGTGTGTGTGTGTGTGTGAACAACCAAAGTCGAACTAATCTCTATCCACAACAAAACTCTCTCTCTCTCTCTCTCTCTCTCTCTCTCTCTCTCTCTCTCAAATATTTCACTAGGTTACAAATCCTAAGTAAGCCTGGTATCCCTTTGCACTGGAGAGAGAGAGAGAGAGAGAGAGAGAGAGAGAGAGAGAGAGAGAGAGAGAGAGAGAGAGAGAGAGAGAGAGAGAGAGAGAGAGAGAGAGAGAGAGAGAGAGAGAGAGAGAGAGAGAGAGAGAGAGAGAGAGTCAATGGGAAAAATAAGGAGGGGAAAAGAGAGAAAGAGAGAGAGAGAGAGAGAGAGAGAGAGAGAGAGAGAGAGAGAGAGAGAGAGAGAGAGAGAGAAGAAATATTGAGAGAGAGAGAGAGAGAGAGAGAGAGAGAGAGAGAGAGAGAGAGAGAGAAAGTCAATGGGAAAAAATAAGGAGGGGAAAAAAATAAAATCGAGAAAAACATAAATCGTGAATGAGATGAATAGGAAGAAATATTGGAGAGGAAAAATGGAAACCGAGGAAAGGAAGAGGAAAAAAAGAAAAAAAAAAAGCTCATAAAAAGGAGAGAATAAGAAGAGCATGAAACGAGGAAGAAAAATGAATAGGAAAACATGCAAAGGAGATGGAAAGAAACGTGGAAGAGAGAAGATAGATAAAGCGATGGAATAAAAAAAAAAAATAAAAGCAGAAAATATGAAAAGAAAGTGATGAGAGGAAAGAGAAGAAAAAGTAGGGAAAAAAAAAACGATGTATGGTAAATAAGAAATACAGGAAAATAAAAAAAAAAAAAGAAAGAAGGAAAACAGAGATGAGTTAGATGAAACA
>NC_059282.1:11218555-11221055 GCF_017591435.1 Portunus trituberculatus
AGCACTTTTTTCTCTCTCCAGTTCCTAATTCAAACAAAAGTCGCACGTGTGGGTGTGGCGGGGGAGGTGTGTGTGTGTGTGTGTGTGTGTGTGTGTGTGTGTGTGTGTGTGTGTGTGTGTGTGTGTGTGTGTGTGTGTGTGTGTGTGTGTGTGTGTGTCTCTCTCTCTCTCTCTCTCTCTCTGTATGACCTAAATATGTATTAAGCACAATCGCACACGAGAGAGAGAGAGAGAGAGAGAGAGAGAGAGAGAGAGAGAGAGAGAGAGAGAGAGAGAGAGAGAGAGAGAGAGAGAGACTACCCCCTCCACCTCCCCTTGCTCTAATTACCTACATTAACGAGCTTCCTTCAAGTCTAATCACATCTCCTCCCTTCATCCATGTCTATTGGCCGTTATTCTCTGTCTATTCTCCGTCTATTAGTGTGTGGTGAGGATGCTTGGCCTTTTCTACCCCTTGTCTCACTTTCCACTGTCTTTGTTATTCAGTGTTGGCTCTTACTCTTCCTTATCTTCCAGTAAACTCCTGAATTCTGACTGTCTTTGAGCTGTTAACCAGTGTTGTCTCTTACTCTTCTCTTACTTCTCATCTTTCACTGGTAAACTCTTGAATTTTGACTGCCTTTGAGTTAATCAGTGTTGCTTCTTACTTTTCCTTATCTTTAACTGCAAACTCATGAATTCTGAATGAGTTAACCAGTGTTTTCTCTTACTGCTTCTCATCTTTCACTGGTAAACTCTTGAATTCTGACTGTCTTTGAGTTAACCAGTGTTGTCTCTTACCCTTCTTTATCTTTCAGTAAACTCTTGAATTTTGAATGAGTTAACTAATATTTTCTCTTAGTTTTCCATATGTTTCACTGTTAAACTCTTATTTCTGATTGCCTTTGAGTTAAACAGTGCTTTTTCTTAGTCGTTCATGTCTCTCACTGGTACACTCTTAATTCTGATTGCCTTTGAGTTAAAACAGTGCTCTTTCTTAGTCGTTCATGTCTCTCACTGGTACACTCTTGAACTGATGCCACGTTCTGTGTTCTCTGTTGCCTGTGACTCAAACCCTTTCAAGGAGGATGTTCATTTATTTTTCAAGGCACAAACCGTAATTTTCATATTGTGTTTTTTTGGTATCATTTTATAAGACAATTTTCACAGGACTTCTTTATTTACACCCGTATTCTGAAACGCTCCGCTCTCTCACCACGACTATTTTCAAACCCCGCAGAGATGATAAGCCGGATTTCTGAGGCTGTTTTTCCTGTAAATTGTATAGTAACCTTGTTCATTTGTCATTAGAACCATAAAAACGCCCTTGAAAACTTCTGGAATAGTGGAGGTGCAGCGCTGAACTCTTTCTGAATATGGTCCTTTGTCTCATTTTTTTTTACCCTTGGCAAGTATCGCTCTTAAATCAAAATTCCGTACAAGGTGGTAATAGATGTTATTCATTTATGCCCCTTTTCTTGTAATATGTGTCTTGATTTTCCTTATTATTCATGTCTAGTTGGCAATCTCCTAACGTGTGGTGAGGAGTGATGATAGAACACAGAAGACAGAACACTAACTTACAGGACACGAGATGAATGGACAAGAGACAGAGAACAGCCAACAAGTAATGAGGAGTGATGATAGATGAGAAAATAACACAAGGACACAAGAGAAGAATGGAGAAGAGAGACAGAGAACAACAACGTCAGCAAGCAATAATAATAAAAATACACAAAACCTACACATTTTTTTCTTTTTTTTTGCTACCGTATCTTTTTCATTCGTATTTCTCCAGTTTCTAGCGAGGAGCATCCATGATTTGTCTGTGTATGAATGTATATCTATCTCATCTATCTACCCAACTATCTATCTATCAACCTTAACGCATTATATCATTTTAAATTGTATATAGTTTGTACGAATTCATATGTATACCAATACGCATCTATCTACCTGTCTGTCTCTCTGTCTGTCTGTCTGTCTGTCTGTCTGTTTGTCTGTCTATCTGTCTGTCTACTGCATGTGTATCTATTTCTCTTTTATCTATCATAGTTCAAATTTTATGCCCTTTTGATTTTTTTTTATACATGAACTTCTGACATTACTTCCACCTCTGCAGAGAGAGAGAAAGAGAGAGAGAGAGAGAGCGAGACAGACAGACAGACACCCAGACACAGAAAACATATAGAAACACAAAATACACACAAGAGCTAATACAACCACAACAAAAACCATCAAATATACACAAGATAGAAAAACAAACACACCACACCACACCACACCACACCACACCACAACACAGCCACCAGGTAAGACAACATTAAGAGGTAGGCAGGTGAGAGGAACAAGGGAGCCAGACAGGTGGACAGACGGGTGGGTGTGTGCAGTGGCCTCATGTGTTGCAATTAACATCCCTGAGGACTAATCAAGCTTCAAGGTCACTCCTGCACTAAACATCCCTTAATTACGTCCCTTACGAGGCCCCCTTTCCAATTAAGGGGATTAGGCAGGTAGTTAG
>NC_059282.1:11226055-11231055 GCF_017591435.1 Portunus trituberculatus
CTACTACTACTACTACTACTACTACTACTACTACTACTACTACTACTACTACTACTACTACTACTTCAGATCAGCTTGTCATTAATCTCGCAAGGGTCAAGGTCTGCTATTGCCTGTCCTTTCTTTGTGTTCGTTAGTGTTCGTGCTGAGGCAATTAAGGAGCGTTGTACCCAGATGCTCCTACAAGTGTTCTGAGGAGGAGGAGGAGGAGGAGGAGGAGGAGGAGGAGGAGGAGGAGGAGGAGGAGTTATCATGTATACAATTACACACTGATTTGAAGTAAGCCCCTAATACAACCTCTCTCTCTCTCTCTCTCTCTCTCTCTCTCTCTCTCTCTCTCTCTCTCTCTCTCTCAGTCAGAGGTCATAAATCTTTCTTTAATTAGAGTTAGGTTCACAAGACGCATTTTCACGAGCACGGAATGACAGGAGTTGGGAAGCTTTGAGAGGAGGAGGAGGAGGAGGAGGAGGAGGAGGAGGAGGAGGAGGAGGAGGAGGAGGAGGAGGAGGAGGAGGAGGAAGTGAAGGAAACGAGGTGAAGGAATGTAGAGATGAAGGTCACAAAGGAAGTGTGTGTGTGTGTGTGTGTGTGTGTGTGTGTGTGTGTGTGTGTGTGTGTGTGTGTGTGTGTGTGTGTGTGTGTGAGAGAGAGAGAGAGAGAGAGAGGAGAAAACAGGTTGCATGAATCAGGAGAAATTAAGAAGAGGGGGAGAAATGATGGAACAAAAACAAAAACAACAACAACAACAACAACAACAACAACAAGTCAGACTAGAAGATGGACAAAGCTACAACAAAAATAAAAACAAAGACAAAACAAGATAGAATAAAAGAAATACAAAAAACAAACAAAAACAACAACAAAACGGAACTCCAGCTAATTAGAAAGAGGGGAAGGAAAAAATCTGAGGGGAAAGGAATAAAAAAAAAAAAAAATGACGGTTAATGAAAATATCTATCTTCCCTCACCAGCGAGTCATGTCCCCTCGTCACCTCGCATCCTTGTCCCCTCACTCTCCCCTCCCTCACCTCTTTTCCCTCACTGTCCCTCACTTGTTCCTTCGTCTTACATTTGTAGTTTTCCTCACCTCCCCTCTTTTCCCCTTACTATTTTCCATATATCATTTTCCTCTTTTTTCCCATATATTGAGTTTCCTCTCTCTCTCTCTCTCTCTCTCTCTCATTTATCTTTTTATCTATTTTCCTTTTCAATTTGCATATTTTCCCCTCTACTCCCTTATTTGCATTTCTCTTTTTCCTCCTTCTATCCACATATTCATCAATTTACTTCTTTCCCTCTCCTCTCTGTTCTATTTTCCCCTTTTTTTCCTACCTCGTTTCCTTTTTCCCCTTGTCCCTCCCTAACTTTTCTATTTGTTCCTCTCTCTCTCTCTCTCTCTCTCTCTTTACCTTTCTTTCTTTCTAATATTTCCCCTCATTCTTCTTGTCCTTCTCCTTTCCCTCGTTTCCCCTCTTCCATCTTTCTCTCCTCTCCTTATACTGTATCTTCCCTCTTTTTTTTTCTTCTCTCCCTTATTCCTCATTTTCCCCTCTTCCACCCCTTTCTTTCCCCTTCCTTACATTCCACACCCATCACTCCCCTCAGTACCTCTCACTCACTCACTCTCTCTAGCCTTCCCTCAACTCAAGAATTCCACCCCCTCACTTCCCTTCCCTATTCCGGCCTTCATTTCCCCTCACTCCCTTTCCTCGCTCAAATTTTTCCAGTACAACAAAGGTCAAAATACCTTCATAATTCATGGCAATAAAAGACAGGTAACTTCATTATTAGTGCGCCTTCCACCTCACCTGTTCTGTCAATAAGGGAGGGAGGGAGGGAGGGAGGGAGAGAGTGAGAGTGAGAGTGAGAGTGAGAGAGAGAGAGAGAGAGAGAGAGAGAGAGAGAGAGAGAGAGAGAGAGAGAGAGAGAGAGAGAGAGAGAGAGAGAGAGACACGAGATAAAAAATAAAAGAAAACACGAGTAAGAACACCAGGAAGTAAAAGGAGGAAGAGGAAGAGGAAGAGGAAGAAGAGGAGGAGGAGGAGGAAGAGGAGAGAAGACAAACAAGCAGATGAAAAGCACCATTTACTTCAAGACTGTCCGACATAAGAGGAGTGTTGTTGTCTTCAGGAGGAGGAGGAGGAGGAGGAGGAGGAGGAGGAGGAGGAGGAGGAGGAGGAGGAGGAGGAGGAGGAGGAGGAGGAGATGATAGAGGAGGACAGGAATAAAAGGGAAGCTGAAAGGAGGAAAAAGGAAAGGAGAAATCTTGCCTGAATTATGAGCACTGAGAGAGAGAGAGAGAGAGAGAGAGAGAGAGAGAGAGAGAGAGAGAGAGAGAGAGAGAGAGAGAGAGAGAGAGAGAGAGAGAGAGAGAGAGAGAGAGAGAGAGAGAGAGAGAGAGAGAGAGAGAAAATATCCCCTCCACTCAACAATATAAAAGGATCCTAATTGACATGATACCTTATAGGCCCTTAGGAGGAGGAGGAGGAGGAGGAGGAGGAGGAGGAGGAGGAGGAGGAGGAGGAGGAGGAGGAGGAGGAGGAGGAGGAGGAGGAGGAGGAGGAGGAGGAGGAGGAGAACAAACAGACTGTCTATCTGTGAGTGAGGAAGTGACAGGTTTCGATACTCTGCTCTCTCTCTCTCTCTCTCTCTCTCTCTCTCTCTCTCTCTGTGGCGTGTTTTGCTGGTCGTTCTGTTTCTCTTCCGCATTTCCCAGTCTTCCTCCTCCTCCTCCTCCTCCTCCTTCAGGAATGTCAATGTAAGACAGCTGTTGAATATTGTTATTTTTTTCCTCCTCGTCTCGCTTCGTCCGCGGCTGAGGATTCGAAAACATCACCAAATAAACAATGACGGAGGGAAGGACAGAAGGAAAGGAGAGGAGGAAGGGAGTGGAGGGAAGGGAGGGAGTGCTGGGAGGGCGGAAACACATGTGGTAGATTCAGTGACGGGAGAAGAGACAGGAGAGGAGAAATAAGAGACAGAGAGATAGACAGGGAGAGGAAAGTTCTGAATATGAAAAATGGTAAATTACATAATGGAGGGAGGGGACGGGAGAAGGGAGGGAGAGGGGAAAGAGGGGAGGAGGAAAAGACAGGATATTTAATAATGTTTAGATGGATGGATGTGGAAAGAGGAAAAAATGAGAGGGTAAGCGATGGTCAGGGAATGAAAGGGGAATGAAAAGGGAAATTAAGAGAGGAAGACGAAAGGTAGATAGGGAAAAAGGGAAAAGGAAGGAAATAAGGAAGAAAAGATTAGAATGATGGAAATAGGGAAATAGAAAAATGATAGAATGACAAGAGATATGAATAAGAAAGATAGTGAAGGAAAGAAGAGAGGAAAGAAGATAGAGATAAGATAAATGAAGTCAAGAAAAGCGAGATGGAAAAAAATAGAAGACGAAGCATCATCTCTCACTATCATCACGTTCACTATCATTATCAAGGAAACAAAGAAGAAAATGAAAGGAAGATGTGGAAACTATACAAGACAAAAGACTCTCACCACCATCATCATCACCATCATCATCATTATCAACATCATCATCTTCCCCATCCTTATCCACACATCATCACCATTTTTCTCACCACGTCACCTGTCGCCACACCTATACAAGACAAATGAATCACCAATATCACCATTATCAACATCATCACCATCATCACCTTCCCCATCCTTATCTACGCATCATCACCATTCCCATCTGCTGCCACACCTCATCCCACACTCCAATCTGCCAGTAATCACCCCTCTCCCCATTTTTCGCAGCATCATCACCATCATCTCATCGCTGCAACTAACCACACTTCGCGGCGACCCATCCACTTTGTCACCATCCTATTCACCATCTTCACACCTCATCTCACTTTATCACACCTGTCTGCCGCCTCGTTAATTAATGCGAGGCTTGCTTTACCTGGATGCCACCTGAAGGGGGAAGGAAGAGAGGAGAGAGAGGGAGAGGGACAGGTAAAGGTGAAAATTGGAATGCAGGTATCTTGAGGCTTATAGTTGTGTACCTGAGTTAATTAAAACCAGGTAAGGATTAAAAACTAGCAATAGAGAGGAATATCGTTAACAGTTTGGGGACTCTCATCTCAGTAGGCCTTTTTTCAGATTTTTGTTGTCCTTAGTTGGTTCATTCCTACATTTAAAAGGTCAGTTCTCCTAATATATAAATGTGGGTTGGAATAAGGACAGGTAAGAAGGAAGGATGAAAGGTCAGGGTGAAATTTTAAATGCAGAAAGTTCTAACACCTGACTAAATTAAAAGCAGGTAACTGGTAACCCTCTCACAACAACAGGTAACAAATTCACAGCACTAACACCAATTTAAGTCCATTACAAACATCTACATGAAAAAGATTGAAAAATATAAGTAATTTCCAACCAGCAGTGTCTCAAATCTACCCTTACTCTCACTACTACTACTACTACTACTACTACTACTACTACTATCACAGACCTTTCCCACACCTCTCCTTTACACCTAGTTCCTCTCCCTCTCTCGCGTAACAAAAGGTCATGAAAACAACACAGGAAACAACAGACAACACAGGACGGACACACTTGCACCACGACACACACACACACACACACTGCCTGATTCAACACACGTGAACAAAAAACCTCCCTTGACTTTTTCAGGGCAAACTAGTGTGTTACAAGGAGAATGCCATTTTGTCCCTGAAGTCCAAAGTTGTTGTTCTTGTTGTTGTTGTTGTTGTTGGGCTCCATTACTGAAAGTGTTGTATTATTTCAAGTGTTGATATACAGTGATGGATATGTGTTTTCTCCCTTACCCAGAACGAATTGGGAGAATATACAAAACAAATACAAAGGAACGCAAAGGAAAAACAAGCAGCAACAGACATTTTGGTCCCTGAGAGGCAATTGATGGAATAAAGGAAGTTTAAACCAAAATAACAAGATTGGCTGAATATGAATAACGTTGGTTTTCCGCTTATTTTTGAGAAGAGGAGGAGAATAGAAGAAAAAGA
>NC_059282.1:11236055-11246055 GCF_017591435.1 Portunus trituberculatus
CACACACACACACTTTCTATTTCCGTCTCCAAAAAAACCCATATTACTTTTGGATTTTTTCCTCGTTCCCCTTTTTATACATTTCCAGACAAGTAGAAGTATAGAAGTATGGTAATATTCTTTTTCCCTCTCATCTATTTCCCTCCTCTCCATCCCCCTTCATCCTCTTACCTCTCCCTGCCGTCTCCACACCTACACACGTGAAGACCCGCTAATGAGGGAAAGGGAAAGCGAGTGAGTGAAAAAAATAATAAAAAATAGTTCCCGTCCCTCACAGGTGAATGAAGGCAAGGTGGAGGCAAACTAAGGCAGGAGTTCGCGTCGTTAAGGCTGAAAATCATACACTTGTCTGTCCCGGCTGGCAGTTTGGGGGCAATAAAGTGAGAGGAAATTGTAAGTTTGACTTGAGTTGTGTTTGCTGTCACTAATACGAGAGAGAGAGAGAGAGAGAGAGAGAGAGAGAGAGAGAGAGAGAGAGAGAGAGAGAGAGAGAGAGAGAGAGAGAGAGAGAGAGAGAGAGAGAGAGAGAGAGAGAGAGAGAGAGAGAGAGAGAGAGAGAGAGACCATATAAAAGAGCCATAGACAAGAGGACAGAGAGAAGAGAAAGAGAAGTCTCGCGTGCACACAGACACACACATTCCGAGCACCACAAGAGACCACAGTTTAATGAAGAGGATGAAGAGGAACGAGAAGAGAAGTTACTTGGACAACCATTATACAGGAGACGCCTTGAGAGTGAGAGCGTCCGGGTGAAGGAAGAGAAGGAATAGAAGGAAGAGTGTCTGAGATGTGAAGGAAGAGAAAGGAGGAGGAAAAGGAGTGCTTCAGATGTGGAGAAAGAAACACGGGGAGGAATGTTTGAGATGAAAAAGAGAGTAGGAAAAGAACTGTTTGTGATATGAAGGAAGGAAAGTAAAATGAAAAGATGGAACCCTTTGAAGAGGAAGAGAAGGAAGAGGAAAAGAGTCTGGAATACGAAGGAAAAGGAGGAAGACTGAAATATGAAGGAAAAGAATGACAGGTATGTGAAACGTGAAGGAAGAGAGAAAGAGAAGGAACAGTCCGAGATGTGAGAGAAGAGTGGAGAGGCTGAGAGGGGTGTGGAGTTTAGAGTGTGTGTGGGAAGGAGGTGAGGGAAGGCCGCGTTACACAGGCACAGTGTAGACCAGAGGGTGTAAAGCTTTAAGGGTGACAGGGTGTAGTGAAAGAATACCGTGTGCCTCGAAAAGATAGAATTTGTGACCTGCTTTTTTCCGCCACGACCACCATCAAAGCGACAGTGACGTGTGGTGGTGTGGGACACAGGCAAGGCAGGTAAGGCTGTCTCACCACCACCACCACCACCACCATCGTTAAAGCGACAGTGATGTGTGTTGGTATGGCAGGAGAATGCTGGCAGGTAAGGCTCTCCACCACAGCCAGCGCCGCCACAGTGATGGAGAGAGACACAAAAGTCCCTGCCACCATCACCATAACAGCGGGCGGCGTGCAGCGACTGGGCAAGCATGACACACAAGCGACAGAAACACACTGGTGGTAGCGGCGGGATACGCGTCACCTGTCCCTTGTCCCAACCTCCCAACTGCCTTACACTTACACGGAGAGGAAGTTGGGCGACGGGGGAAGCTTGGAGCACCTGCCGACAGGGTAAGGAGGGAGTGGCAGGCCCAGGGACGTCTGTCGCCTCATGGAGCCCATCCTTGAGGAGGCCTGGCCGTACCGGGAATAGGCCAGGTCTCGAGGGGGTCGTTCCTCCACCTCCACCAGCCCCACCTGATCCACCATGAGCAGAACACCCCTCACCACCACCACCACCAAACACTTGCGCACATCACCACCATGGCACTAGGCACTGGGACCAAAACTTCTCTCCGGTTTCTTTTTCCTCCTTCCTGCGGCACTTTACACTTAACGAGGAGAGGTTTCCTTGGCACCTACGGGCACAGGGGCGGTGGGGGCGGTAGTCGTGGTGGGCGTTGGGAGGTGGGGAGGCAGGGAGGCGAAGGTTCACTCACACCCACGCTTGAATAATGCAGCCACTTCCACCTTCTAGCTTGAGGCGGTAACAACTCGACGCCTCATTCCAATACTGACTTCCTCCATCACATTTTACCTTCCCCTTCCTCCTCCTTCTCCTCCTCCCTCTACTTTTCCTCCTCCGACCTTGCAATTCACACTTGGGGTTCCTCCTTCACACCTCCCTTCTGTCCTTGCTCTTTATTTCACAGACGGAGGGAACCAGCAGAGATCCTGGATATCGGGAAAGATGTAATTCTCTATTTCACACTATTTACTGCGCTGTAAAAAGAACATACTGCCACTGTGATGCAAGAGAGTCCAATGTCACGATATTGCACGATTCGCTGCTGTTCCCGCCCTGTTAGATTCAATATTGCACGCTATGGCACCACCTGGACGCCTGGGACCTGATGTTGTGTGCGTTATGTGGGTCAGCACGGCACTGTTCTGTTACATTACTTCCACTACCACCACCACCACCGCTACCACTGCCACTACCACTACTACCAATACGCACACTAGTTCTAAGAGGGTAGTAGGTCAAGAGTCAATACTAAAGATTCATGAACGCGTCGTAAAGGGCACGCAACACGCACAAGCACCTACCTACTAACACACACACACACACACACACAGAGAGAGAGAGAGAGAGAGAGAGAGAGAGAGAGAGAGAGAGAGAGAGAGAGAGAGAGAGAGAGAGAGAGAGAGAGAGAGAGAGAGAGAGAGAGAGAGAGAGAGAGAGAGAGAGAGAGAGAGAGAGAGGAAAAAAAAAAAACTAATCTTGTGGAGACAGCGCAGGGGGAGGAAATGAAAGGAGATGTAGGAAATCATGATGGAGGGGTAGAGACAGCGACCCTCACCCGACACAGAGACGGAGGGAGGAAGAAGACATATCAGAGGGGAAGGAGAGGCGGAGATGAGAGAAGGAAGAAAAGAAGGAAGGGGAGAGGATGAATGGGTGAGAATATACTTGTAGCGTAGGAGAAATGCAAGAAAAGAAGAAAAAGAAATGTAGTAGAAAATTTTAACCACTTCAGTACCATGACGCGTTTCCATATCCATTCTGGTTATTACTTAGTGATTTTATACAGCTTTGGATACTCAGAGGGGGATTAAAATAGCGAACACTGTGGCCATTAACCTTCTGACCTCAATAGACCCTTCCTAATGTCAATAAAATCGTCTAATCACACCCAAAAAAATCAAGAATAAAAATGCGTCTCAGTCTCGATAGGATTAATAGTCGTAGATAAGCGAAAAGTATAAAGAATTACTATACTGAAAAAAAAAATGCTAAAACTACTTCCACCGGTCACAAGTACATAAACGTTAAAAAACTTGAAGTAAATGATCCTTAAAGAGAGCAAGTCAAGCATCATAAAAAGACTATCGTAGCGAGTTTGTGCAGGTCGTGCCAGGTGAGTGCCCCAGGTAGGAGGGTCGTTCACCTTAATCACCCAACTTATGCACAAACTTTGCCAATAAGTCGCCGGGGAAAATAGCGTGGCAAAGGTGCAGTGCTGATCCTCTCCTCGTCCTCCGCCGCCTCCTCCACTTGGACTGAAGATGAGAGATACAACCAAGCACACCTGAGCACACCTGAGCACACCTGAACCCTCCACTTTCCTCCTCCTCATCCACTACACTGTATACCTGAAGTGAGGTCACACCTGCGCACCTGATCCCTAACACACCTGCCTTCATCCTGCAATACCTAAGTTCCGCAGCTTACCTCCACCTCCACCTGCTCCCACGCCACCACTCCGCCTGCGTTCCTCTTCATGCTCCCCTCTACCACTACTACCACTGCCACTGTTACCCTTCGCACTATTACTACTACCACTGCTACAATTGTTACTATCACCACTGCCACCGTCCCTTACCCCGTTATTCCCTTCTCAGCATCGTAAACACCATCGCCATCACTACTACCATCCTTGCCTGTCTCCTCCATACATGGGTTCTAATACCAACACACACTAACTATCTCTCTCTCTCTCTCTCTCTCTCTCTCTCTCTCTCTCTCTCTCTCGATCCTCCACGCACCACTACGCATCACCAAGCCGTGGCAACACCAGCAAAACGATGAGCGGGTTGGATGCCTCACCACCACCACCACAACCACCACCACTGACCCATTGCATTAATATGGATGTGTTTTTTTATTATTGCCTTCCTTCCTCCCAACAAGTTCCCTTCGCCCCACAATGCATCAGTATCTCGCCACTATTTTTTTTTTTATACCATGTGGGCTTTTCACGGGATTTATGGGCTAAAGGAGATCATTTTTTGGGGTACCTCCTATCTCAAAGCCCACCCGCTGGGAAACCGTTGCCCCGAGTGAGGAAACCCTACCTACACTCGGACCGTGGACAGGATTTGGTTCTTATAAGGTGATTGCAAACCGTGACCTAAATTCTTTCATCATGTCATATCTAATAATCACTCAGTTCTCTGTTAATGTCTTGCTCTTAATCTTGTATGATAATAATGCATGACTTCAATTCCTTTCGCGGTACAGTGGAACCATGCGTGCTTTGGGGTCCGAGGGGTCTCCAAGCGCACGGGTTCGAATCCTGTCCACGGTCCGAGTGTAGGTTGGGCTTCCTCACTCGGGGCAACGGTTTCCTAGCGGGTGGGCTTTGAGATAGGAGGTACCCCAAAAAGTATCCCCTTTAGCCCATAAGTTCCCGTGAAAAGCCCACATGGTATAAATAAAAAAAAAAGTCACATGGAGGTATTGTTTCACCCTTTGATTGCTAATGACAACCGGTCATCTATTACTTCCAATGGGCAGTTTTGATGTCACTTTCACTTGCTCTTAATCTTGTAGAAGGATGATAATACCTGACCTAAATTCCTTCAGCAGATCAAATGGAGAAATTATGTAAGTCTTTCACTGCTGATGATGAAACGAAACACATTTTTTTTTATGGGCAACATTAATTTCACTCGGCACAAATATGGTAAGAGCCATTACACGTTTGAAACTAATAATGACCCTTTTCTACGCCATACCTGGACTGCACCACTTATTAATCCCTTCAGCACCATGACGCGTTTTCATATTCACTCTACTTACTATTGATTTTACACACCACAAACTTATGCGGAAGTTAAAACAGTGAAGACTCTGGCTATTAATCATCTGACCTCCATCGATCCCTCTTAATGTAAATATAATAGTCTAATCATAAATAAAACTCGTAGTAAAAATGCATCCCAGTACTGAAGAGGGTAAGCATAAGAAGCCACAGCACTCAAACGGTTAGGATAAATAATGGAATATTAACTCCATACCCAATGTTAGAACAATTTTAAAAGACAGTTAAAGCAACACTGCACACAAGGAATTAAAAGACACTTGTTAAAACTGAGAAATTAATCATTCTTCACCAATTACTGTGTCTCCTTTCTTTCTCTGTATCCCTGAAGGTTCCTGGTGTGTGTGTGTGTGTGTGTGTGTGTGTGTGTGTGTGTGTGTGTGTGTGTGTGTGTGTGTGTGTGTGTGTGTGTGTGTGTGTGTGTGTGTGTGATTTGACTTGTGACTTTAGCAGGAAAAAAAAGGCAGGGAAAAGTATGTTCAATATAGATCTTCATAATGTGGTCTCTCTCTCTCTCTCTCTCTCTCTCTCTCTCTCTCTCTCTCTCTCTCTCTCTCTCTCTCTCTCTCTCATATATCCTACATCTTTTCCATAACGAAGATGAATGACTGGCCAAATAGTAAAGTTACCCGTTAATACTCTCTCTCTCTCTCTCTCTCTCTCTCTCTCTCTCTCTCTCTCTCTCTCTCTCTCCCTCTCTCTCAGCACAGAGGAAAAATACTCCATTACCTCCTCACGCTTGGAGTTAAGGGGGGGGTGGGGGTGACTGGAGGAGGAGTGCAAGGTAAAGATGCGAGATAATCTATAATGAACCTAATGGCTTGTCGCTATAAGGAAGTTAGTAGCGTGCCGTTTTTTTTTTTTTTTCCCTTCCTTGCGTCCTATTAAGTCTTTTTAATGCATCGTGGCTTTTCTTTACACTATTTTTTTCATCTTGTAAATTTTTCTTCTTTATTTTTTTCGGCAGTGTGTGTGTGTGTGTGTGTGTGTGTGTGTGTGTGTGTGTGTGTGTGTGTGTGTGTGTGTGTGTGTGTGTGTGTGTGTGTGTTTACTCTTTTATGACGTTATCTTCCTTTTTGTTTGCTTTTTCTTCCTACGTCTCTCTCTCTCTCTCTCTCTCTCTCTCTCTCTCTCTCTCTCTCTCTCTCTCTCTCTCTCTCTCTCTAACACATACACAGACATATTTGAGCCATTTGGGAGTTTTTTGTATGGTAATGTGTGTGTGTGTCTGTGTCTGTGTGTGTGTGTGTGTGTGTGTGTGTGTGTGTGTGTGTGTGTGTGTGTGTGTACATTATTTTCCTTCCTTCCCTCTCTCCCTCCCTTCCTTCTCTTCAATGCCACACTTTCCTCCTTCCCTCCCTCCTTCCCTTCCCTCCCCAAAGCAGAATCTGTCCTTTCCTACTTCCCTCCAGCTGTCGAGTCCTCCCTCCCTCCCTCCATCCTTTCCTCTTGACCTCCTGTCCTCCCTCCTCCCTCCTTTACCCCCTTCCTTCCAGCTTAATTGCGCCATTCCTTCGTAATTCTGCTGGACTTCATGCTCGAAGGAGATGGTAGAGGTGAAGGAAGAGGAAAGGAAGGAAGGAAGGAAGGAAGGAAGGAAGGAAGGAAGGAAGGAAGGAAGGTAGATGAGGAAGAAGAAATGAGAAAATGTAAAATATATTAGATAATTAAGGAAGGATAAAAAGGAGGATGGTGAAAAGAAAAGAAAGATGAAAAGAATGATAGAAGGAAAGAAAGAATGTAGGAACGGAGGAACGAGAGAACAAGAGGGAAAAAAGGAAGGAAGGAAGAGGAAGAAAGGAAAGACTAATTAAGAGAAAGAGAGGAAGAGAGAGAGGATAAGAGGAAAGAAAATATATAAATGAAAAATAAATGGAGATAATTCAAGAGGCGAGGAAAAACTACGAAAAGAGGAGGAAAAAGAAAACAAGAAAACGTGAAAATGAAGGAAAAGCGAAGAAGAGGGAGAGGAAAAAAAGACAAAAACAAGGAGGAATGTTGTCACTCAAATAACTGATATGAAAAAAAAAAAAAATTATGAAAAAAAAATGCAAGACTTCATAATGCATCCTTCCTCCTCCTCCTCCTCCTCCTTTAGTTCTTGACCTTGGCTTTCTTCTCTGTGTCATGAGATTCGAAACTTAAAGAGAAAAGATGATGAAAAAAAGAAGAAAGATGAAATGAAGGAGAAGGAGGAGGAGGAGGAGGAGGAGGAGGAGGAGGAGGAGGAGGAGGAGGAGGAGGAGGAGGACATAGAGAAAAAGGAAGAGCGGTGGCTGGAGGAGGAGGAAGAGACCGTGAAAGGGAAATGAAAGAAGAGGAAACAGGACTGGAAAGAGGAAAAGGAGACAAATGAGGAGAAAAAAGGAGAAAGAAAAGAAGAAAAGTAAAGAGAACTTCATCATGTCTAAAAAAAAAAAACCTCCTCTTCCTCCTCCTCCTCCTCTTCCTCCTCCTCCTCCTCCAAGACAAAATCAGACATCTCCAATATTTGCCCGTCGTGTACGAATCGCGAGAGAGAGAGAGAGAGAGAGAGAGAGAGAGAGAGAGAGAGAGAGAGAGAGAGAGAGAGAGAGAGAGAGAGAGAGAGAGATATCAGAAAGGAGGAAAACGGAAAAGATTGTAAGGAAGCAAGGAAACGAAGAAATGAATAATAGCAAAAAGAAAATGAAAAGGGAAAAGAGAGAGAGAGGCAGACCAAAATGAAACAGACGTGGAGGAGGAAAGGAGGAGTAAAGTACAGGAGATAACAGAAAGGCAGAATGAGGAGGAGATAGGATGGGAGAGAAAGAGAAAGTGAGAGAAAGTGAGAGAAAGTGAGAGAAAGAGAGCGAGAGGGGAGTGAAGTAAGGAAGGAAGGAAGAGAAGTGTCAGAAGATATGAGAAGGAGAGGGGGAAAATAGAATTAAGGAAGACACAAAAAGAGATAAGAACGAGAGAGAGAGAGAGAGAGAGAGAGAGAGAGAGAGAGAGAGAGAGAGAGATGAAGAGACAGTGGAAATAATGTGGAAGAGACAAAGGAGAAGAGGGGCGAGACCTGAACACGGGAAATTGTCCGGCGGGAGGAAAATACTGAGGAGAGAAGGAAAGAAGTGAACAAGGGAGGAGGAGGAGGAGGAGGAGGAGGAGGAGGAGGAGGAGGAGGAGGAGGAGGAGGAGGAGGGAAAAAATAGAAAAGAAAGGAATACTTCAGCACTCATGTTCTCACAAAACACCCCCCCTCCTCCTCCTCCTCTTCCTCCTCCTCCTCCTCCTCTGAGTAGCTTCCCCCAACAAGGGCCGTTTCTAACAAGGACATGCTGAGTCACAAAATCCTACACAAGGAGACTTACTCATGTGTGTGTGTGTGTGTGTGTGTGTGTGTGTGTGTGTGTGTGTTAAACGGGTGATATCTTACTCGCTGTTTCTCCCCTGGGGCATCAGACAATTATAGCTCTCTCTCTCTCTCTCTCTCTCTCTCTCTCTCTCTCTCTCTCTCTCACACACACACACACACACGTATGTACAATTCGCATAACTTTCGTACACAAACTTCACTACAAACTTGACACAGAGGAGGGGGAGGAGGAGGAGGAGGAGGAAAACCGCTAAGTGACTTGTAATAGTTAAACCGAGAGAGAGAGAGAGAGAGAGAGAGAGAGAGAGAGAGAGAGAGAGAGAGAGAGAGAGAGAGAGAGAGAGAGAGAGAGAGAGAATAAATACATAAATAACCGTGAGAAAAAACAATCAGCAAAACAGCTAAATAGACATAACCATTAAAAAAACAAAGAGCAGACAGAATCCAATCACTCTCCACCAAACACTCACCATCCCCCTCACCACTCACCACTCACCACTCACCAAATGATCAGGTAATTAACAAAAGCTACCTCACTCTCCTCGATCACCGCATTACGTTAAATTATTTGCACTAATACGTTACAATTCCCAATGCCTCTACGTCACTACAGTGCCTGAACATCATTGCCCAACTTGTGTAGAGGTAGTGTGTGTGTGGGTGGGGGGTGGGGAGTGATGTAATGTGGTAAAGTGCGGTGTGTATTACTGGGAGTAGGGAAAGGAGAGAGGTGCAATTTGAGGGGTAAGTGGGGAGGAGAAGGGGAATAGGGAGGGGAAGGCGTGGGAAGAAAGTTAACGCTGGTGAAACTGGTTGGGAGTCAAACGAGTTTTCTTAATTATTCCCACACTCACTGGTTCACTCACTCACTCACTCACTGGTTCACTCGTTCACTGACTGGCTCACACACACACACACACACACACACACACAGTCAGTACTCTCAACTTTTCCGAACTAACCGCTAATCTAAAAATAGCAAAAAAGAAGTAACACGAAAAAGAAAACAAGTTACACCGTTAAAAATAGAAACAAAAAACAAAAATTCGAGTGAGTCACAATTCTAGAAGGCGCGTTTCACCACAACCACCACCACCACCACCACCACGTCTTACAAACTCCAAGAGGCACCAATACAAACACAGCTACATTTTCGAGCACTAGACAACACGTGGGGCTTCAGGTCACCACAGGCAGTCACCAGGTCACTAAACGAGGTCAGGGCGGATCAAAACGGGGTCACAGAGCGGGAGATGCAGCGCCACGCCCCAAAAAACACCCAAATCTTGAACCACAACGGATGACTCGCTGTGTCAGAGGGTAAGTAGCAGTAATGAAGCACTGAATCACCAGGGGCGGGGCGGGGCAGAGGCGCGTGGAGTGTCGGGTGGCGCGGGGGGGGGCGTGTCGAGGTCGCAGGGACACGACGCACGCGGCAGCTAAAGAAGGACTGGCCAACGCAGGCACGGCTAGAGCGGGCGACGACGAAGGGAGGCAGGGAAGGCGGGCGGGCGGGAGGGAGGGAGGGGCGTGCGCGCTC
>NC_059282.1:11253555-11258555 GCF_017591435.1 Portunus trituberculatus
AGGATTGGGGATAGAGGGAAAAGCAGTGAGAGAGGGAGAGTGAGAGAGAGAGAGTGAGAGTGAGAGAGAGAGAGAGAGGGGAGTGAGTGGTGGAGAGGGAAGGATGAGGATATAGATGAAAGAGACAAGGAAGAGGATGTAATAAAGAGGGAGGAGGAACATTTGAAGAGAGAGCGAGAGAACGAGACCGAGACAGAGAGAGAGAGAGAGAGAGAGAGAGAGAGAGAGAGAGAGAGAACACCCATACACTCTTAGCAGCAGTAATCCAGACAGGTAATACTCGTACATAATTAAGGGAGCTTTGAAGGGTCACTCAGACAGACTTAAGGTAACAATCACATGCATTAACCCCTTCAACACTGGGACGCATTTTTATCATGAATTTTTGGTCTATGGAAGATTAATGGCCAGTCTTTACTATTTCAATCGCCACATAAGTTTCTGAAGCTGTATAAAATCCCCATCAGTCCACTATTTTAATCCCCACATAAGTTTTACCATTTTAATCCCTAAATAAGTTTCTGAAGCTGTATAAAATTCCCACCAGTCTTCACTATTTTAATCCCCCACATAAGCTTTATCATTTTAACCCCCTCATGAGATTCTGAAGCTGTATAAAATCTCCACCAGTCTTCACTATTTTAATCCCCACATGAGTTTCTGAAGGTGCATAAAATCAAACAGTAAGCAGAATGAGTGTGTAGATGTGTCCTGGTACTGAAGGGTGTAAGCCAAAACTCTCCCCTAGACACCGCAGTTCACCCAATATACTTTACCTGCACACCCACACCTGAGCACCAGATGACTCCCTTGCCACTGAAGTAATAGGGAGAAAAGGATACATCTAGGTTCTAATATTCCTAATTTTCTTACTCTTCCTATTCCTTTTCCTTCTTCTGTTTCTCTTTCCTTTTCTTTGTTTTGGGATGTTTTCTTTGTCACTTTCCTTCAGTTTCTCTCTCTCTCTCTCTCTCTCTCTCTCTCTCTCTCTTTAAGTGCTCAGGACCTGTTTTCTATAAGTGAACTGCCATTCCCTGTCTCAATCTCTCTCTCTCTCTCTCTCTCTCTCTCTCTCTCTCTCTCTCTCTCTCTCTCTCTCTCTCTCTCTCTCTCTCTCCTCCCCATCTTCCTCCCCTCTTCCTCCCCATCTTCCTCCCTCTCCTCCCTCTCTCCCTCCCCCTTATCCTCCCTCCCTCCTTTCTCCTTCCCTCTCTCCTCTCCCTCTGTCCTTTTTCCTCCCCCTCCTCCTCTCCCCTCTCCCTACCCTCTTTCCTTCCCCTCCTCCCTCCCTTATTTTTGTGAGTGTTTTTCTTGGTTTACGTAGTTATTTCTGGCGTGTCTTGGTGCCTCTGAAGGGGATCAATTTGTGTGGATTAAGAAGCATCAGGAAGTCATGGTGATCTAGCAAGTCTGAGGCGATTACTTCATTTCTCAGATACGTCATTCGTTTCATGGCTTCTCTTAAATAATCTACGTGGCTCAATTAGTAGTGTTAGAGGTTGGTTAGGTTAGGTTAGGTTAGGTTACGTTAAGGTATGGTAAGGTAAGGTTAGGTTAAATAAGGTTAGGTTAGGGTTAGGTTAGGTTAGGTTAGGTTAGCTTTGGTTTGATTGTATACAAGTTTCTGAAGTGCGTTGTGTAATTTGTGTAAGCAATCATTTTTATAAGTAACTCGCTTCTGGACTGCGTTGTATTACTCGAGTGGGCGGGTCAATCATGGCTAACTAATTTCCAAGGCAACCGAGTCATCCCTGTAGTGAATGAACCTCTGCTGCTCACCCCTGCACCGCCGCCACCCTGCCACCTTGCCAACCAATCCCTGCTCCCGCCACCCACGCAATACATCAACAAGTCATCTTTAATACATGCATCAATACTTAGGGCTATTTCAAGAACTACGCCACATGAACAATAAAGCAAAAGGTAAAGCCAACTGATCAAGAGGATGAGTTAAATATAATACATTAAAAAAAATAAAAACCATTATGCATTGATGAATTAGATGAAAAAAAAAAAGGCAATTTAATTCAGCAGTGGTAAATAAATGCAGGAAAATCTTAATTCCGTGAAGAATAAAGAAATAAGACATATATAATCGTGCTTTCTCAAACAGCACGCCATAATCATCAGGGTTTCGTTTCCTCTCAATTCTAAGTCCTTGAATCTACACTTCACCAGCCCACTAGTCACACACCAGCCAAGACTCACTGTTTCATTTCGAGGACTGAATTAACTAGTACCTCCTCTAACGTCTCTCTCAACCCTTTCTAACACCGTACCAATAACTAGCCCCATCAACCAGCCCCACACTCCTCCTCCACCCGACTAGTCCCACCCACGACTTCCCGTTTCACTAAATCATTTCGAGGAGAGAATTAACTACAGGGAAGACTAAACTATTCCTGGAAATGCGTGGCGCCTTAATTCAATTCTTGCACCTTGACTTCGCCCAGGTGACTGACAATGGCGTTACGTCCAATGCATTCACGCTACAATGCCGCCTGTAACACAATTTAACACTCAACACTTTAGCTCCAACACAGCAATACTTAGTGGTAGATTTTTCCCGGGGGTTCTTGTAATACTTGTGTCGTTTAAAATTATTACTTCTACAAATCAATTCCTTTGACAAATTGTTTTCGTTAGAGAATTTGAGTTATTGTATTTCAACTCTCTCTCTCTCTCTCTCTCTCTCTCTCTCTCTCTCTCTCTCTCTCGTACCCCAAACCAAAATCTCTACATTCTTTCCCATCATCCGTTCAAAGGTAACTTTCTCCATCACATGGGAACAAATCCACTTGGTCAGCTGAGAGAGAGAGAGAGAGAGAGAGAGAGAGAGAGAGAGAGAGAGAGAGAGAGAGAGAGAGAGAGAGAGAGAGAGAGAGAGAGAGAGAGAGAGAGAGAGAGAGAGAGAGAGAGAGAGAGAGAGCAATACCTGAACTTTCCCTCTTCCATTTCACATCAGCTTCTCGCCAGGACGGAGAAAGAATGGAGGAAGGATATAAAATTGAAAAAGTCTACACCGCGGGAAGCAACGAAGGAAAAAATGAAGGGGGAGGGGGGGCGGAGGAAATAGAACTGAGTCAAAAGGGAAGTAGAATAAAAGCAAAATAAATACAGCGTCCCTTCGTCCACCTGGTGCCACACTGCCAAACGACCGCAGCCTGAAGTGTTTGAGGGGAAAAAAGAGGGAAAAAGAGGGAAAAAGAGGGAAAAAAGAGGGAAAAAGAAGGGAAAATGGTCTGGGAGGCTTTTAGGACCGACTTGTACTTCTCCTCTTTCTCCTCCTCCTCCTCATCCTCCTCATCCTCCTCCTCCTCCTCCTCCTCGTCTAACTACTACTACTACTACTACTACTACTACTACTACTACTACTACTAACAACTGGACTTCTAATATACTGGTCATAAATAGCAATAGCTAAACAAAAACAACAAAATCAACAACACCAAAGAAGAAGAAGAAGAAGAAGATGAAGAAGAAGATGAGGAGGAGGAGGAAGAGGAGGAGGAAGAAGATTGTTACATAACATTACAAGAGGAAGAGATAAGAGGACACCAAAAGGACGAGGAGGAGGAGGAGGAGGAGGAGGAGGAGGAGGAGGAGGAGGAGGAGGAGGAGGAGGAGAGTCAATCAAGGGATAGATATTGTAAGTGGAAGAGTGAAATAGTGGATGTGGAAAGAGGAATGAGTGGAGAACAAGCAATGTGGATTAAATTAAGAAATGGAGGAGGAAGAGAAGAAGAGAAGAGAAGAGAAGAGAAGAAGAAAAAATAAAAGAAAGATAAGGAGGGAAAAAGAAAAGGGAAAAGGAGTGGAAGAAAATAAAGATAAAGACAGAAGAGGAAGAGGAGGAAAGGTGAAGGAAGAAAGAAAAGAATGAGAGAGAAAGAGAAAAGTGGAGGAAAAACAGAGGGAGAGGAGAAAAAGACGACGGTTTCTTAGACTATTGGAAATGGATAAATGACAGCAATATTCAACTCTCTCTCTCTCTCTCTCTCTCTCTCTCTCTCTCTCTCTCTCTCTCTAAATATATGGACAAGAAGAGAATCAATGTTGTAAAGCTCCAAATCTCTCTCTCTCTCTCTCTCTCTCTCTCTCTCTCTCTCTCTCTCTCTCTCTCTCTAAATATATGGACAAGAAGAGAATCAATGTTGTAAAGCTCAAATCTCTCTCTCTCTCTCTCTCTCTCTCTCTCTCTCTCTCTCTCTCTCTCTCTCTTCTCTTTAAAAGCAAAATATTCCTAGAAACTGAGTCAGTGAAAATTATAGGAAACTAATCATACACACCCACCAACTCTCTCTCTCTCTCTCTCTCTCTCTCTCTCTCTCTCTCTCTCTCTTTACTGACGATTCCAAAATGCTAAAATATGAAATGTCACACAAAGCTGGTCCCATTCTCTCTCTCTCTCTCTCTCTCTCTCTCTCTCTCTCTCTCTCTCTCTCTCTCTCTCTCTCTCTCTCCTCCTCCTCCTCCTCCTCCTCCTCCTCCTCCTCCTCCTCCTCCCAATATCCCCTAAGATCCAAGTTTCAAGGTGGAGAGGGAAGAGGGGAGAGAGAGAGAGAGGAGAGGGGGAAGAGAGGGAGAGGAAAAGAGAGGAAGAGGAGAAGAGAGGGAGAAGGGGGAGGTGTAACAATGGAAAGCTAGGACACAAACATCTCCTCTTCTCCTCCTCCTCCTCCTCCTCCTCCTCCTCCTCCTCCTCCTCCTCCTCCTCCTCCTCCTCCTCCCAAACTGCTCTTCTCCGGTATTGAAGAATGAAAGGAAGAATGGAGAAGAGAGAGAGAGAGAGAGAGAGAGAGAGAGAGAGAGAGAGAGAGAGAGAGAGAGAGAGAGAGAGAGAGAGAGAGAGAGAGAGAGAGAGAGAGAGAGCAGATAAATCCAGACAAAAGAGGATAGAATGAAGCAGATGAAGGAGAATAAATGGAAGAAGGAATAAGGAAAAAAAGTCAAAACGAAAGAAAAGAAGAAAAGAAAGGAGATACGAAGGAAGGAAGGAA
>NC_059282.1:11261055-11271055 GCF_017591435.1 Portunus trituberculatus
CACGCTCATTAAATACTTATCTTACATCTCTTATGGCATTTTTTTCATCCTTTCCTTCATTTTATCAAATTTTCTTCATTCACCTTCCTCGCTATTTATTTATTCCACAAACCAATAGTATAAAAACTCTCTCTCTCTCTCTCTCTCTCTCTCTCTCTCTCTGACAAACTAAACCAGAATAACTCAAAATCGAGCAGGAATTTTGCAGAAAGAGCAATAACCACGTAAGGAGGAGGAGGAGGAGGAGGAGGAGGAGGAGGAGGAGGATATAGAAGAGATGAGAGGAAGTAATAGTAGTAAAGGAGGGGAGGGAAAGAATGAGAGAGAGCGAGAGAGAGAGAGAGAGAGAGAGAGAGAGAGAGAGAGAGAGAGAGAGACCTTGGTGGTATCCCGAGGCAGCTTGCACTAAAATCTGGTTCCTCTCATAAAGCTGCCCTCACAAACCCTCTCCCTCTCCCTCTCTCTCTCTCTCTCTCTCTCTCTCTAGGGCCTTTCTCTTCTTCTCTCTTTATCCCTCTTCTCCCTGCTCATCAAAAGTTTCCTCTCATTCCTTCACCCTCATCAACGAATCCCACCTCCTCCTCCTCCTCCTCCTCCTCCTCCTCCTCCTCCTCCTCCCTTTCATTCTCATATATCTCTATCGACAACCTTAAAATGATGATTGTTTTTATGAGAGAGAGAGAGAGAGAGAGAGAGAGAGAGAGAGAGAGAGAGAGAGAGAGAGAGAGATTTTTTCCACTTCCCAATTTGTCAAAGTCCATTCTGCTTCCCCTTTCTGACTTGTTACGTCTTCAAAAATCTCTCTCTCTCTCTCTCTCTCTCTCTCTCTCTCTCTCTCTCAATCCAATTCATTCAACCTGTCATTTTTTTTACTTCATACAGCCATTCAAGCCTCTCTCTCTCTCTCTCTCTCTCTCTCTCTCTCTCTCTCTCTCTCTCTCTCTCTCTCTCTCTCTCTCTCTCTCTCTCTCTCTGTACACCTGTCCTGCTTTGCGTCACAGGTAAGAGGCTTAATCACATATCCACTTATTTAGAGCCTTCATACAAGTGGAGGAGAGGGAGGTGAGAGGGGGAGAGGGAGGGAGAGGGAGAAGAGGAGGAAAAGAGAGGAGGGAGAGGGAGAGGAGGCAACCAGATAAGGGAAGAGAGAGGGAGAGTATTCAAGTTGCAGATTTCATATTAGTGAGGAGAGGAGAGGAGAGGAGGAGGAGGAGGAGGAGGAGGAAGCTTATGTAAAGAAAGTCCACAAGTTCGAAAATCTCTCTCTCTCTCTCTCTCTCTCTCTCTCTCTCTCTCTCTCTCTCTCTGTGCTGATTAATACCTTTCACTGGTACGATTTTCCATTTTCTGTTTCGCTATCTCTCTCTTTTATCCCAACCTACTCCACACACACACACACACACACACACACACACACACACACACACACACACACACACACACACACACACACTGCCTGTCTGTCTGCCTGCAACGAGACCTATCCTCCTCCTCCTCCTCTTCCTCCTCCTCCTCCTCCTCCTCCTCCTCCTCCTCCTCCTCTCCGGACGTCTCATTTCCTCCTTCCCATGACAAGAAAACAAAACAAAAACATCGAATGAGGAAAAAGAAATCATACAGCAAACATGGAGATGAAATACTGCAGATGTCGCCTCCACTAACGAAGGAGGAGGAGGAGGAGGAGGAGGAGGAGGAGGAGGAGGAGGAGGAGATAAACAAAGTAGAGGTAACAGACAACGCAAGGAAGACGAGAAATAAAATAAAACAAAGAAAAGAAAGAAAAAGATATGAAGAACAAAGGAGATGAAGAGATGAAGAGGAGAAATAAGAGATAAAAATAATATAACAGACGGAGGAGAAGGAGAAGAAGAAGAAGGAGAAGAAGAAGAAGAAGAAGAAGAAAGAAAAATAAAAAAAAGAGAAAAAGAAGAAGGAAGAGGAAAAAAAAGGACAAGAAAAACGAAGATAAAAAGAATAAATAAATAAATAAATAAAGAAAGAAATAAAGAATAAAGAAAACGGAGAAGAGGAATAAGAGTCAAAAATAAAGCAAGGAAGAGAGAGAGAATCCAATCCTCTTATTACTCCTTCAATATTCCTTACCTTACACAGTTGCAATCAGCCAGTATTTGCAGCAAGGTGTGGCCATCCTTGTGACCACCATAGCCGCGGCCACCTGACCCTAGACACCTAATCAGCCTCACCGTGACCTCCAGCAGCGGACGTGGAAGTATAAGGGTACGAAGGGAAGACAGGAGGGAAGAAATGAAGTGACAGAGAAAGTTTGATAATTGTGAGTGAGAAGGAAGGGTGTAAACGAAAAGGGTGTAATGAGGAAATAGAAAGAATGATAGAGATAGAATGATAGAGAGAGAGAGAGAGAGAGAGAGAGAGAGAGAGAGAGAGAGAGAGAGAGAGAGAGAGAGAGAGAGAGAGAAAACAATGAAGTCACAATGAGAAACTATGATAAATATAAAGAAATTAGAAAAAGAAAGAAAAAAATGATGTAGGGAAGCAGAGAAGGATGCAATAAAGAAAAGCAAGAATAGGAAATACAGATAAAAATAGAGAGAGAGGAATAAAAGAGGGGAAGAAATGATAAGTATAAAAAATGTAAGAAAATCGGAGAAAAGGAAGAAAAATGGAATAGAAACAGAAAAAAAATGTAATAAGGAGATAGAATGAATAAGAGATAGAGATAGAGAGAGAGAGAGAGAGAGAGAGAGAGAGAGAGAGAGAGAGAGAGAGAGTGTTCTATACTACCAATATCTTTGTGTATCTTTTATTGATTTCCTTTTTCCTTTATTTTATCTTACATTGTTTCTTTGATTCTTTGTTTCCGAGGATTCTTATTGGTCGACTGTCTGTCTGTCTGTCTGTCTGTCTAACTGTCTGTCTGTCTGTCTATCTGTCTGTCTCTCATGTTTTGTATCTGTATTTTTGTTTGTGTATGTGTATTTTTCTGTCTTTCATATTTCAGTTAGTCTCTCTCTCTCTCTCTCTCTCTCTCTCTCTCTCTCTCTCTCTCTCTCTCTCTCTCTCTCACAGAAAAATCCGTTAAATCGCTGACACGTGAAATATAGTGTATAGAAAATAAAATGAAGGGAACTCAATCTTCATTCTTTTTCCCTCTTTCTTTTTTAATAATATTGCCACGTGTGTGTGTGTGGGGGAGGAAGAGACAAGGCACAACCACCTCTTCCACCAAACACACACACACACACACACACACACACACACACACACACGGTAAAGGAAGACTCAAAAATAACAGACAGAAAAAAAATAACTCTTATAATTCATTTTTACCTTGAGATTTGTGTACGATTAGCCCATTTTATTGACACTAGGAAGGGTCTATGGAGGTCAGATGATTAATGGCCAGTCTTCACTATTTGACCCCCCACATGAGTTTCTGAAGCTGTATAGTTACCAAATAATAAGCAGAATGAATATAGAAACGCGTCATGGTACTGAAGGGATTTAGTTTCTTAGACAGACAGACATAAGATGGTGTCATAAGATTTAAGTCTGATTTATTCGTCTTATCTCCTTCATAAATGGCGATAAAAGGCGAGAAAAACATTATACGAATTAGTTAATCATATGCAGAAAACTAAGGGCCAAAATCTTCACTATTTTACCCCACCGCATGAGTTTGTGAAGCTGTAAATAATCAGCAGAGTCACGAGAATGAATATGGAAACACGTCACGGTACTGAAGATGGTTAATTCCAAAAAAAAAACTACAAATATTACAAGTTTTCGTTTAAAGTTAAGTCGTTCACCACGGAATAAGGCAAAATATGAATTACAAGGTTTTAATCTGTTCCGTTCATCCTATTTTCATGAATGGCAAAATAGAAAGCAATAGATATAGAAAAAAATTGTGAAAGGAGTTATTAACATATGTCCAGATGATTAATGGCCAGTCTTCACTATCTTACTTACACCCCATGAGTTTCAGAAGCTGTATATAATCACTTAAGAGTCAGCAGAACGAAAATAGAAATACGTCATAGTACTGAAGATGGTTAACTCCCAAAAACTATAAATATTACAAGTTTTCGTTTTAAGTTAAGTTTTTCACCACAGAATACGTCAAAAGATGAATTACAAGGTTTTAATATGTTTTGTTCATCTTACATGAATGGCAAAAGAGAAAGCGATACACACAGAAAATTTGTGGAAAGTGTTACATATACAAGATAAATAGCTAAAGTCTTCGCTATTTTACTCCTCCGACAAGGTTTCTGAAGCTTTATAAAGATCACCAAATAGTAAACACAATAAATATAGAAACGCGTCACGGTGCTGAAGGGATTAACGAAAAAAGAACTATGAGCATAACAAATTTTCATATAAAGTCAATTTGTTAGCCAGAGAATAGGGCAAAAGACGCATTTAAAAGTTCTTATTCTGTTCTGTTCATCTTATCACCTTCACCAATGGCAAAAAAAAAAATAAATAAAATAAATAAAATAAGGCGATCCATAAAACAGAAATAGTTGTGAAAAAAAAAAGTTAATCCACAAACAGGAAAACAAACTCACGTGAAAAACAAAACAAATATATACAAAACAAAAACAAACGTGGAGATTCAAAACAAACACAAAAATATAAAAGCTACATCATTCACAAACAAACAAACAAACAGATAAACAACTCAAACAAAAACAAACAAAAACAACAAAATTCATAAACAAACTAAACTCACAAAAAAAATAAAACAAGGAAAACTAAAAAGGAGGAAGGAGGAGGAAGAGGAGGAAGGAGGAAAGAGGAAGGAAAAGGAGAGAGGAGGAAGAAGGAAAGAGGAGGAAGGAGGAGGAAGGAGAGGAGGAAGGAGGAGGAAGAGGAGGAGGAGGAAGAGGAGGAAGGAGGAGGAAAGAGGAGGAAGGAGGAGGAAGAGGAGGAAGGAGGAGGAAAGAGGAGAAAGGAGGAGGAAAGAGGAGGAAGGAGGAGGAAAGAGGAGGAAGGAGGAGGAAAGAGGAAGGAAAGAGGAGGAAAGAGGAAGGAAAGAGGAGGAAAGAGGAGGAAGGAAAAGGAAAGAGGAGGAAGGAGGAAAAGAGGAGGAAGGAAGAAAGAGGAGGAAGGAGAAGGAAGGAGGAAGAAAGAGGAGAAAGGAGGAGGAAAGAGGAGGAAAGAGCAGGAAAGAAGAGGAAGAAAGAGGAGAAAGGAGGAGGAAGGAGGAGGAAAGAGAAGGAAGGAGGAGGAAAGAGGAGGAAGAAAGAGGAGAAAGGAGGAGGAAAGAGAAGGAAGGAGGAGGAAAGAGGAGGAAGGAGGAGGAAGAAGAAGAAGAGAAGGAAGAGAGGGATGAAAGAAGAAAAAAAAGGAGAAATAAAAAAAATAGACAAACAAACAAACAAAACGACCAACAAACAAACAAACACACAAACAAACGAAATTAAACCCTCCTTATTACTTATTAAAACTGGAGATTCCATTTTTCTCTTTCTTTTGACAAAAATTCACTTACTTTTCCAATTTTCTTTTCCTTTCATTGTAATTATCAAAAATCTTCGTTCATAATGTCATTCTGAGAGAGAGAGAGAGAGAGAGAGAGAGAGAGAGAGAGAGAGAGAGAGAGAGAGAGAGAGAGAGAGAGAGAGAGAGAGAGAACAAGAGAAGTAAATGGGACCTCTCCAAGAAATCCCTTCCTCTTTACCTCTTCTTTAGGAGGAGGAGGAGGAGGAGGAGGAGGAGGAGGAGGAGGAGGAGGAGGAGGAGGAGGAGGAGGAGGAGGAGGAGGAGAAAAGAGAACAAGAACAAGAACAAGAACAAGAAGAGGAGAGGAGGAGGAGGAGGAGGAGGAGGAGGAGGAGGAGGAGGAGGAGGAGGAGGAGGAGGAGGAGGAAGGAAACAAGAAAACATCCTCGCAACACACACATTCTTTCTAACCCCATATCTCTCTCTCTCTCTCTCTCTCTCTCTCTCTCTCTCTCTCTCTCTCTCTCTCTCACGGCGCACAGCAAAATTATATTCAAAACCAAAACAAAAACAGGAAAAATTGCAACATTCCAGATTTCAAAAGTCGCAAATGATTAAAAAATGAAAGAGGATAGAACACGAGGAGGAGGAGGAGGAGGAGGAGGAGGAGGAGGAGGAGGAGGAGGAGGAGGAGGAGGAGGAGTGAATGAAAGGTGTGAAATGGAGAAGTGGAAGGGAGTGATGGAAGGCATTGTGTGTTTGTGGAGAGAGAGAGAGAGAGAGAGAGAGAGAGAGAGAGAGAGAGAGAGAGAGAGAGAGAGAGAGAGAGAGAGAGAGAGAGAGAGAGAGAGAGAGAGAGAGAGAGAGAGAGAGAGTGTACAGGACATAATCTATATAAACTGGTTACAGGAGGAAGAGGAGGAAGAGGAAGAGAAGGAAGAGGAGGAGGAGGAGGAGGAGGAGGAGGAGGAGGAGGAGGAGGAGGAGGAGGAGGAGGAGGAGGAGGAGGAGGAGGAGGACACAGCTGCTGCCTACATTATCACACTAACCTTCCTTCCCCCTTCCTTAATCTCCCCTTTCCCCTTCCTTCCCCTCTCCCCCTTCCTTCCCTTCCCCTCCCCTCCCCTCCCCTCACGTACACTGGCCTTCCCATTCCCCTCTTCTCTGTGTTTCCCTTGGCTTTGTCTCCATGCTCTCTCTCTCTCTCTCTCTCTCTCTCTCTCTCTCTCTCAATTTTCGCTTTTCCTTCTCTTGACTTATTTTTTAGTTTTCTTCATCACCTTAACACTATTTCCTCTCTCTCTTCTTCTTCTTCTCTCTCTCTCTCTCTCTCTCTCTCAAGGCAAAGGACGACAGCCAATTGAGCTTACAGGTAAAGACACGATTACCTGAGAGAGAGAGAGAGAGAGAGAGAGAGAGAGAGAGAGAGAGAGAGAGAGAGAGAGAGAGAGAGAAACGACAAATTAGACATGGCGAGAATGAAAGAAAGAATAGGAAAAGGAAGAAGAGGAGGAAGAGGAGAAGGAGGAGGAGAAGGAGGAGGAGGAAGAGGAGGGAAGAAGATAAATAGGATGAAAAAGAAAACAAGGAAGGAAGGAGGAAGAAGAGTAACAGAAAAGAAAATGAAGAAAAGGAAATAAAGAAAACGAGAAGAAAAAAAGAGGAAAGGAGGAAGAAGAGGAGGTTAAAAAAAGAGAAAGAAAGAGAATAAAATAGAAGAGAAAGGAGAGAGAATATATCAGAGAAAGAGAGAACAGGAGGAGGAGGAGGAGGAGGCAGAGAAAAAGAATAACAAGAGAGATGGAAAGAAGAAGGAAGAGGAAGAAGAGGAGGGACAAAAGGAGGAAAGAGGACAGATACCACACAAATTGGCATAAAGACCATTTCCTCCCTCATTTTGCTGCACGAGGAGGAGGAGGAGGAGGAGGAGGAGGAGGAGGAGGAGGAGGAGGAGGAGGAGGAGGAGGAGGAGGAGGAGGAGGAGGAGGAGGATAATTGAAGTAAAATCTGGAAAGGAGGAGTAAGAGCTGTGTGTCTAAAGATCCCCATAAGAGGGAAGAGAAGAGGAAACCAATGCCAGTCTTTCCTCTCCTCCCTCCTCCTCCTCCTCCTCCAACTGCTGTGGAGAAATTACGATTCTAGTGATTATTATTGAATCTGAATAATAATTAGAGGAGGAGGAGGAGGAGGAGGAGGAGGAGGAGGAGGAGGAGGAGGAGGAGGAGGAGGAATGAAAATAAAAAAAAAAATAAAGACAAATCGAAGGCACAAAAAATAGAATAATACGAGAGAGAGAGAGAGAGAGAGAGAGAGAGAGAGAGAGAGAGAGAGAGAGAGAGAGAGAGAGAGAGAGAGAGACCGCCACCGAACATTCCAGACTTGGCACTGTGACAGGACAAGGAGGTCAGAGAGGCGTAGGCACTGTGCCAGACTCTCTCTTCTTCTTCTCTCTCTCTCTCTCTCTCTACACACACACACACACACGCACACACACAACATCCATTACTTTTCCATCCAATGTTATACTTAATATACTTGAGAGAGAGAGAGAGAGAGAGAGAGAGAGAGAGAGAGAGAGAGAGAGAGAGAGAGAGAGAGAGAGAGAGAGAGAGAGAGAGAGAGAGACTTGTAAAGGTACTAAAATTCATAAAAAGAAGGAAAAAAAATTAACTGGTAAACTTTTAAATCGAAACTGGCTGGTCTTGGTTTATTTATGGCAATTACCTCTTCCTCCTCCTCCTCCTCCTCCTCCTCCTCCTCCTCCTCCTCCTCCTCCTCCTCCTCCTCCTCCTCCTCCTTTGCCCCAACATAAAATCATTTTTTTTTCTTTAGTTACTGTACAAGATAGTAGTTCTGTTTCACCCTTTCCTATAACATGTCTCTCCTTCTCCCTATGCTCTCCTGTTTTCCCTCCTTGAACCCTGGTGTCCTTCAGCCTCTAACTCGTAGGATCTGTGGTGGTAGAACAGACACACAGACAGCCTCGTTCACCCAGTAAGGCTGTTGTCTGTTCTTTCCTTTGTATTCCTTTGTATTCCTTTGTATTCCTCCTCCTCCTCAGTTCACTACTTCTGTAATTCTTCCTTTGTGTTCCTTTACATTCCTGATTTCAGCTGGCCATTGGTGCTGATATTGTGTAGAGGGAGACACTGGGTAAACCTCTCTCTCTCTCTCTCTCTCTCTCTCTCTCTCTCTCTCTCTCTCTCTCTCTCTCTGTCAAGGTTCATTCACTGAAAAACATCATCTTCTCCTCTCTTCCTCCTCTCACTCCTCCTCCTCCTCCTCCTCCTCCTTCTTCACGTCCACGCCATCTCCTTTTCTCCCAAAGACTTGACATTCCCACACGAGAGAGAGAGAGAGAGAGAGAGAGAGAGAGAGAGAGAGAGAGAGAGAGAGAGAGAAAGGGGGATTGTTCCACCTGTCATGTTGTTCAGTCACGTGACACTTCGAGGTATCCCCAATGAGGAGGAGGAGGAGGAGGAGGAGGAGGAGTGAGGTGGTGGTGGTGGTGGTGGTGGTGGTGGTGGTGGTGGTGGTCTGGACGAAAATACATCTGAACAATCTGAAGTTACAAGAAGAAGAAGAAGAAGAAGAAGAAGAAGAAGAAGAAGAAGAAGAAGAAGAAGAAGAAGAAGAAGAAGAAGAAGAAGAAGGGGGGATGATGATGATGATGACGATAGTAGTAGTAGTAGTAGTAGTAGTAGTAGTAGTAGAGTAGTAGAGAGAGAGAGAGAGAGAGAGAGAGAGAGAGAGAGAGAGAGAGAGAGAGAGAGAGAGAGAGAGAGAGAGAGAGAGAGAGAGAGAGAGAGAGAGAGAGAGAGAGAGAAGAGACGGATCTTCAAAATAGAGACTCAAGCAAAACGAAGGGAAACAAAGGGATGAAGGAAAATACAATGAGAGAGAGAGAGAGAGAGAGAGAGAGAGAGAGAGAGAGAGAGAGAGAGAGAGAGAGAGAGAGAGAGAGAGAGAGAGAGGAAAAAACTTAGCTAAACAACACACCAATCCGGTTTGAGGAGGAGAGACAAAGAGAAGGAAAATAGTAACAACAGACAGACAGACAGACAGACAGACACACACACACACACACACACACACACACACACACACACACACACACACACACACACACACACACACACAAAGACAAAGACGGGTGGACAGACAGACAGACAGACGAAAACAAAGGAAAAGAGGAAAATGAAAAGCAGAAAAAGATAAGAGGAAAATTAGATAAAAAAAGAAAAAGGAAAAAGAGGAAAAGAGAAAATAGGACAAGATTAGAGTGAATAGAATAAAAAAAACAAGAAAGATAAAAATAGAGAATAACTTAATGAATATGAGTGTAAAGAGAGGAAAAAGAAAAAGCAAGAAAAATAGAAAAGAAAATATAGAACCAGCTTCTTCTCACCCTAAGTCCTCCTCCTCCTCCTCCTCCTCCTCCTCCTCCTCCTCCTCCTCTACCTAATAAGGATCATCACCTCTCAGTAACGTGCGAAGAAGAGGAAGGAAGGAAGAAATGGAGAAAAAAAAAATTGGAGGAGGAAAACAGGAGTGGAGGAAAGGAGAGAAG
>NC_059282.1:11293555-11356055 GCF_017591435.1 Portunus trituberculatus
GACATCCCTTTGATTCTATGCAGTTCATATCTGATGCTGCAACACTCATTAAAACTTTATTCCTACCGTTGAAAAGTTTATATTTTACGTGTTGCAGGGTTTAATAGAAATGTAACTCTCTTCATATGACTTTGTGGCAGAGTATTATTACCACTAAGACAGGTTCCATATTTACAAAAGTCAGTCTCTGTTATCTGACACCTAAATCACTGTTTAAATTGTGTAGTATCTAAAATCCCCACATGATATAATCCACTACAGTTCAAATGTCATTCTACTTTACACTTCGTTTCTCACTACCACAGCCAAAATAATCATTCTCACTTCACACCACCCAGAGCCTTGCACCCCCACACACCAACACCATTGCAAACATCACACCATGCCACCCAGAGTCTTGCACCTCCACACACCAACACCACTGCAAACCTCACACCATGCCACCCACAGCCTTGCATCCACACACCAACACCACTGCAGACAAGACCAATGTGTTGTGCTGTACATGAAAAATTATCCCATCTATTTGTTTAAGTAATGTACAGCACTGATCCCAAGCACTATCAAGATGCTCTCACAACCAAGCCTGAGAAAAGCATTGGTGTGAGGAAACTGGCCCAGACACATGCTGACTTAAGAGCTGCACACTATCCTAAGGGAATATATGGACACTGAACAAATTAATCAATCTTTTCAGTACCATAATGCATTTTTCATATTCATTCTGCTTAATATCTGGTAATTTTATATAGCTTCATAAATTCATTTGTGGGATTTGAATAGTGAAGACTAGCCATTGATCTTCTGACCTCTACAGATCCTTCCTAATGTCAATAAAATGGTCTAATCGTACACAAATCTCAAGGTATAAAATGTGTCCCAGTACGGAAGAAGTTAAATGAATGAAGTTGGCCTTTTTGTTTAGCCATTTTTGTTGCTCTTGGCCGGAATTCCCCTCTCACATAAAAAAAAAAACTAGCATTTCACATCATATACTAAGAAACTGCATCGCCTAATGATAGAGATACACTAATGTCAATATTTCACACTCCTCTTCATTTGGTTCACTTTATTTTGCTTCCCTTTCAATCCTTTCACAATCCTTCCCCTACAAAAAGTTTCTTCCCAACAGACAGTTACATGGAAAATATCCCAGTCTTTACTACCCAGACAGACACACACACCTTCCTCCTCTCTCTCTCCATCTCTCCCTTACATCCTTCAGTCTTTCAGAACATTTCACTCATTCAATTATTTATACAACACAGCTGCTCTCACACCTTATTCACTGCTCTCTTTCTATTCATTAAACATCATACACATCAAAGACCACAATAATGCCACTATATGCTTTTGAGATAAAACATCTACCTGAATGTCACTCTTCCTATCAGTCCCTTGCCAACCCTGGACACAATGCTGCCTTGTCCCATGCAGCATTATCACCTGCCTCATTGTTCCCCCCTACCAACTGGTTCTATGTATACAGTCATCCTTCTATTCTATCTATTCATTGTAGTTATTCCTTCATTCTTTCATCTTCACTCATTTTTTTTCTCCCTTAATCCATTGTTCACATTCTTTGTCTACACAACTTTGCAATCATTCTATTTCCCATTAAGACCTTACAAATCTATCATGTTCTTTAATCCTCGTCCTCAGTTACATGACATACTATATCTCAATACGTATCTCTGGAAACAAGCCACTAATCATTACCTCCACACATTCCTGCCACTTCACTCTTTATCTCAAAATGCTTATCAGTTGTTGCCGTTCACCTATATACCAAATTCTGACATGCATGGGACTAAAACCTGACCTCCTCTCATCTGTGCATTGCTTCTAAATTGTTGGTACAGGTAACTCTTGATTTACGTGTTTAATTTATGCGTTTTTGTTAATACGCGACTGAAAAATATTATCATTAATCAGATTTGTGCGATCAGTTTGCTTATACGCGAATTGGACCACATACCACATCCCCCCTATTATCTATTGTTTCTTATGAGAATTACAAGTTTGTTTTACACAAATTCTGAAATACGCAATGCCTCTCGGAACGCATCTATTGTGTAAATCGAGTTACCTGTATATTCAGTGACAACAACACAATGCTTTTCTACACTAGTTTTCTTCTTTTTTTTATATATTTATGTAAGAGAGGGAAAGACTGGTCAAGGGTAACATAAAAAAATAACTAAAAAATAAAAAGTCCACTCAGTCGCCAGTCCCCTTACAGTGCCAAGAGTTAGCTGAAAGACAGGGTAAGTGTCTTGAAAGTTACAGCATTAGCCTTTCCAACGGTGCTAATAAACACACCTAAGTCAATAAAAAATGGTTACTGTGGTGTTACTTGTCTTTCTATTAGCGTTACAACATTACCTATCTTCACATGTTAATAAATACAAGTGATTCAAAATAATTAAAAATACTCTTACTAGAATGTGCTTTGCCCCTTTCTTTCACGAATTACTGCATCAGTTTTCAGTAATTCAATGTTACTGTACAAAAATAATTACAATGATCTTCCAACTTCACAGAGCCGGGAGCAAATTGTTTTTAATCTGTTTCGCAACTTTCCCAAACTTATTTCATCATTGCAATAGTTTAGATGGTATAATTACTGTTCATGTAATCCTCCTTTACACGAATTACAGTACAAAATTTTCAGTCATTCACAGGTAGTTCCACTGTTACTGACACCACAGCAGAGGCAATGAGCAATAGTGGATAACAGAAGAACAGAACTCGATACATACAAACATCCTCCGCCTTGTACTAGATAAGAACTTCCTTCCACATTTCCTGTCTGTGTCTTCTCTGCTTTCTTCTCATTTTCCTTGCATTTCACGATCAAGAATAATTCATAATGTTTTAGTACACATTTCTTGTCTCTGTGTTCTCTGCTTCTCATTTTCTTTTGCATTTTACGATCAAGTACAATTTACAAAGGCCATAGCTAGCACACATTCCTTGCCTCTATGTTCTCCGTGTTCTTCTCATTTTCTTTGCATTTCACTCCTCTATGTTCTCTGTGTTCTCATTTTCTCTGCATTTCACAATCCAGTACAATTTATCAAGGTTACAGTATATACACATTGCTCAAACTTACTTATCCTTTTTACTTTAAGGTTTTGTAAAGTGTGTATAAAGCTTTAGTACATAGTGTTCCCTACTGGCCGTTCATGTCTTCCTTACTTTTGGTTTTGTACTGCAGTGGGACAAAAAGGCTGGAATGTTCACCAAGACTCACCAAGACTCAAGTAGGTTCTATTCAGCTTTCATTACCCTTTTACACTCACCCATGCCACTTCTGCCTCCAGCTCAACACAATCACTATTACTTCCTGGGACTACTCACACAACTAAGCTTTCTTTTCAATTTCTCTCCTAACCATAAAATTAATGTACACTACTGTTCTTAGTCTCCTTACTACATAGAAGACTGTGTGTGTGTGTGTGTGTGTGTGTGTGTGTGTGTGTGTGTGTGTGTGTGTGTGTGTGTGTGTGTGTGTGTGTTTCACTGTTTGATCTGCTGCAGTCTCTGACGAGACAGCCAGACGTTACCCTACGGAACAAGCTCAGAGCTCATTATTTCCGATCTTTGGATAGGCCTGAGACCAGGCACACACCACACACCGGGACAACAAGGTCACAACTCCTCGATTTACATCCCGTACCTACTCACTGCTAGGTGAACAGGGGCTACATGTGAAAGGAGACACACCCAAATATCTCCACCCGGCCCGGAAATCGAACCCCGGTCCTCTGGCTTGTGAAGCCAGCGCTCTAACCACTGAGCTACCGGGCGCACTGAGCTGTGTGTGTGTGTGTGTGTGTGTGTGTGTGTGTGTGTGTGTGTGTGTGTGTGTGTGTGTGTGTGTGTGTGTGTGTGTAATTCACCTCAGTCGCCTGCTAGTCACTGAGCCAGTCTTCCCCATTACAGAGCAAGCTCAGAGCTCATAGACCGATCTTTGGATAGGACTGAGACAACAACACACTCCACACACCGGGAAAGCAAGGCCACAACCCCTCAAGTTACATCCCGTACCTATTTGCTGCTAGGTGAACAGGGGCCACACATTAAGAGACTTGCCCATTTGCCTCACCGCTTTCTGGGACTCGAACCCAGACCATCTTGGTTGTGTGTGTGTGTGTGTGTGTGTGTGTGTGTGTGTGTGTGTGTGTGTGTGTGTTCTCATCCCATTGGCTGCTAACTCTGTACAGGGGACTTATCCATCGATGTATGCAGTAGGTTTCACATGTATGGGACGGGTTGTACTCATACTGCTCTTTCAGCCAGGGTAGCATCAAAAGCTATTCATCATAATCCCTCTCCTGTAACTGTCTATCTTCAGCTTCTCTCTCAATGCATCAGTGTTGCATCTCCTGCTAACTTCTTCTGCTATTTCAAAGCTAACTGCTCTATTGATCTTGCTAACTGCATGCCTCTTCTCCCACAGCCTCACTCATTATGACCTGTTTTGTTCCTAAAACACACACTGCCCACTGTCTGCCCAGTTTGTTTGTCTATTTTGGTAAATCCAGCAAAACTAAACAATATTAAGTTGAATGTTGACAGGTATGTACCAGTATTCCCTTCACCAACGAGGCTGCGACACAAGCAATGTGCTGTGACATCATTCACTTCGTGTTTGTCCTCTACTCAAAGTCTACTGTATCTTTGGCAAATATCTTCTTTTTTCTTAATTATCCACCTTCATAGTCAAGACAAAAGTTAAAGATATGACTAAACGAAGGATGGACTATCCCGGCAACCTGTAGTTAAACCCGACTTATGATTGTCTTAAAGCCAACACCAAATAACTGTGACCATCTGACCTAACAATCCTGGACATCATACCAAACTCCCCCTCACAATTCTTCCTTTAGGCAAAACTAACGCAAACACACAAAGCAATCAGTGGCCTCAAAAAATAGCACTTTCTTACATAACGGGACAAATTTAAGCATACACGAACTGTATCAAAACTGACAATACACTCCTGAGAGCTCATACACACCACCAACGCTGCTGCACCTTCACCACCTCACAGCAGACCCCTTGATAGCTTGCCGAACTGCAGCATGGCCAACTAACATCACAAACTACACACAAACAAACACAGGCAGATTCCAAGCAAGCAATGACTGCCGACACTGAACCTAACCCCAGTCGCTATTAAATCAACTACAAACATGACTTCTTCCTGGTGCTACAAGTCACACAAGTAACCCTCCACACCTGTCACTGCAGTTGAGGCCGGGAAACACAACACTCACCACCACAGAAGCCAGGTGTGAAATTATGTCATCAAATTCCCCAGGTGAGGGCAGCGTGGTACCTCCCAGACACCCAGATACGAGCCATGGCCACAAAATACACTCAAAATAAATAAGAACGATGTACCACTGCCCACATGAAGCATCGGGCCGGTGGGAGTGGTCAAATAGAAATCAGCATAAAAATATCCCATAAATCACTCTGCTCTCCATGTCCCGCCATGCAAATAGCCGGAAAAAAATAATGGGTAGCCAGGCGCCATGGGGAGACAATGGGGAGGAAAGGTAAGTAAAGAAGACCAGGAAAAAATGCATGTGTGTAAAAAATGTCCCTTACCTTCCCCTGGCCAAGTTGTTGTCATTGGTCTCTTTGGCCTTGTTGGGGGGAGGCCTATTGTTTTTTGGCTTTTTGGAGCGTTTCTTCTTGGCGACCGCAGCAACTGTGGGCAGAGAAGTAATGTTGAGACTCTCACTCACCTCTCTTAACACACAATAGAACAACTTTCTCACCAAAATACGGAGAAAATTGGGACTTACTGCGGCGATTCATGTCGTTCTTGCTGCTCATTTTCAACCACTGATTTTGGGCGCGAAAAATGGTCCGTCCTCGACCTCGGGACTGATTTCTCCCTTGACACTTACACCTCGTGTGGCTTTTCTCTGGCTCTGATCTTGTAACCAAATTATTCCCACAAGTATCATCATTTTGCAAATTCTATATTGTTCACTGAAATGCCGAGGTAAGAGGAGGAAAAGGGTTGAACCAGACTTGTCATAGGCGATCATTGTGCTTTAAGGTTGTTTTACGAGCCATTGTCATTGTTCTAAGTCCACGACAGACTCCTCTTGGAATTCCAGGAGCTGGTTTATGGGCATATTGATTCAAATTTGCCTGTATAACTCCACATTTACATCAGTGATTTAAAGATTATCACTTTTAATTTCTGCATTCCTCTTTACATTTTAGTCGTAAATTCTGAATAATGCCCTTTATCTATATCAATGATTAATGTAAAATGCAATTGATTTTGTCCTCAAAAAATACATCATGAGTGCATGGAGGTAGAATAATAATGATCTTGTCAAATATCGTAGTCAGCCTAAAGGTGAAAGTAGAACACTTTCCCTCCTTCTTAAATTAAGTACAGCACTGCTTCCCAACAGAAGAAACCAGAACATTGCATAACACTGTATACAGGGTGTATTTGAATCAACATACTGACTACGATCTGAGACACAAAGCCCAAAGAAAACTAGAAATGTCTCCTTAACAGAAATACAAAGGCAGCAAATTACCCGCACATCGACTGCATATCATACATAGCATCGTCAACAGTTTGACGTTTCTAACATATCGGAACAAGGAAAAAACATGTTAATTGTATCCTAAGGAATGGTTTACCGATTAGCTTTTTAAAGTAGCAATGAATCAGTCCCCAAGGTAAAGACGGTCCATGAGGTGACCAACAGATGGCTCTGCCCCGGCGGACAAAAGACTTCCCTGATGCGCCTTCAAGAGCGTGAGCTTTTGACGTTATTCTGAGGCTGCACGAGTAGCACTCAGAAGTCTTAATAACGATGCATCAATAGAGACTAGTTAAGAGAGTAAAACTGTGATATTACGAAGCCTTATTTGTGGACTAATTACTTTACTAGTCACAAGTACCAACCTCCTGTCATTATATTTATAATCTCAAGCATACATCACTGTCAGTCCATTGCTTCACACTACTAAAGTCAGATTATCAGGTGACATTAATTTAGTTTTGTTGTCTCATAAGCAGAGAGTAAAACACATTTCATTGTCTTCCTAGAAAACACTAATACGAATATTTAAGTGTCCCATTCAACAGACAAACAGTAATGCAAATTAAGCTAGTATGGAATAAATAACTAAAAAAAAAATATTACAAAAAGAGTCCTCTCAACAAGCCTACATGAGCGTGGAGTGAGTGCGGGCGTCTGCCTCACTCACGCACACACCCATGCAACACACACGTGCACCCATTTTCTTCTGCTGCTGCTGTGCACGAAACAAAACGAAAACATTAACACCTGCCCATCACCATCTACCAGTATTGGCTTCCTTCTTATCCACACAAACTCTAATAACGTTACACTGCATATAATGTCTCAGATTTGTATATGATTCTAATTATATAAAGTGAGTGGGAAGGAGACTTTTCAATCCAGGTAAAGAATAAAATAAAATAAAATGAAAATCCACCCGGTGCAACGCTTTTTTCAATTATTCACACGACATTACCAAACAGATACTCTTACATCTAAATATTTGTCGATGGAATATAATGCTCAGCAGTATCATTTCAAGGAGAAAACCATAAAACTGACCATTTGAAGGGATAATAACAAAATATAGGAGGCTGCGATCAGCTGTTCCACCACAACAAGGGACGATGAAAGACACACTCTCATTTTTCTCACCATAATGTCCTCCTCGCGAGTCCCGGGCCTTCGTCAGCACGGCCGTCATCATCTTATGCAGAAACTCCACTTCAGGGAGGTGAGAAATGAGACCTGGAAGAAGAAATAAGGGAGAAATAAGCGTGTGAAGAGGTCACGCTCCCTCCCTCCCTCTGCCGCCCTGAGCCGCTTGGGTTGTCAGACTTGAGAATTTTATCTTGTTTAACTCGATACTGGGATTTTCTTAGGTTATGGAATAGTCAGTGTGTTGTATTTGATGGGTATGATGATGTTTGTAGTAGTGTGTGGCGTGGAGGTGCATCTATAATGGTTCTTTTGTTGTATAGTGGTTATCTTTGACCGATTTTCTCAAGAGGCAGGAATGATCACCAATTATGTTTGATTGTATTGGTGAGCGTGCCTTAACATAGGCGGTGCTGGTGTGAGCTGTGCTGCTGCTGTGCGTGTGGTAGTGATGCTATTATAAGAAATTGATGCCCAGTGTTGTAGTTAATCATTATGTACTATTAGTGACCACAATCACTCATATAATAGATTGATCAACTAATTTGTGCTTCCTGTCAATACAAAGCAGAAGGACATAGTGGTTTGTATGATGTTATTCTCGTCATAAGGATAATTTTATGTCAGGCAATCTGCTTGTTTAGTGTTAGTCAGATAAATTCTGTTTTGATATAATTTGTATTATTTTTAATCAGCTTCATCATGCCTGTGTTTATCCTGCATTTAAGGTTGCTATAGAAGTAGTAATGTTATAAAGGCTCTAGTAACACATTGGTATGATGTCATGACAATAAATTTCTTGATTATATGCTGTTATGCTAAATCTTTTTGGGAAATTGTATAAATATTTATGCTATGGATACAGTGCAGTGGTGTGGATGTAGTAAGATATCTAGTCTATTGCATAGGTCATGGTAGCTTTGACATTCACTCAGTACTTGTGATGTTGCATTAACAAGGCTAGCAATGAAAGAACTGCCTCCAGAAATGTCAAATCATGAGAATTACTGGATTATTAAGCTAATTCAGCTTTTAAATTACACAATTAGCATCCTGAGTGAAGACCAAAGATATGAAACTCAGCTGTATACACTCAGCACCCTTCTCTTAAGCTATAGTGTCCTTAAGCTGCAATACTCTCTTCTCAGCCTCCTCACACACCTCCCACCCTTGTATAGACTTGCATTGCTGACCAGAAGAACTATTAGTCTTCTTAAATTCATTAATGAACAGAGACAGCCTCTAAATCTAGGTACTCAGTTACCTACTGCAGGAAATACAACACTGATTCTGAGTCTCACTTTATGCTTGCAGCTGTATGGTGAGACAAGGCAGACACGTTCCCGGCCTCGCCAAAAGTTATTCTACCAGCTGCCTCACCGGCTGGCCTTCTCCCTGGCTGAGGTGGCTCCTGCCTCTGCCTTGGCTGCTGGGTCAGTCTGCTTCATCTATAGACAGACACTGCTTCACAATGAGTCTTAGTTTTGTCTTTTGATTTTTATTATTTTACTGGAGGATTCTCCCCTAATATGTTTGTGATGTTTGTTATTAGGACATATGGTCATGGAGATTATTCTTAACATGATGATATTGAAAAGAGAAAGGAGAATATCTGTGTGTCTGGTTTGCATAGACAGGCTTAAAGTTAGTCATACTTGCATTACTATGACCTGACCTCCACTCCTCCCACCAGACATGTGTTCCTGGGATTCACCAAGTGTGGTCAGTTCGTGCTGTCGTACACCCATTCCAGCGACACAGATGACCACACACTGCAGATGGAACACAGGTATGTTTCTCACTGTATGTTGATACCTACCTACTCACAAAACTAATTATCATATTGGCAATTTTTTTTTTTTTTATGGTCATATTCATGTTCATTTTAGAGAGGTAACATTAGATTGGGATTGAGATGTTTTAGTTCTTTACCATGGCTGTCTTTCTGATTCATTAATAGAAGTTATACAATTTAATTCAGACTTACAAATAAAGGAAATTCACGTTATTTTTATATAATGAAATAAAAGAAAACCAGCTATGAGACTAAGTTTCCTTTTAAGCTTAAACCTACATGGATAAATTTCACAAGTAATAAGATCAGAGTCAGCAATCAGTACAGAATCTCAACTGTGCATCTGTTACTTGATGGTGACCTCAGGGAATGTAATTAAACCTTCACCTCATCCAACTGTAGTGAACACAAGGCCACAGCTGTGTTATGCAAGACAAATGGAAAGGAAGGCAAGGGTTTACAATTAGTGCTCAGAGTTCAAGGTCTTCTTCCTTCCACTCTCAGGTACAGACTCCACTGGTGGGTGTTTGTTCCTTACACACCACTGAAGAAGGTGGCTGAGGTGATGCTGTTTGGTGACCAGTCTCTGCAGGCCAATGTTTACGCCTTTGAGAATGTCTTCATCTCCCTCTGTCAGTGGCCAAGGGACTTGTCGAAGATTCTTGTGTATGGCTGCAGGTAGGATAGAATGCCATTTTGTGTGTGTGTGTGTGTGTGTGTGTGTGTGTGTGTGTGTGTGTGTGTGTGTGTGTTCTGGTAACTGGTAAAACAGTGTGCTAACCATCAACTCTCTATCTTTTCATGAGGATTAGCACAGTCAAAGAGGTCACAGTACTTTGACATCTTACAAATCATAGAAATAGACAAAGGAAGCCAACAGTACAAGAGAAATTACCTCATGTTGACTTTTCAGTGTAGATCACGACACGTACATTATAACTTTGTCCACACTGACTATCTTCCCTGCCCGATTTGACCGTCTTCCCCACAGCATGATCGAGGGCAGTGATGGCACCAGCTCCCAGACACGCCGGTGCTGCGTCACTATCACAGCGGTGCCATCACTGGACAACTGCTCTGCCTGCTACCAGGTGGCCACGTCCTATGAGGAGGAAGGTGGGACTAGCATCAAAGGGACTCATTGAGATATTTTCCTTGACATTTTCGTGATGCATATTTAAAAGATCATTGTGTGCTTATTTTGCTGAACATTTTCAACAAATTATTTTCTCAAGTTTGTACAATGTGTTCTACAAAACTATTTACTATGACTAACCAGTATTTGTCCTTCATAATTCAACCATAACTCATCCCTTGTATTGAGACTGCCTATTCATTACTCATCAACTGACTAATTTCAGTTTCACATAACAAGTCATTTTTATTTTTATTTTTGTTATCTCCACATTTCCTCCATCACACTCTTCTTCTTCCTTCTCATTTTACATTTCCTTTTACCGTCACAATGCAGTTAGAAGTACAATGACTCTTCTCTACTCTCTTCTGTCCTATCTTATATTCTTTTCCTCACGTGTGGGGTCATTCTTCTACCAGACCTGGCTGAGAGATGGAACAGCTGTGCCCGGTTCAGCTGCCTCAAGCACGGCATCACAGTACACACCAGCTTTGAGATGGTGCCGCCCTTCCCAAAGTTCCTCCCGAGCGTACAAATGAAGCGGCGGGGATTTGTGGTGCTCAACGCTGGCAACTTCATTCACGTCCTGCATGTGGATATTGAAAACGTGGACCGACGGATAAAGGACAGTGAGGTGGAGGGGACAAGACTGAGCTGCATCAGGGTGAGGGAGGAGGATGAGAGTGATGATGACAGGGACCAGCACAAGGTGAAGCACAGGAGAGTGTCTGGGGAGCAACAGTACAGTGTTCCAACCTTGAGGTCCCACAAGTACAGTGCAACAGACAGCAGCACAACCAGTGACCCTGAGGTGGACAGTCAGAGCAGCTGTGAGGAGGAGGAGAGAGACCAGTGTATTAGCATCACTCCTGTCACCAAGAACACTGGACTGAAAATAACCTTAAATATGGGCAGCAGCAGCTTGTGCAGCACCTCCACCACAGACCGAGACAGGGAGTGGGAGATCTTGATAGGCAGTGTACCAGCGCGAGGTGAGGGACGAACTAAAAGTGAAGGGAGTGGTGGTGCAGGCGGGGTCAGTGCAGCGAGTGGGAGTGGGTGCCAGCGAAGTGCCAGTGAGGGTCAAGGCACCTCTCATGCCTGTGAAGCTATTGTCTGTGATAATAACAAAGGCCATCCCGAGGGAGACGGCCCCCGGGCAGGTCTGGCCTCCAATCTCACGCTCAAGGACTTCCACTTTCTAGAGGCTTCACCGCGTCACTACTACGGTGAGAGTGACTATTGTAACGACAACGACTCGGACGACTCCACCTGGTGTTCCCACGCTAGTGAAGACTTGCGCCGCAACGACCTCAGGGACACAGCCACCAGTGGGGCAGAGCGACACAGACCTCCAGTGGGCCACTGTGGTGTGGGGACTAAAGGTGATGATTGTGTCTTTGGGTCTCAGCTCCCTCAGCAGCAGCCACAGCAGCAGCATCAGCAGCAGCCACAGCAGCAGCATCAGCAGCAGCAGGGCAGGAGCAGAATGGTGCTCAGGAGTTCCAGTGAAAGCTCTTGTGGTGAGAAGACACCAACCAAGCAGGCAGAAAAAGAATACGAATTCATAGATGAAATTACAGACTCTCGCCATGAAAAACTGAGTGTGTTTAGGCGCAGGAGACTTGCAGACAAAAAGTACGAGTTTTCTGATGAGAACATGGAGAACATACCTCAGAACTACAGCAGCTACCGTAACCAGAGTCGACGGCTACTGATGAGTCCCTCGCGATCCCCAAGGTTCCGCTCCATGGGTGTGCCCCTCTCAGAGCTGTCCATTGAGCTCGGGGAGTCCTCAGGACTGCTTAGGTCTGTGTATGAGAAGCTGCTGAGCCCAGTGTCCAGCGGAGGCTCCCCCAACGATGTGCTGCGTCCCATCAACCAGAACATCACCAGCCCAATCCTGTCACCCCGGGATGACCGCTGGAGGGAGGAGAGAGAGATGCTGGAGAAGGTACTCACACTTAAGAAAACACTCAAATTTTTAAGAAATTATCAAGAGTAAGAAAAGACACACCAGGTACAGGTACATAGCTAATGTTGATATGCTGCACAGAGGAAAACTTTTGACACTTCTTAAAGTTACCCATCTTTTCATATCTACACCAGACTGAGATTCCCTTAAAGGAAAATAGCCACACCAGATATCACATCTCTCATTGTGGAGCAAAAAATACAAATAAGGTTCCCATTCCCTTGCTCAGTTCTTTTTAGATAAATATGTTGTAGGAAACAGAAAATACAGTGACAGTATTTGTCTCCCTACCATAAGTAATGTTCCACATTTGCCATTTACAAAACCATGCATATATATACACATATAACTCCACTCATTTCCAATCTGTCTCTATGCACTGACCACTGAACTGTTTACTACCACAAATGAACAAAATGTAATCCTTATACTTTACATGTATGGTTATTCATTTCCCATAAATAGTTTTCTTGGCGTATCTACATACACTACCCTCTGGCTTGTACAGTGGCATTGCTAAGGTCGGCAGATCAAGTCTTGCTTTGGGGTAATGAGTTTAAGCTGTTTACTGGGAGGTTATTGCTGTAGATTGAGCGCCACAGCGGTGAGCTTGGGGTTCACCTGGCTGATGTTATGGAGAGCACCAGATGTGATGGATACAAATGAACTCTAACTTTTATTTTAACAATTAGTGCATATGTTATACAAATAGATAAAAAAAGATGATAATCAGATGTTCCCACCAGTCAACACACCTAAAGAGAAGCCTGAACCAGTACTATCTAAGTCTGCTTCTTTCTATCAGGCTGAACTGCAGAGATGGAGTTCCAGAGAGAGCCTGGGAGTCTTTGCCCTCAGTCCCGGCCGAGTCCAGAAGTCTTCCGAGAAAAGTACTGCTGGCCTTACACAAAACAATGCATCTGAGCACACACAGTCACTGGTGAGTCTTGCAGCCTTCTTCACAAGGAAGCAATGCATGGTTCTGTTGTATTACCCAGGGCATCACACACTGTCCAGGGTGTGGCTGACCATTATCTCCCCTCATGTGTTTCAGAGCATGAGTTGTGTGGTAGATTTCAATCGACGGTACATTGAGGTGGATGATGAGCTGGTGTCTATCATCACAGACATTGAGGGTGAGTGACTGAAGTGAATAAGTGTGATTATGTTAATAGTCACCAAACTACATTATAACAAATTAAATCTCCTTGCTTTCTTGTCTACAGTAGTGAATTTAAGATTTCAAAGGAATCTCTGCTTTTCCTTTATGAAGTAAGAATGACATTTCTTAACGTGTGTTCCAGACGATGAGCTGAGCACCGCCACAGGCTACCACAACGCCCTGCCGCTGGAGGTGCATGGCTCTGGCTACACCCAGATGCAGATGATCTCCAACACTAAGGCAGAGAAACTGGTGATCCTTCTTTCTCCTCACAGTTTTTTTTAGAAAATATAGATGTTCCAAAATATTAAAAAGTCATTGGCTGTAGCTGATTACTTAGACAGCACTAAGCACTGTGATCATGACTGCCTAGTGTCATGCCACGTGAACCTTTGTTGTTGGTGTCAGGAACTACTTGGGACTTACTAATGGTGTAAGACACAAAACAGCTGCACAACAAAGTGGTTGAACATTCTTTGTATTATATTCAGCATAATTTTTTCATTGTGTCAGCCAGCAATTGATTCCCTTTACTTCCTTCACAAGTCTTTGAAACAATACAGTAGAAAACTTGGTTCAGACAAACAATTGGTTAAATAGTTTTGCAAAAAGGAAATATCCTGTTTTAACAAAAGTTAGTGTATCATAAGACACAAGAGTAGTACAAGTAGGCACAAGAATTGGTAAAGAGATTTGAGGCAGCCATTGCAGTAGTGATTCTCCTGCAGAATGCTCCGGGGGTGTTGGTGAAGCAAATAAGCCTTGATGTGGAGCAGTTCTGCCATGAGTTAGCTCAGAGAGTGTGTACAGAAGCCAACAAGAAATATTTCTTCTGCAACGACTACAATGTAGAGATTGTGGAAGTGAGTGTGTGCATTGTTTTACTTCTAGGATTGAATTGTGTGCTTTGATCTTCCTTTCTTTAGTCTTTGTGAGATCTTTGCTTCTTTGATTTTTACTTATATTAGATGAAAATTTAAGTGATATTGAGTGGTGCCTTCCCTTCCCAGGTGTGCCCAGATAGTGGAGACATTGTGGCTCTGGCCTCAGTCCTGGTACAGGCAGCCACCCTGGTCAAGGGTCTGCCCAAGACAGCACGCTCTCCCCTCAGCTCACTCACCCGCCGCCAGTACAAGACCACAGCAACTTTTGTCTTCAACATGGACACCAAACAGTATTATGTTGTGGAGAAGGAGCCGCTAACAGAGACAGATCCTTACTGGTATGATGACTTGCATGCCTCTTCAGTGGTGTGCTCCTGTTTGTTGTCTTGACTGGATAAATACATCATCACCATCCTCAATAATGTAAAATCAGTTGTTCTCGATAACAGACATCAGATACAGACAGATGAATAGCAGTACATTTTGAATGGTCATATTTTCTGCTGAAATTTACCATAAATTAATGAAATCTCATATGCTAATTAGTTGCTGTCAAAGTAAATGTACATATAAAGTTATTACATATTTACAACTATCAGGCTTGCTTTGCTATTTCTGCTAAAAAACTGTGATATTACATTAGTTTGTAACATTTTTCATGTTTTAAAAATATGTCATGAATATTGAGAAGTATTGGTGGTGGCAGCGGTGCATGTTGTTGTGTTGTTGCAGTGTGGAGACCATGGACTGTGATGTGGGTGATGAGCGTTGGTGGCTGGGAGCTCGTCAGGCAGCCAGGCAGCTGAGGGCCCAGTGGTCCTGCCCCACAGACTACTATTCCAGTGTCAAGGTCATGACCAATGAGCCATTCCTTAAAGGTGTGTTCATCATAACTTGATTCAGCTTTTGAATCCATGTTCAGTAGTGAGATTTTCATGCATTTTCCTGGTAACACAAAGTCACTCAGTTATTTTGCTTTTACCTTTTTAACTTGACTCTGTAAGAATGTAGTCAAAAGAACTGTATCATTGTTACTTTCTTTACTCAAAAGTATATTTCCATTATAAGTATTATCATTACTTACTATCTTTTCCAATCTAGGCAAGTCTCTGAACCACATCATGGAGAGCCAGCACCTGGTGGCCCTGGTGTTGGGGCCGCAGCCTCAGGACTTCTAAGGCACCGCTGTGCCTCCACCCACTCATTACTGCAGGTCAGGTAAAGTGGTGCCATTTTACCAAGTCTGTGCAAGTGTCCCTCTTACAAACTTGCATAAACTTGAAAGAGGAACAAAAACAATTTGATGAGTCACAGTTGTGGGCTGGTGCTCTCCCACCTTTTTGTCCTTTGCCTACAAACCTTCATGGAAGCAGCAGTAGCAGCAGCACTGTCTTACCTTGCCATCTGTGTTGAGCAGTTTGCGAGTCTTGACCAGAGCCAGGTTGACAGTTTCCTCATGACACAAAGGCACACAGAACTGCTGCTTGTGTCTCACCACTACTGACCACAATTACTACCTTCTACTGGGGCATTAGTATTTATTTGAATGCTAGCTGCAATTATACAACAGTATGCACTGAGAAGCTGCTCATTGTTCTACATATTTGTATTTTTATTATGTACTTTTTGCATATCGCCTGTAGCCAAAGCATCTTGCTCATTCCAGATCAAGGTTCTGCAAGTTGTATTTAACATATCATTTCCTTCCTTGCCTCAGTCTGGCACAGCTTGGCCACTACCACAGTCAGGGTGGTGTGATGGCAGGGAGGTGCCCTTTCACATCACACCACCTTCAAATGTGCTGGCTCTTTACTAGTATTTAATGACTGGGTAATTTGTTTTATTCTAAATTCAGTTGCCTTTTTGTTGAAACAAGATAATGTTGCACCACATTCTGTTTGTATCGTTATTTATTTATTTATTTTTTATTTTTTTTTTTTTTACATTTATATGAGGAAATTATCATCTCATTTAATTTACTGTTCAATGAGAAATTTTCAGGATAAAATTTCAGACAGCTTGACATTTGAGTCAAGGAATGTGATTTTCTAATGTCAACTTTTGTTCCTTGAAGATAAAGTGTTTGTCTTCAGTTATACTCATCTCTTACATCTACCTCTTTATGTGCACCTGTTGTTACTTACGTTGTAGTCACAGAAAATTTGTTATTGATGAATATGATCTTTCTTCATTCATGACAAAGCCATGATTGTGTTCCAGAGTTACCCAGCCAAGGACAGTCATGATATCTGGCTTTGTGCTCCATCAGACACTTCTTGCTTCCTGTCAGGCATAATTTTATTGCAGTGCATTTTAATTTTATCTTTTTATATATCTATTATTATTTATTTATTTATTCATTTTATTTATTTATTTTTTTTTATTTATTTATTTATTTTTATTATTTATTTTTTTCTCATGTTCAGTTCCTAGAACCTACAGCATGCATCCATTCAGTTCATGCTTTGACATGACTTAGCACATGTTACTTCTTTGAGAGGTGTGTCTGACATGACCCTTGAACATTTTGTTGTGTACATCATCTGATTTCCACAAAACAGTCACCAAAACTACAAAGTACAAACTTACAACTTTAATTACAATGATTCCGTACCTTTACTTCATTCACCCATCTGAAATCTTTATTGAGTATTTAGTGATGCATACATACTTGAAACAGAAAACATTTTGTAACATGTGCGAGCTCTCTCTCTCTCTCTCTCTCTCTCTCTCTCTCTCTCTCTCTCTCTCTCTCTCTCTCTCTCTCTCTCTCTCTCTCTCTCTCTCTCTCTCTCTCTCTCTCTCTTTTTCCACTTGAAGTATGTGAAGTATGAGTGAAGCTTGGTAATATTGAGATGTTCAGAAATGAGAATATACTCCTATGTGGTAACCCTAAGTGTTTATTGCCAGGCTGGGGGAATGTTCTGCCACGGAATGCAGAGGATGACTTGTGGATTTAGAGCGGAAATATTGTTAGATGTTTTGGTGTTTGTGTTCTTGGTGCAGACATGTCACTGTTGCATGACAAAACAAGATGAATGTGGAGGACCTGTAATGCTGCACCTGCTTTCCTGTTGTGATGAATTAAACAAACTGTTTTATGTACTATACAATTACCTTTTGAACAGAGAAATTGCTAGCCTGACTACACTTTCTCTGCTGTCTTCATATGCCATAGTGGAGAATCTAAACAGTTGCTTTCCATTTTAAGGAAAATGCGAACATTTACGTTTCACTCTTATGAATTTAAAAACCTCATCAATGTTCCTTTTATTATACAGCATTACCAGTCAGAACTGTATATGCTGGTAGGTTGTTCCATATTGGAAGTAGCATTGATACTAAGGTTTACTTTTCTGTTCCTTGTACCATTATCCGAGCTGCTGTGTTCTCTTAAGCAGGGTCCTCTAACGGAGTGACCTCAATGTCTGCAGCTATCTTTTCAGCATCATTATTCACTCTCTCTTTGACGTAACTTATGTAGCATGGACTTACTTCCTTTATGTCATACTCTTCCACTCTGTCTTCCATACACTCTGTCTCTTACACATCTGTCAATCTTGCTGTCATACACCTCTCTGACAAATTCATCTTTCTATTCATCATAATGTACTTCATTTGTGTATAAAATAAGTTGGATGTTGGCTGATTAATAAGCCTAGTCATCCATCACAAGGATAAAGAGTGACACATTCTGTGATTTAAATCTGAGCATGCAGGTCTCAGTACCTGCAGCTTCAGAACACCAGTCTTGCTGGTCACTGCACTTCTCTATCAGCTGATCACAGCACCACCCAACCCAAATGCTGCTCACTCTGACCTTCAAGACTGATCCAGGGAGGAAGACCTTGTGGTTCTAGTATTATAAGAGTTTTTTTATTTGACGATTTGTGTAAACACTGGACATTGTATTCAGGGTGACTACATGAAAGGAAAGAATGATATATTTATTTTTTATGTTTTTGACTACATGAAAGGAAAGAATGATATATTTATTTTTTATGTTTTGATTGTCTTTGATGACTTTGATAGGTGTATAAAGCACCTGAGAAGGAATGTAGTAATATTTTTTTATTACTGAAGGGTGCTATTTACAGACAGCCATGAGTGCACATACTACCTGTGTGTGACAAAGCACAATTACACTTGTACTGAATTCCTGCTATAAGAAAATCACCTTAACCCTAATCTTGCCTACAATGAAATTCCCTGTTAATGTGATACCCAGCAACATTCTTCCAAGATTCATGATGTGTTGTATGTACTACTCTAGCTGTCACAGACATGCTAACATTGTACTATTCCCTTTTAGTAAAACTGGTGTAGATTCCTTTTGACAAAAATCATGTGAAATCATACTGTCGGATAAATTTGTGTCATGTGTATAGAATGCCTTTTTGCCTCCTCCATTTCATCTATCACAGCATCAACTCTTCACTCTAGCATTTAGCATGATTGTTTACAACACAGGGGCAGTTGATGATGTTGCTTCATTTGTCACCTCATGATGTATGTCAGAGTGCTTGTTCCTTTCTTTTTTTGCCATTAGTGTTTTCCAGTATGTGATGATGTTAATGTGACTAGAAATCTGGTGATGATAAGTTTTCAAGTTCAGTGCCTATGAGGGGCAGGCAGAAGTCAACCTCAGGTTGTCTCACAGGCAGTATGTCACCAGATGACAACACACCTGATTCTGTCGCTTCATGTTTGTGCAATACTATGTGTGGTCATAATACCTGCTGACTGGCTCTATAACTCTGCCACCTGAACATGTGTGACCTGATGACACTGTCACTGAGTCTCATCCTTTAATTGGCCTAAATATTTCCATCCTTTTAATGTGTGATAAATTGACATATATTCCCAAAACTCCTGATAATAATTACAAACAAGACAGTACCTTATACAATAAAAGGGATGTTTATTGGAGATACAAAGTCAGTTTGTCACACATTTTGAAAAGGTAGACGTACTACTTGAGATTATCATAATTACCATGATAACATGTTACCAGGTGGCACAATTACTGGTCCAGAACAGGCAGCCATACACACACACACACACACACACACACACACACACACACACACACACTCAGTTGGCGCAATCGGTTGTTAACTGAAAGAATGGTGATTCAAGCCCATCTAGGGGGCATACCTTGTAGGTTGCTAAGTACGAACTCTGAACTCTTTCCTTAGGGAAACAGCTGGCTGGGTGACCAACACAACTGTATGTGAATGACACACGTACACACACACACACACACACACACACACACACACACACACACACACACACACACACACACACACACACACACACACACACAGACGTGGTAGATAAAAAAAGAAATGCCTTGATTTTATTATTGGAATTTTAAAGATGATTTAAAGCTAGCCTGAATAAATTGAAAGCTTTAGAAGTAACAAAATCTTCCTAGTTTCAAACACGGTAACTTGAAGAATAGCTTTTAAATCAACTATGAGACAAAACATGCCTTGATTCTGGAGCTTCAAGGATTAGGAAGAATTGGTTGTGACCCACGGGTGGTCATTGTAGCATTTAGTTATGGAAGTTGTGCTCCATGTTCAAACCAGAACAAAAACAAGACGATGGAGTATTTTCACCCCACCCAAGGATACACTCTCAGATATCTGAATTGTGTGCAATCCCATGGCCTCCGCAAAATGTTAACTATGTAAGTTATAAAGATTTATTGCAATCATTAGCAGCTTTATTATGTTTCTGTACAAAATTTAATGTCTGAAATCACTTTTAACTTTGTCTTCAGTCATGGAAAATGTTTATTGCAACCTCTCAGGGTGCCCTCAGGAATTGTCACAGAACACTTTGTGAAAACATGAAAACAAAGTTAGCCTGACAGATGTCGAGAGTGTAACCAAAGGTGAGGTGAAACTGAAGATTAAATCATCATTCTCAGCAATAACATGTAGTCTAGAGTATTACACTGTGCTCAATATTCATAGTTTCTGATCATAACAATTTGTGGTACGTTAACAAATTAAGTGAATTTGTCACAATTAGGAATCTTGCCCGGGAAGCCAAGTTTGTGTATGTTAGAATTCTGATGTTCCTGATAACCTGCACACAACCAAGAGGGATAACCATTATGTTCCTGTAGTAAGGATACATCCATGACTCACCAAGAGACGTAGTTCTTAGAGCAGTGCGTTGGTGTTCTCCCAGCTCACGTCACAGGATCAGAACTCGTCCCCAACAGAGGTGTTTTGTTTCTGTACCTACATCCACTTAAGCCATCTCATTTATGTACTTTTCACCCTAATTAATTTCCTCGCCTGCAGGTACACTTATATAGTACCTACAACATGCATTTCTGTCTACTGAGTATTAGGTAGTGAGTCCCAGACAAGTAAGGACCTGAATAGTGTCTAAGTGATGGATTTGTTTTATCAATTCCAGAGTTACATTACAAGCTGTTTGTGGTGATAGCAGAGCACCTGGCTTGTCTCTGTTGCTGAGGTTTTGATAAGTTCAAGTATTATAAGCAACTTCCCCAGTGAAGGAAACTGTGGACCTTTTTTATATTGTATGAAATGAAGAATATAGTTTTGTTAGAGAATGTAGAGTCAGCCACTTTTTGTCTCATTATCCACATTTGTGTACTTATGTGTCCATTATCATGATCAGTAAAACAATATTTATTTTAGCTGTATTTGTTAATCCTGCTTAGCATAAACTAATGCATCCCTATTGTATCTTCTGTGTGGCCCCAGGAATCACTATTTTAGAATGGCCCTCCATGCACCATCTTATTTTTACAATTTTAAAATGAAATTTTAATATATTGCAAGATGTAGTAACCAGCAGCTTTCACACATGAGCTTTTTGCCATCTGGTGTCCACAGGATGACATGCTCTCAAACAGCCATGAATGTCCATGGATGCTTTCTCACCTCACAACCACAGTCATGGATGGCAAAATGTCCTTCATGACTGATGTGGTCACCATGAAGCCCTTTAAAAAAACATTGTGGTAAAATGCTGCTGATAGCATGAAATGTACAGATGGCCCCTTAACTGATGACGCAGCTTACTTCTAGCTAAAGTGACATGTCCACTCAAGGAATTTCAATAAGTAAATATCACTGGCCACAAGTTGTGATGTGTAAATTATGCCACACCGTTCTCAACCCCATTCCATAGTCTGCCTTCCCATCCCATTTCCTCCTTGTTTCTACATTTTTCATATCCTCTCTCTCTCTCTCTCTCTCCCAACCAAGATAATACTATATACATTGAAACACATACGCACAGGTGCATTTCATTCTTTCTCACACTCACGGGACTGCTGCCATGAAAGACTATTCCAAGTTTTTCTCTCTCTCTCTCTCTCTCTCTCTCTCTCTCTCTCTCTCTCTCTCTCTCTCTCTCTCTCTCTTGACAAACTTGTTTCATAAAATGAGAAATAGAAATCCCAACACTTATGTAATCAAAGCTGTCGCTTACACTTACAAAAGGCAGGACATCATCTTGTACTTTGCAGCCTATAGGTCTCTCTCTCTCTCTCTCTCTCTCTCTCTCTCTCTCTCTCTCTCCTTGACAAACTTGTTTCATAAAAATGAGAAATAGAAATCCCAACACTTATGTAATCAAAGCTGTCGCTTACACTTACAAAAGGCAGGACATCATCTTGTACTTTGCAGCCTATAGGTCTCTCTCTCTCTCTCTCTCTCTCTCTCTCTCTCTCTCTCTCTCTAGAGGTAATCACTAGAGTGACTAGACCTTACTTTTGGAAGAGAGGCAGATGGCCTGACCACACACTGCTACGTTAATGAGGCACTTGCTTATACTAGGAGTCGGAATGGGATGGAATGGAGGGACTGATGTCTCCCTTTATATCACTTCCTACATTGGGATCAGCTGGCTTGTCTCCGCCAGTCTCCTTTGTTGAGTATCCCAGTCCTGCATACTCATATATAATAATGCACTGTGCTATACGTATTATACAGATCAGCGTGAAGCAGTGATTCTAGAAAAGAACCGACCTAATATATGACATTATTTACAACAGAAATTACTTAGCAGAGCCCATGGTTCATACCTTACATCACTAGACACACAATTTCCAGCATTTCACGAGAGAACAGTTAAACATACGTTGTGAAAAGATTTTCTACCCAATCATTGCTGTTTTTTTTTATACCATGTGGGCTTTTCACAGGAATTTATGGGCTAAAGGGGGTACTTTCTTGGGGTACCTCCTATCTCAAAGCCCACCCGCTAGGAAACCGTTGCCCCGAGTGAGGAAGCCCAACCTACACTCGAACCGTGGACAGAATTCGAACACGTGCGCTTGAAGAACCCTCGGACCCCAAAGCACGCATGGTTCCACTGTACCAAGGGAAAAAAAAAAAAAAAAAAAAACAGCCTTTATCCGGTTAGGCCATTCTGCGCACTAGTACACATCGCAATACAAAACCGCTACACTTCATATTTTGACGAAATTTTTGTTTCAGGCAAGGTGAAGTAAGTTACAATCGACTATCTCAAGCAAAACAGAGACTAACACCAACCTTGAATGAAAGGGAGTCCACCACCACAGCACTTCCCCGGAACACAACCCAGCAGGCCGGGACACCCCACCAATGGCCAGTATCAAGACACCCGCTGGCACACTGGATGATGACAGGACGGCATGTTTCCAGCCCCGCCATGAGTGAGGCTTGTAAAACTCAGCGCACTGTTCGTGGTCGCCAGCTCACCATAAACAAACATGCAGTCGTTGTCCACTGATGCGAGCTAATGAGCCAGTGCTTTGTGAGGCTTTGAACTCGCTTCGACTCACATAAAACTGCCGAGTTCCCTAATGGCTTCGTCATTCCTAGTTTCCGAATGCGACACGGATCAGGATAGAGAATACACGGTGACTTTAGTTAGAAGTATAATAATAATAATAATAATAATAATAATAATAATGCCTGGAATTCATACTATATCGTTCCATCATCCAACAATAAAAATAGTGATTCCAGCATCTCGGCCCTTCGTCCCTCATCACCTCTTTATCTTTAGTCCTCCTCCTCCTCCTCCTCCTCCTCCGTGGTGGCGTCCGGGAAGTAGGTCTCGAGGATCTCCCGCGCCCTCTCCACCACCTCCTCGTCCTCGTGGCCCAGCTTTTCCCTCATGACCACCACGCCGCCAGCCTCCGCCATCTGCTGCACCGCCACGCCGCCTATGCCGCCCCCGGTTTTCTGTCCAGAGAGAGAGAGAGAGACAGAGAGAGATAGAGAGAGGGAGAGAATCTTCATTATTATTATTATTATTATTATTATTATTATTATTATTATTAGTGGTGGTGGTGGTGGTGGTTGTAGTAGTAAGAACGTACAATAAACAACAATGGAGTAGTGGTACAGTACAAGTATAATGGCAATAGAGGTAGCAGCCACACTCACCTCCAGCATGGTGAGCAGCGTGTCCACCGTGATGAGGTCCAGGCGGTGAGGCGCGGGCGGCTTGAGGGTGTCCAGTAAGGCACGCACACCGCCAGCCTTCACCAGAGCCGTCACCTGCCCCGCACTGCCGCCCGCCACAAGGTTGCTCACCACCCACACCGCCTCTCGCGCCACGTCCGTCGCGCCCTGAACACCCACGAAACTTATAACCTTGCTTTTAACACTCTCTCTCTCTCTCTCTCTCTCTCTCTCTCTCTCTCTCTCTCTTACCTCCTGGATGAGGTGGACCAGCGTGTGGAGGAAGCCCTCGTCCACCACCTTCTGTATCTGGTTCACCGTGCCTGCTGTAATATTGGACAGCGCCCAAGTCGCCTCCTTGGTCCGCCGCACCTCCCGCGACTCCTTCAGCAGTGTGTGGAGTGGCGCCAGCATCCCGGCGTCCAGGGCTGCCTCTGTCTACAAGAGGAAGTCAGCCTCATAAAATCCTGTTTCTTAACGATTAGTCACCCTAGACAGACCAACATTCAGATGGAAATAATAAAGAAACTATAAAAAACAATAATGACACCATACGCTTTCAGGATTAGTACCACGAGATAATAACAGTAGTGAGAGGAACATATCACTACCACCATACACACCTAGTTAGTGCCACACAACGAAACCAAGAAATAAAGATAAAAATGTAGAAAACAGCGGCATTCCTCGACTAATTGCACCTACTGGCGAAACATTATTTTTCACCTCCCACATCCTTGAATTCCCCACATTTCCCACCGTGAATCCTCCCCTAATTAATTGAGCTCCCTCCATCTCTACGCCAGCACCTTTTCTCTGTCTCGGTGCGTGGCGGTGTAGCGGGAGTCGAACTGTAAGGAATCGGATAAAAGATCAAGATAATCAATTCTTTCTCAAACCGAAATGAGACTGGCCAAGTGTGACGAAAAATATTGCTCTAGGTAAAGGGTTGTGGATAAATACAAACAAATGATAATAAGAAGAATAAGAATAATAATCGATCTCTTTGAGTATACACCAGACTGGCATTCTCGAACGGGGTGGATCAAACAAACCATCACACACTCTCGCACATCATTCACACTATTAGCCTTGTTGGTCCAAGGTGGGAAGGAACATCCACAGCAACAACAACAACCACTGTAACAACAAAACTACTACTACTACTACTACTACTACTACTACTACTACTGTTACTACTACTGACAACAACTACTAATGAGATGGAGACTGACTAAAAGAGACGTTTATTTCAATTTGAATAGCATCCTTTTCATTTGTCAACTGAGTCGAGCCACTCCCCACCACCCCAACCCACCATTAGCTCACCCTGGCAAACACGCACGAGTATGAATAGTAGCACCATAGATTACAGAAAATTACAGCTTCACATTAGTGCCAAAAGCATGATTCCAGGTAATACAGACATAAAAATGGCATACCAGAATTAGTGCCAGTCAAGAGTGCCAAGTGTTAGTGACGATCAAGTGCTTGTAAAATAATAGCACTACACGCACCGGTGCCAAAACAACAACGCCAAATGTTAATGACGATGAAAAACAGGTAACCCGATGGCACTTTATACACATGAGAGTGCCAAGATGATAGTGCCAAGCGTGATATTCTGAAACACTTCTGTGGCAAACTTCCACTCCCTTCAAAAGATTATAGTTAGAGAGAGTGACACGAGTTTTAAAAGTACCTCTTTAGAGAAATTTTAACAAGATTTCTACATCAAAGGAGAAACAGTCTTGCGAACCCAAGCATCACCTTTGGCCTCTGATGAGAGAGAGAGAGAGAGAGAGAGAGAGAGAGAGAGAGAGAGAGAGAGAGAGAGAGAGAGAGAGAGAGAGAGAGAGAGAGAGAGAGAGAGAGAGAGAGAGAGAGAGAGAGAGAGAGAGAGAGAGAGCAAAAGCATATATGAATACCAGCTTACGTGTTAATAAAAAAGAAAATACAGATTAAACTATGACACTTTACACACCAGAGAGTGCCAAAACAATAGTGCCAACAGCTAATGACGATAAAATACAGATGAAATAATGGCACTACGCACCTGAGAGTCAGTGCCAGAGACGACGGTGCCAAGGGTCCTGATGGAGGGGTACACCACCTGCCTGCTGCGGGAGGAGAGGTTCGCCACAAGCATCGGCAGCAGCCCCGCCTCCACCACCAGCTGTATCGCCTCGTTGCTCCCCGCGTCCGTCAGGTAGGTGAGGGTCCAAAGGGCGTCCGCTGCCAGGAGGGTGGTGGTGGTGGTGGTGGTGATATTTTCAGCATTATTTAATGGTGTTGCTTTTGATACTACTAATGCTGATGTTAATTCTTCTACTACCACTATTGTTGTTACTGCTGCTGCTACTACTGCTACTACTACTACTACTACTACTACTACTACTACTACTACTACTACTACTACTACTACTACTATTACTACTACTACTACTACTACTACTACTACTACTACTACTACTACAAGTAATACTTTTTCATATTTATGATACACTACCCTAAGTCTTTACCAGAGGTTGGGTGGCATGGCACATCCTCCTCATTTGTTGTATTTCCTTGTTAATGCAGCAATAAATGTATCAATCAATCAATCAATGCTACTACTATACTACTACTACTACTACTACTACTACTACTACTACTACTACTACTACTACCACCATCACCATGACCACCACTGTTACAAATACTATCCCCACCACCTCTATTCGCTTCATCACCACCATTACCATTACTACTACTACCATTACAACCATTTACCTCATCCACCTACATTATATCTTCCCCCATTCAGTAGTACCATAACCATTCCATTCCCACTCCTTTCTTCTCTTCCATCTGATCTTCTCACTCCCTCTCCATCGGTCCCCTTCACATCCACCACCTCTCTGCCCCTGTGTCCCCCTCCACCTGTCCTTTCACACTCACCCACCACCTCCTCGTCCCTGTGTATCAGCAGATGGTCCCTGAACACCTCGAGAACAAAGTTTATGTCATCTGGAGACGCCCTCAGGTTCCTTAACTTGAATATATTGGAGAGGGCCCACACCACCTTATGCAGCGATGACGCCTGAAGAGAGAGAGAGAGAGAGAGAGAGAGAGAGAGAGAGAGAGGGGGGTAGATAAGTATAAACAAAATAAGGCCAGGCGACAGGTATACAAGACAGGTGACCATGATAAAAGATAGTACGCAGGTATACAGCATAATGATAGTGTAGTAGCAAAAGAGACAGGCAAATAAGATAACAGATAGACCACTACAACTACTACTACTACTACTACTACTACTACTACTATTACTTGGATGAAGGAAGGAGATGGGTGGGACAGAAGAACAGATAGCAAAATAAGTAGATAGCAAGACAGATAGATAGACAGATGTTCACACGTAGATACAGACACACATCCATATCATCATACATACACGCATACAGACAGACAGATGAAACGTATAGACAGACAAACATACAGATTGTCTAGGCAAACAGATAAACAGAAACAGACATACAGAGAATCAGTTACCGAGAGAGAGAGAGAGAGAGAGAGAGAGAGAGAGAGAGAGAGAGAGAGAGAGAGAGAGAGAGAGAGAGAGAGAGAGAGAGAGAGAGAGAGAGAGAGAGAGAGAGAGAGAGAGACAGACAGACAGACATTATCCTTACATACATACAGACAGACAGACAGAGTTCGAACGGAAACGCTTGAGAAACTATGAATGAATAGTTAGAGACGTGTAATTGCACTGACGCGTACTCTCTCTCTCTCTCTCTCTCTCTCTCTCTCTCTCTCTCTCTCTCTCTCTCTCTCTCTCTCTCTCTCTCTCTCTCTCTCACCTTGGCCTCGGGTTTGGTCAGCTCCGCCAGGGGTCTCAGCGCCCCTGCCTGCACGATCTGATTCCTGAGGTGGCTACTGTCTGCCGCCATGTTCCCGAGGGCCCACGCCGCCTGCTCCTTCACCCACGGCTGCCCCGATGCCACCAGCTCTACCAGCACTGGCACGAAGCCTTTGTCTGAAGGGGGAGAGAGAGAGAGAGAGAGAGAGAGAGAGAGAGAGAGAGAGAGAGAGAGAGAGAGAGAGAGAGAGAGAGAGAGAGTTCAGTTAACCTAAAACACACACACATAACTAAAGCAACTCAATACTCATTTCATAAAAATAGCAGGAATACAACAACAATAAAAAGACTACTACTACTACTACTACTACTACTATTACTACTACTACTACTACTACTACTACTACTACTACTACTACTACTAAAGTCAGGTATAAAGAAGGTCAAGGAAAAATCAGAGCATAATTAAATGACACTCAGACATGATATGAAATTTAATACCTTACATAATTTACCCTTTCTCTCTCTCTCTCTCTCTCTCTCTCTCTCTCTCTCTCTCTCTCTCTCTCTCTCTCTCAGTACCATATTGGAAGACCACATCACTTTCTTCATATTTTTTGCCTTTTTTTCTTATTTTCCGCTGAATTCTTCCTGTCTCGTGTTCTTAATTTCGTACCTTATGATTTTTTTTCTTCTCAGTTCCAGGAAACGAATCTTGGGACACGTAATTTTCATATTCATTTGGGTTTTTATAGTTTTATTGCGAGCAGAGAGAGAGAGAGAGAGAGAGAGAGAGAGAGAGAGAGAGAGAGAGAGAGAGAGAGAGAGAGAGAGAGAGAGAGAGAGAGAGAGAGAATATAATACAGATATACTGCTAATAAGTAAAAAATAAAACAAACAATAGAAAGGTAAATAAATGAAAAATAAATAAAGAAAGAAAGAAAACACGCAAGTTATTCAGAGAGAGAGAAAGAGAGAGAGAGAGAGAGAGAGAATTATGCCTTTGATGAACTGAAAAATAAATACTTAAGACTAACCATTGTAATATTCCTGATCACCTTCCTTTTCCATACACACACACACACACACACACACACACATTTACATACATACATACATACATACATACATACACGTGCCTATCACCTTAGCAACACCTTCCTGCGGTATTCCCCTGTACTGTCATTTGTTTTGTTTTGTTTTTCCATTTTCTCCCTCTTTCCCTTTATTAAATTCCTTCTTTCTCCTTTGTTTCTCCTTTGCCCATTCTTATCACGAAGAATTTTGATGTAATATAGTTTTCCTCTACTTTCCTTTCCTTATTGATATTTATATTACATTACTTTTTCATTTATTTTCTTCTATCTCGTATTTTTTACTTTTCACTGAGTTTTTTTTTTGTTTCTTTTCATCTTTTGAAGAGCGTCTTGCCGGGAAATGTCTCAGGGTTTTCTCTTTTCTGTATTTTTTTTCTTGGTACCATCTGTTTTATTCCTTTTTATTTCCTTTACTCTCTGTACTTATATTCACTTTCCCTTTCTTCCTTTTTTTTCCCTCTTCTTTGCGTCCACTTCACCACACAATGTTTTTACTTACTCTAATTCCCTTCTTTCCTTTATTTTTTTCCTCCATAATTACATTCTTCATATTTTCTTTTTCGTTTCCTCCGATTACTTGTTTTTCATTTCTTACTACGAACATAATTAATTCTTACCATCATTATCTTCTCATGTTTACTCTCCCCATTCTCATTCTTTTTTTCTCGTCTTTCTTACCACGAAATGTGACCTAGTCTTATATTTCGCCTTCTTTCATCTTCCAACAAATCTTTCTTCTCGTTTCTTACTTTCAATTTCATCCCGGTCTCAATAACAACGTCCCTTGCACTCCTACATCATCTTACCAGCGCTTCCTTCTGAAAAATTACTTTAAAATGTTTCTTATGAACAATATAATCATACACGAAATTTTCAAGTCCCAGGCACTTTTCCATTTATTGAGGGCCGCCGTGGTACAGTGGAACCATGCGTGCTTTGGGGTCCGAGGGGTCTCCAAGCGCACGGGTTCGAATCCTGTCCACGGTCGGAGTGTAGGTTGGGCTTCCTCACTCGGGGCAACGGTTTCCTAGCGGGTGGACTTTGAGATAGGAGGTACCACAAAAAGTATTCCCTTTAGCCCATAAATTCCCGTGAAAAGCCCACGTGGAAAAAATAAAAGAAGTAAAAAAAAAAAAACTTAGGCAGAGAGGTACCTATACTTATTTCTTAAATCAGCACTAATCATATAAATAAATAAAAACCTCAAGTAATGTTATATTTTGTGCTATATTTGGTTATAAAAGCAATTCTAGAAATCATATTAATTGGTAGAGTTGCCTGAGGGAATTATGACATGAGACCCAGTGGTATTATTGCTTACAAATCGAAGAGAAGTTAAAATACATAGACTAATGAGATCCGCTGGGGCAAAAATGAAGCGGGACACGCGCCAATCACCAGCAACAGACAGGTGAGGCCACGAGAATATGACGCCAAGGACACTGACTCAAGCTTCACTCGATGTGTGTGTTTTACTTTTATAAAGGGAGACAGAGGTATTGTAAAGAAAAAAAAAAACTAATGTAGAAACTGACATCAGTGGTATATAGGTAAATGCCTCTCTCTCTCTCTCTCTCTCTCTCTCTCTCTCTCTCTCTCTCTCTCTCTCTCTCTCTCTCTCTCTCTCTCTCTCTCTCTCTTTGAAACACTCCTGCACTGTATCACCACTACTTTCCTAAGGCTTTAGTCTAAGAGGATTTCTACGGTTCTTGTGAAAGATTGACAAAGTTTCTTTATGATTACTAACAGGAGCAACACTCGCGAGAAGCCAGCGAATCACCAAGTTGAAAGCAGTAGTGGTGGGGGAGCAAAGCGTCTCTGAACACGGTCACAACTCACCAGCAACGGCCTGGGTCTGCTCAGTGGTGCCTGATACAATGTTGGTGATGATCCAGACTGTCTCGTACTGGAGGGCGGGGCTGTAGGGCGAGGAGGAGGGAGGGAGTGAGTGAAGGTTACATTAATGGAATACTCTCTCTCTCTCTCTCTCTCTCTCTCTCTCTCTCTCTCTCTCTCTCTCTCTGGTGGCGCGGCACAGCCATTCCCACAGCGCGCCTCGCCTCTCCCAGGAGACTCGCCCCGTAATGGTGCAATCTGGCGCCCTATGAACCAAGCTAAGGGGATCCAGACACATTCAACCTGAACTAATCAGTGATACGAGACTTAATCCCATAAACAAAAGATACAAACCTAAAGCTCAATGTGTCAAAAACGCGTTAATCTAATCAAACGTATATACAGCAATTCAACTTTAAAAACAATAATTCAGAATGAGTTGTTAGGAAAGCAATGACTTAATCCCGCAAGGCGCACAACATATAACTCTAGAACACAACAAAACAAGATGCGATACGACAACACTTACTTCATTGCTATCTACAATAAGCAACGCGAGGCTCACTTGTTCTCCTGCAGGTTGGTCAGGGCAGGGGTGAGCACTCCCAGCTTCAGCATTTCGTCGATGGGCGCGTTATGAGAGGCGGAGAGCAGCTGGCGCACCCTGACGGTCGCTGCTGTGCGGGTGGCGGAGTTGTTGCTACTCATCTTTGCCACCAGACTCCCGAAATCCTTGGGGTCCTGCGGCTGATAAGCAGAGGCAGAGAGTCGTAGAGGGAAGTTATAAAGACCTGAATGCTATTAGCAGTTCACTTATTCCCTCCAGACTGAGAAGAGTAGAAAGAGTCATACAGAGAGTTATGAAGTTCAGTGTTATTGACAGTAGACTCGCTGTCCCGAGGCTCAGGAGATCGGAGAATGGTCATAGAGAAGATCTGAGTGCTATTGACAGTACAATCGCCCCGGGATATATAAAAAAAAAAAAGAGTTAGGGGTGAATCGAACCGTGTGTTATGAAGGATTACACTTGTTCTGATTCTGAGTATTAATGTGTACACACCTTGCGTCTCTTGGCGGAGGTGACAGTGACGGAGTGGAATGCAGTGCCAGCGTCTGAGTTTTCCGCCACAGGTATTGCTGAAAGACTGACAACTTGCATGGGCGGCTCTGGCAGGGCGTGGGAGGCAAGAGGAGCGGAGTGGGTAGATGGGGAGGGTGACTTTAAGGTCGAGGAGAGTTCGGGAGCTGAAGCTGACGGGCGTGGGGATGACCGTGTGGGCGGGGGAAGCTCCTGAACTGAGACAACGGCATAGGAGGAAGCATGGGCGGCCGCAATGAACTCTGGAGCGGAGGCAGGTGGGCGTGGGGATGTTCGGGTGGCTGGGGAGAATTCTGGAGCTGAAGCAGGTGGGCGTGGAGTTGTTGGATTGGGTAGTTCCTGAACAGAGACAACGGGATAGGGAGCTGCGTGAACTGCTGCGGGGAACTCTGGAGCGGAGTCGGGTGGGCGTGGGGATGCTAGGGCGGGCTGAGGGAGCTCCTGGAGAGACACAACAGGATATGCTGATACTTTTGTGGGCGTGAACGGGGAGGAATGAGTGGGCGGATTGTCTTTAATGGGCGAGGTTGGTGGTAACTGTTTGTTCAGCGATGGAGCTTCTGTGGGTGTGGCCTTGGTGGGGGAGGAGGGTGGGGACGTAGAGGTTGGAGTGGGTGAAGCTTCATGTGTGGGCGGTGGAGCTTCCTGAGTAGGCTGAGATGGTTTGGTGGGCATGGTGGGCGTGATGGGATTGGCAGGCGAGGTGGGCGGAGAGGAGGGATGCGGTGGAAGGTATTGTGACTGTGGCGGGGGAGAGATGGGTAGGGAGGAGGGCAAGATTTCCGTGTGGGAAAGGCGAGCAGGAGAGGAGGGTTGGGGAAGGGAGGAGGGTTGTGGTGGAGGGGAAGACTGCAGAGAACTGTAGGGTTGGTGGGGAGGGGAAGGCTGCGGGGGAATAGAAATACAGCGTCAATAAGTTTCTCGTTCATGCAAGACAAAAACTATCGATTAGCTTCCCTCTAACACGTGAACATAAACAACAATAAGAAACGCGCGAGCTCCGTGTGCGAGGGTCACCAACACCGCAGGCTCCCGCTCAGCACAGTAATACGTTGTGAACTTTGCTCATGAAATATATCCCGGCGTGAAGTGTGTCGGGGAGGCTGCCTACCTGGGTGCGCGCCGGGCTGGGGGCGAGCACAGGCGAAGAGAGAACATTTGACGGCACTTCCAAAGTTGAGCTGCCTTCAGTGACTTCCTCTACTTGCAAAGTTTTCCATTCGTTCTCCTTTAGGCCTTTGTCCTCTTCCCTCTCTTCAGAAACTTTCCTTTCCTCTTCTTTTTCTTCTTGCTTCTTTTCCTCGTCCTCGTCCTCCTCCGGCGTCTCAGGCAAGAAATCGCTCAGCGCCTCCCGTGAGTGGCCGATGCTGGGCAGGGGGTGGTGGGGGGTGCTGTGGGAAGACAAGGGGTCATCACAATGGCCGCACCAGCCGTGTGTCAGGAAGCAGGGTGATAAATCACGCTGAGGTGAACTCACGCCATGCGTGGCAGGGTCGGGGGCAGCCTGGGCTCCGGTGACCCCTTGCCGGTGAGGGGGCGCTCCTCCCACGTGATACGTCGCAGGGGAGTGTCAGGCAGTATGCCACCCCGGGACAGGGGCGATTCACGCGCTGACGCAGAGGGCGGCAGCGCCTCAGAGGCCACGAGGGGCGGCAGCTTGATGGACGCGGTGAGGGCCTCCAGGCGGGCGCGACGGGCACGAATGGAGGCCAGCTGGGGGTGAGGGAGGCCCAGATCACTTCAGGTCCTGCATGTGTTTCAAGGCTAATGAAGCAACTCACTCAGATTAGCTAAACAACACAAAAATATGAAAGTTATTGTGTTTAAGTTGAAAGTGTCTTTAAATTTGTTATACCTTGTGTGTGTCTATAATGCCTCACTATCTGCAGCCTGCACACTGATTTCCGCCACACCAGCCATCAGTGTACACACCAGCAGCCCTCACCTCATGTCTGGCACTGACAGACCACACCCACAACCTTGTTCGGATGAGAGAGGCCAGTGACTGATACTCACGTCCATGCTCCTGCTGGAGGGGCTGTCAAAGGGACGCCGCTGCGGCAACAGAGGTTCGGGCGATCCTCTGGAGAGGCGGCGGCGGGCGCGATGCCCGATGCCGGAGCTCACCATTGGTCCGTGGTCCATCTAGAGGCCGGCGGGACACGTTCCTCATTGTAGTGATCTGCCCTGAAGGAAAGAAGGACATAAGTTTAGTGAATGTACTCACCGCGAGGCTTCATCCACGCCGCCCTGCACACGCTGCGTCCTCAGCCGCCCCAACACACACGTGGCAGCCACACAAAAGAAAACACCGAAGATCAAGATATACACACACTCATGGTTCACCGCGGCAAAGTGTGTCTGTGGCCACCTTGTGTCTGGTGAGGAAGCGTGGCATCACAGGCGAAGAGATCTTCCTCTGAGGCTTACATTGCAAGCCTCTTCCTGCCGCGGCCTCGCTGCACAAGACTTTCTCTACTTAGCCTCACTTCTGTTCTGTCCACCTTACTAATGCGAGAGTTGACCTGTATCTTCACATTTTCATCCATGTTACTGGTAAACTTTGCAACTTTCTTAATGATTCTGTAATTTCCTCTGCTTACGACTTAACTGCATCAAGGGAGGAGTATCAGTACACCTTAATAACTAAATCAGGCATTTCTCTTGAGTGTTCTGGTGTTTCTTTGTAGACCAGCATGGTGTGTATGTTTTTCATGTATTTTATTCTTCGAAGTAAATCTCCGTGACACAAAAAAAAATTGCTTGCACTTGGACGCCACTTATACGTCACGCTTCCTTTCCTACACTCCTTCCAACATTCCAAGATTCCAGGACGCTGCCTGGCACGCTAAGGCCAAGTGAGCCTTCCCCGATGCAGGCCGGCATGGCTATATAATGCTAATATCACCCGGTCGGTGTAATTCACCATCACCACCACGGTCGTCTGCTGTTCACCCAGCCAGCCTTCCCTATTACGGAGCGAGTGAGCTCAGAACTCATAGACCGATCTTCGGGTAGAACTGAGACCACAACGCACTCCACACACCGGGAAAGCGAGGCCACAACCCCTCGAGTTACATCGCGTACCTATTTACTGCTAGGTGAACAGAGGCTACACATGAACAGAGGCTACACATAACATGAAGAGGCTTGTCCATTTGCCTAGCCGCTTCCCGGGACTCGAACCCGGAACCTCTCGGTTGTGAGCCGAGCGATACGCGGTGTGTGTAATTCACTGTTTGATCTGCTGCAGTCTCTGACGAGACAGCCAGACGTTACCCTACGGAACGAGCTCAGAGCTCATTATTTCCGATCTTGGGATAGGTCTGAGACCAGGCACACACCACACACCGGGACAACAAGGTCACAACTCCTCGATTTACATCCCGTACCTACTCACTGCTAGGTGAACAGGGGCTACACGTGAAAGGAAACACACCCAAATATCTCCACCCGGCCGGGGAATCGAACCCCGGTCCTCTGGCTTGTGAAGCCAGCGCTCTAACCACTGAGCTACCGTGTGTGTGTGTGTGTGTGTGTGTGTGTGTGTGAGAGAGAGAGAGAGAGAGAGAGAGAGAGAGAGAGAGAGAGAGAGAGAGAGAGAGAGAGAGAGAGAGAGAGAGAGAGAGAGAGAAAGGCATGTGCGCCAGCCAGCCAGTACCGCAGGCATTCCTTGAACACATCGATAATTGCTGCTGTGAATGTGACTAAAAATTACATGAAGTCAACATATTTTTTTCTTGTTAATAGAATTCCATTAATACACGAGGTGAGCAGGGCGGTCATTGCATTCACTTCATCCTACCTGCCTTCCTTACTTCCCTGCCACTCTGCCTGTCTGCCGTGTTCATTCTCTCTCTCTCTACCCTGGTCCTTCTTCCCTCCAACATACCACCTACCTAACTTCTCCACTCTTCTCTTCCCTGTTCCTTCTTCCCTTCCATTCCAACATACCTATACCTTCTCCACTCTTCTTCCTCTCTACCCTGTTCCTTCTTCCCTCTAATATACCTCCTAATTTCTCTCCTCTCTCACTCTCCTTCCCTCCCATTCCTCTCTTCCAAGGCCACAACCCCATGACAGGCTACATTCCCATCACCACCACGTCCCTCCCATCCTCCTATACTCCTTCCCTTCACTATGTCTCCTTCCCATTTCTCTTTCAAGGCCACAAAACCCCATCAACCTACATTCCCATCACCCCCACTACCACTACTACCACTTCCCCCCCTTCCTCTTGACCCGGCCCTGCTATACGTCTCGCCCCACGTTACAGTGCATCACAGGAGCGTCACACTTGCACGACTGGGTAAATAAGTGATGCGTTCAATAAGGGAAAACCTACACACGGCGTCAGGGGAAGGAATCGATGTGACCCTGATTTCAGTGAAGACAAAACACTATTCTCTTTGATGCGAAACATGCTTTGGTAATAGTATAGGAGGAGTAGAAGTAAGAGGAGGACGAGGAGGAGAAGGAGGAGGAAGAGGAGGAGGAGGAGGAAAAAGAGGAGGCGCAAAAGTGTAACAAGGACAAGGAGGGCGAAGAGGAGAAGGAGGAGGAGAAGCAAGAATGTTAAAAGGACAAGAAGGACGAGGAGGAACAGCAAAGAGTAAGAGAACGAGGAGAAGCAAGAGGAGGAGGAAGAACCGTAGCTAAAGGAGGAAGAAGAGAAGCAACAAGAGGATGAGAAAGAGGAGTGATATGAGAAGGAAAAACAGCAGAGAGAGGGGAGGAGGAGAAGCAACAAAAGGATAAGAAAGAGGAGTAGTAAGAGGATGAAGAGTAGAAGCAGGGATATAAATCATAGAAGAAACACGAGTAGGAAGTACAGAAAAAGGAAAAGCACAAGTAGAAACAGGAAGAGGATAAGGAGGAAGAGAACGAGGAGGAAGAGGAGGAGGAGGAGAAGGAAGAGCAGGAGCACATTGGTGAAGTCATTAGTATTGTTATATTCATCGACTCCTTCAGGAAGATATTGTGACTTCTTGTGTGGCTCCTCTGTAGTATCCTTTGACCTCCTGATGGCTAGCCCTGCACCGCTATTGTTGTCACGCCCTTGTTCCCGGAGGCAGCTCGCGTGGGTAGCCTGACACCTGGCCACCAACACCACCACCATCACCGCTACCAACGCTAAAGCCATTACCTATAAACACGTGACGCACACCTGTTAATCAAGGTAATTTGTTTCCACACAGGTGAGAGAGGTTTCAAAGAGTGGGATTTTTACGTGGAAGGGCGAGGCTCACGTGCTAATATATATCGCACATAACCAGATAAAAAATAAATGAGGTAGAGTTGAGGTGAATAAAAGAACACAGATACTAAAGTGAATTGGTTTGTGATGAAGTGAAATGCCATAGCGGAACGTAAAAGAAAGATAAGAAAGGTCAAGGATACAAGGCAAATGAATGGGGTAGATTCCCGGTAAACTTGGGGATTTCCATGCTAAAGTCACGTTGTTTGTAATAAGGCGAGCACAATAAAAATAAATTCCATAATAATATAAAACACAGGAAGTGAACAGAGATATAACGGAGAGAAAAAAAAAACGAGGTAGATTCCCAGTGCACTTGAGAGCTTGCACACTTAAATCAAGTGGTTTGTGATAAAATGATTACAATAAAAGTATATCATGATAATATAAAAGAAAAATAATATGTGAACAGAGATAAAATCAGAAGAAAAATTAACAAGGTAGATTCCTTATAAACTTGAGAAGGTTGTGTGTCATACGATGAGCATGATAAAAACATACCGTCAAAAAAGCATATCATGAAAGACAAAAAGTGTATAGACAAAAATATAGGAGGGACATTCGTGGTAAGATTATAAACTTACATACTAAAATAAACTTATTAATGATAAGGCAACGACAAAAATATAACTAAATTGAGCAGTATCATAAAAGAAAAATATACAGAAATAATAAGAAGAAAAAAGATGAACAGAATTCGAGGTAAGCAAGAGAAGTAAAAGCGACTGTGATAAAAGTTTCACGAGAAAGTTATAATGCATTTCTACACTCTTGAGGCGAGGGTATGTGGCTTACAGGTACGTGAAGCTCAGGTATGTTAAATTATTCACATATTTTAGAGACCATTATTTGTATCTGGATTGTGTGCAGGAAATTCTCTGTATCGCATTATGAGGCACAAATCTGACGTCGCCAATAACTGTTTCTCTCTCTTTTTTTCTTTATTTACACCATGAGGGCTTTTTACGTGAATTTCTGGGCTAACGGGATACTTTTTGTGGTACCTCCTATCTCAAAGCCCACCCGCTAGGAAATCGTTGCTCCGAGTGAGGAAGCCCAACCTACACTCGGACCGTGGACAGGATTCGAACCCGTGCGCTTGGAGACCCCTCGGACCCCAAAGCGCCCATGGTTCCACTGCACCACAATGCTTCCAACTTACAATGGAAACTAGAAAAGGGGAGAAAATCAGGTGGCTTTCTCTGTTTACTTGTATAAAATCAAACTTCAGAAAAAAATCAAGCTTGTTTGTTTGCATTGCTACGTACAGAGTTGAGATGTGTTTACTTGTTTGTCTTCCTTCACATAAATTTTCCTCTTTTCTTCTATAATATCACATTGGAGGTCATTTTCCTTCCCCTGTTTTTTATCAATCTTGTCTTTTTCATGAGTTTTCGAGATATTTATTCCTTTCTTTCGGCTAACTCTATCGGATCTTTAAAAGGAAATGATAGTTCAGTGGGTCTTTTTTTATTATTTTTTGTTGTCCTTGGCCAGTCTATCCCTTTAACATAAAAAAACAAACTCCAGTAATAGTCTGTCTTGCCTTACATACATACACACGTACATCTAGCCGTGGGTGTTGAACTATACATTAAAAGGGCTTAATGTATGAGATTGATGACTGAATATGTTTAATTAATGAGGGAATAACATCAGTCTGTTCCCAGCTCTCGATAAAGTAAAAATGAATTCATCTTTTTTTAAGCATGTAGTTTTTTTTTCAATTAATTTAATCTAAAGATACGTGATCTCCCTTTATTCACTTACTATTCTTTTTATTTAGATAGATTTTTGCAAGTTTCGGCTTGTATAATGCATTCTTTCATAGTCTGGTGAATGTGTGTGTGTGTGTGTGTGTGTGTGTGTGTGTGTGTGTGTGTGTGTGTGTGTGTGTGTGTGTGTGTGTGTTTGTTTTCTCACGTATGCAGACTGTTGATTTTGCACACACACACACACACACACACACACACACACACACACACACACACACGTTTTCAATGCAATATCCTGCGTATATTGATTATTTTCACCTTGACAGCCAATCACACTTTTCTCGCTACTAAATATGAATGAATGGATTGATTATGGATCGCTCTGAATAATCGAGAGAGAGAGAGAGAGAGAGAGAGAGAGAGAGAGAGAGAGAGAGAGAGAGAGAGAGAGAGAGAGAGAGAGAGAGAGAGAGAGAGAGAGAGAATATCTGACTACCTACTATTACATCACAACCCCTACAACTGCTACTTGAATTTATAACTATAAGAAAAGCAGAACAGTTCCTTGTCAGACTAAAATAATGACTACCACTTCTTCCACATCCTTCCCTCCACACCTCACCTACACACCAATTGTACTAAATGCTTATGATTTTGTTTATGTTTCCACTACAACGCCCCTCACTACTCTATCTGTATATTTCACCTGTATGTTCCACCTTTGTGTTCACATTGCGTTTGTATACTATATAATCATCTTCCACTTGTTTATTTGACCCGTATGCTCCACTTTCATATTCATCTTCTATTTATACACTGTATTTTCATCTTCCACCTGTACTTTTATATTCACTTTCCATTTGTATACTGTATAATCTTCCACCTGTATCCGCCTTCTGTATATTCATCTTCCACTTCCTGTATTTTCATCCGCTATCTTCCACTTTCTACTTGTATGCTCCACTGTATATTCATCTTTTACCCTTTTAATCCACCTATACATTTACCTTCCACCTGTATCCACCTCCAGTATTCTCCAGTATTCCGCTTGTTACATTTTCATCCACCATCTTCCACCTATCTACACATTCAATTTCCACTCCTACTGCACCTCCTTAATTGCATGACACTTTCACATCACTCACGTTTTATCTTTCACTCGTAAATTTCAATCAGTTTCACTTTTAAGTAATTAGAAGTGACTATAAATAAAAGCAACATTAATTGAAAAGTATGTTTTTCTTTATTTTTCCGTGTTTTCATTCTGCAATATTTCTTGTATATATATTCAGTGAAGCCTCTTTTCTTATTGTATTCGGTTAAAATGCTGTTCCATTTTTGTATTTGACTTTAAACGTGCATGTTGTGTCTTGATTTGTATGTGAATGCCATGTTTTTTCTCCTTTTTTTTTATTTATATGAAGTTAGATATATTTACTTCTATGTACGTACTACAAAACACACACACACACACACATACACAGACACAGACAAACAACAAGAACAACACCAAAAAAACAGCAAAAACTATTATTAACATACCTTCATAACGTCAAGGGCCAGACAAGTGCAAGGTGAAGTAGTTAGATCAGGTGATCATTTTCCACGAGGTTACACTGGCAAGGACAACTGGAGACGGCGGGCGAGGTGGAGCGGGGCGGTGGAGAGGGAGCGTGGAGTGAGTGGAGTACCCTGCGCCTCCACCAGCGAACGACTGCTTACTTTTGTCAATCAAGTGAAGGATATGACGTAGAAAGGAGGAGGAGGAGGAGGAGGAGGAGGAGGAGGAGTGGAGGGACTGAAGAGAGAATGTAGTCACGGAGAAGCATTGTGGTGAAGATATGGCTGTAGTGGTAGTGGTGATGGTGGTGGCAGTGTATTGTGGCGAGCTGGTGTGGTGGTGGTGGTGGTGAGTCAATGCACTATTATGATAGTAAGTAGTAGCAGTGGTGACATTGACTCGTGTGGTGGTGACTGGCTGTGAAAAAAGTGAAGCAATTTGCAGTGGTGGTGACAGGCGTGGTGGTGGCAGAGCGGTAAGCAGAGTGGAGGCATTGGTGGTGTGGTAATGTGGCAAAATGGACCGCCTCGCCGCACACCACTCGTTCGATTCCCTGGATGGATGAAATATGCAGGACGGGTTTCAATCTCCTCTGTTCTGCACAATTATTACACAAACAATATAACACCAACAATAAAACAGCAAATCATTACATCACGACACGCGAACAAAGCATTACATTACGTCACACCAACACCATAAACGCAAGGGATAATAACATGCCCATGAACACTGACAATAAATAATGTCCATACACACGTCACCTTTACAAGCCTACAGGTAAAAAGAGAGAAAATTGAATGCTAATATCAACGCACATATGAAATAGAAGAAAAGAAAACTAGTTATGCTTTCAAATATTACTTAACACACCTTTGTAAAATACAGGTAAAAAAATAACATACATAACAGGTGAGTGAAAAAAAGGTAGAAAGTAAGAATGTTTAGCGCATACAACTACAGTCACGCATTTACGTATTTCTTATCATTCTCATCGTAGTTTTGCACACGTATAGAGGTACAGGTGGGTACAGGTGACACATACAGGTGACTCATAATTAAGAGGAAAAGAAAACGCGAACTGGTGATATATATGAAGGGGGTGTACTATTTTCTCTCTCTCTCTCTCTCTCTCTCTTTATCTCTTTTTCATGTCCTATTATGGGTTTATCGAGGATACCTTAGCGGGGCATGCGTGGAATGAAGCAGAGTATTGATGGGCGGTGCAATGAAAAGGATTCAGTTTGTCACAGTTTGGATAACAATCTCCGCTCACCATCGCAACTTCTTCACCTCACTGATTGCAAAAGGATGGACGATTCAGAGGGAAAAATCGACATCATAACTTCTCCTCTGATAATGCAGTCGTTTAGGAGTCGTTCAGTGTAAGTTCACGTTAATTTGTCTTTTTCTGTCAGTAAAAAGTTTTAGTTGCTTTTTCATCCATGTTTTTTTTTATCTGTATTCGGTACATAAAACTTCAGATTATATAAGTTTACAGTACGGTATGTCTTTCATCTTCAACACAACAAACTCACCTTATTCCTTCAAACTCAAAAACACTACAAGTTCACATTAAAATTTCAAATCCTCTCTAATTGAATGACATTATGTATTGCCTTATAAAACCTCAAAATCCTCGATGGTTTACGTGACATTTTTCCCCTTTATATCGAGTCACGTTTCAGAGAGTACCGTCCCGGCAGGCCTGGAGCGGCGCACGTCCTGGAACATTAATGGCTGCAGTGTTTTGACGGTACGATGAACGACAATCACGGCACGCACGGACATTTGACTCAAACCTTCAGGTATTCCACTTGCCCTGATTCATCCTGGCGGCTACTACGCACAGAATTACTTGACACCAACACACACACATACACACACACTCCTCTCTCTCTCTCTCTCTCTCTCTCTCTCTCTCTCTCTCTCTCTCTCTTGATATTTTACGCCCTTCCATCTATTTACGGGAAAACAAAAAGCTTCATTAATTATTTTTTTCCCCGTTAAATATAAGCATAATAGATTTCCATGTAAAGAGAGTTTCCAATTTCTTGTTTACTGCTGCTACTACTACTACTACTACTACTACTACTACTACTACTACTACTACTACTACTACTACTACTACTACTACTACTACTGCTACTACTACTACTACTACTACTACTACTACTACTACTACTACTACTAACACTATTACTACTACGGTTGCTATTACTACGATTATTTTTACTTTCATTCTACTAATCTGACGTAACAACCTGCTGCTGCTATTACTACTATTACTACTACTACTACTACTACTACTCCTACTACTACTACTGTTACTACTCATACTCAACTATACATGAGAAGAAAACACACACACACACACACACACACACACACACACACACACACACCAAACAAACATTTCCTCACAGTTGTAACCTCCCCCCTCTTCCACTTCCTCCTTACATTTTAAACTCGTGGAAAGGGCGATATGAAAGTTTAAACGCGAACCAAATATATTCATGCACAAATCCTCCCAAACACCATCCTTGAGCTCCTCTTTGTGCCTCCAACACAGTGACCTTGGCAGTGTTATTGATGGAAACCTAAAGACCTGTTTGTTTCTTATATAGCCTCACGATTAATCAGGTGTGAGTAATTGACTAATGGAAGAAGTTTAATGATTTTTTAAGAGAGAGAGAGAGAGAGAGAGAGAGAGAGAGAGAGAATTTTTCAACTCTGAGATTTTGCCACACCCATTTTCTTAATCACCAATCGCTGTATGACATGTTTTCTTATTTCACAGTCACTTCAACCTTTAGAAATATGGAAATGGCAAAATCTATCCCTCTTTTTCTTCCCCTTCTCGCTTGTGATGCTTGCACGGTGTGGCAGTGAAAGGGTTATTAGCTTGCGTCTGAAAACAATATACCAAATTAATAATGATGAATGTAATGAACTATGTGATGATAAAATGCGTTGATTGGTAAGTTTGATTTTTCTTTTATTTTTTTCCTTGAGGTGGGAGTTTGAATTTTATTTTCTGTTTATGTTAAAGTCAATTATCTTAACACAAATATAAGAAGTGATGTCGATGATATGCGTACTATAATGACGACATAAATGATTATATATACGCAAAAAAATAAGAATAAATAACTAACAATAAATGAAATATAAAAATAACGTCACATTTCTAAGTATTATGAGGTGCAAGGGTAACAAATGGGCGTATGACGAACACAAAGAGAGAGAAAAAATAACAGGGCAGGAGGACACACAGACACCACATCAAATGAAAAATAAATAAATAAAAAAAAAAAAACGTCACATCCATAGCTATCAAGAGGTGCAAGGGTAACAAATGACGAACACACGAATAATACGAAATACACAAAGAGAGAGAAGAATAACAGGGCAGGAGGACACACAGGTAACACTATATCAAACGAAAAAATAAAAAATAAAAAAAAGCTAAATTTCCAATCATTAAGAGGTGCAAGGATAACAAATGGGCGTATGACGAACACACAAATAATACAAAATACATAAAGAGAGAGAATAATAACAGGTAACATCACATCGACTGTACTAAAGAAAAGAGACGCCCTTACTTGACCAGACAGTGATCCTTTTAGCAGAGAAGTTGAGAGGAGGAAGACACCCCTGGTTTTTGTCCTCTTGTTATACCTACTTCTCTTACTGGATACGGCAAGGCACACACACACACACACACACACACACACACACACACACACACACACACACACACACACACACACACATACAAACACACGTCTCAGTACTTGTTTCCTATTTCTTGCAATGCCACTTCTCATAATTAAACATCTTATTTATACTCTCTGTCTCTGTCTGTCTGTCTGTCTGTCTGTCTCTCTGTCTGTCTCTCTCTCTCTCTCTGTCTCTCTCTCTCTCTCTCTCTCTCTCTCTCTCTCTCTCTCTCTCTCTCTCTCTCTCTTTCTGTAGATTGCAACTCTGTATTGAAAAACCACATCATTTTACTTTTTTTTTTCCTTCTTTTAATTCTTTTCCAATTCCTTTCTCTCTCTCTCTCTCTCTCTCTCTCTCTCTCTCTCTCTCTCTCTCTCTCTCTCTCTCTCTCTCTCTCATTAAAGCAGGGTGGGTGATAAAGAGGGTCTATTAACACCACATCACATTCACTGTATCATCAAACATATTCCACTCAGCCGCTCACATCCCCGCTAACTAATTGACCCAGCCTGAGGTGCCAATAACGACGCTAATAAGTACTCGGTGATTTAAAAGTTTCCCATTTTTTATTAAGTAACATACACTCTCCCTGGCTGGTCACTCGGAAAGCCACCTACGGAACACAAACGTCATACAAAACACTGCCTTTGATTGTATTGACTTGTATGGGTTTGAATCACTGAGTCAGCTGCACACACTTGCCTTACAACATAGTGACTTGTTCCTGTCGCAGAGCTGAGCAGACGGGGACGCCTTAATACTTGCCTTACTCAAACACCGGAATTGTATTGGGTGCAACGATGAAAGGCAAGGTTAAAGCAGGTAAATTAATTGATATAAACCTAATTCACTTAAACTCGGTAAGAACAATTATTCTACAATGGTGGTAAATAAGGTTAGGTTAGTACAGTTTAATGGGTCAACATTTCATCGTGATAAACTCTAAACGAGAACGTGTTTTGACATGAGAAGGAAGGTTACGAAAAGTGAACAGCTTACTCGGTACAAATATAACGAAACAGATCATACAAACTTAGAACGAAACAGTTTTATTTGTATGTAATAGTACGGAAATAGGATTGACCAGGAAATTAACTAACTAAAAATATCAGACACAAGGTGGGCGATAAAAAAAAAATGACCACAAGTGAGAAATAAATGGTTAAGGCAGGTAATTTAATGAAAGGCCATAAATTACCTGACACCAAACACAAGGTAGGCAAAAAAAAAAAAAAAGGTCACTTGAGCAAAGGTGAGAGAAACGAGTGTATGAGACAGGTTAGTTAATGAGAGATCACTTGAACAGGAGCATAATTTAGTGATAAAAGACCATTCTCCTTTTCCTTACATCAATCAAAAGACAAGGGACAGGTAGACAAATGAACCTAATGAAATGTACACCTGGATAAACCCAAATAATTACACAAAACCCTTCTCCATTTTCCAATATAGTTTTTAATGTTACGTGCGTTTGTTTGTCTTCGTAATGCTGCTGTTGATGCTAGTGAATGATGATGATGGTGATGATGGTGACAGTGGTGGTGGTGATGGTTCTGGCTGTGACGGGCACCAGCATGTGCTAATATAGTGACGTAACAGCATCACATCCTGCGGTGTCACGAGGTAGTTTCTGTGGTGATGCTGAGAGAGAGAGAGAGAGAGAGAGAGAGAGAGAGAGAGAGAGAGAGAGAGAGAGAGAGAGAGAGAGAGAGAGAGAGAGAGAGAGAGAGAGAGAGAGAGAGAGAGAGAGAGAGAGAGAGAGAGAGAGAGAGAGAGAGAGAGAGAGAGAAAGAAAGAGAGAAAGAAAACAGATAGATGAATAAAAAAAGGATAGACAGAATAATCAATAAAAAGAGACAGATAGATAGAAAAAAAGAAAAAAAAGAGACAAAGTATGACATAAAAAAACAAAATGAAATAACAAAGAGAGAGAGAGAGAGAGAGAAAAAAAAAACGATAAAAAGACACAAACAAATAGACAGACAGACGGATAGACAGATGCAGAGAAAGACAAACACCAAAAAAGCAAAATAGAAAAAAAAAAAAAAAAACTGACGTAAGAAAAGAAATAAAAGGTTAGAAAAAAAAAACGTCATATCTTCACTTGTATCTTCAGGAGCACCACACACACACACACACACACACACACACACACACACACACACACACACACACACACACACAGCACCTCAGTCGTAAAGCTCGTGGTGGTGTCTTCTGCGGGAGTGGTGGGCGGGCATCGGGGGCTGGGCGTGGTTGGTTAGTTCACATAGGGGTATTATCTCCCTCTGTGCAGGAACCCATCCATCCTGTTGCAACCGTCTGTGGTGGTGGTGGTGGTGGTGGTGGTGGTGGTGGTGGTGGTGGTGGTGGTGGTGAAGGAGGAAAACAAGGAACGAGAACAAGATGAACAGGAAGAAGTAGAAATAGAAGAAAAGAAAACAAGAGAAAAGAAGAAGAAAAAGAAGAAGAAGAAGTAGTAGAAGAAGAAGAAGAAGAAGAAGAAGTAGTAGAAGAAGAAGAAGAAGAAGAAGAAGAAGAAGAAGAAGAAGAAGAAGAAGAAGAAGAAGAAGAAGAAGAGAAAACGAAAACAGAACAACAACAACAACAACAGAAAGAACACATGAGGAAGAAGAACGCAAGAAAGACGAATTGAACCAAAATACCAATTCACCAAAAATGAAATAAAAAAAGATGAAACAAATAAAGAAAAAAAGAAGAGGAGAACGAGAAAAAGAAATAGTAAACAGAAGAATAAAGAATGCATAAAAGAAGAGAACGAGAGCGAGAGTGACGGGGAGGGTGAAGAAAAGAGAAGAAAGAGAGAGAAGAGGTATAAAGAGAGAAGAGAGAAGGGAGAAAGAGAATGGAGGGAGGCGTGAATTACTTGAACACTACAAAATTATTCATCTACAGCATCACTATCATTATTATTATTATTATTTTTATTATTATTATTATTACTATTATTACAGACACGTCGAGAATATGAAACTTTTCTCAATTTCCTCGCCCTAATTTTAATAACGACGCGGAAAAGACGAAAAAAAAAATCATATCTAGTTATTACCAGAGAGAGAGAGAGAGAGAGAGAAAGAAAAAGAGAGAAAGGAAAAGAAAAGAGAAAGAGAAAGTCATACAAATAGACAAATAAAAAAATATAGACAAATGAATGAATAAAAAAACAGACAAATAAATATAAAAAATGAAAAAAAAAAAAGAGAGAGAGAGAGAGATCCACAGCACTCTCACCTCCCAAACGACCCTGTACTAAAAGAAATTACTGAAAGATAGTACAAAATAACTAGCCAACTTTCCCAGACACACTTACTTGTTAGGATCCGCTTCTTGTAACGAGAGGGAATGGTCGAGACAGAGACTTCGGCTGGAGGGGAACCTGTGGTGGAGGTGGGCGGCGGTGGGCGGGGCGAGAAGGCGCAGGGTGGTGAGGTGAGGAGATTGGAGGTGGGGAGAGTGAGAGATGCCCGCTAGAGGTTTGAGAAGCACCACCGTTCTGTCGTCCACCATTGTAGCGCCTGTGTGTGTGTGAGAGAGAGAGAGAGAGAGAGAGAGAGAGAGAGAGAGAGAGAGAGAGAGAGAGAGAGAGAGAGAGAGAGATTTCATGTTGGTTTCCTGCTTTCTGGCATCAATTTCGTCTTCTAATTTCCATATTGACTATTTATTTATTTATCTATGAATTTGCTTTTTTATTAAGAGCAATTTCCTGTTTTTTTTCCTGATATCTTTCTCTTCTCACTCATCCACTCACTCATACATTTATTTATACATTAAGTCTTATCACTTGATCACAGCCATGCTTCAAATTGTATCCTTATTTCCCTATCGTAATAAAAAAAAGTTCTTAATTTCTGATGTTTTTTTGTACTTTTCCTAATATTTTCTCTCCATTTTCCATTTTCTGGCTCCCGTATTGTATTTCCTTCTCGGCACGACATTAACTTCTTTCCTTTTATCTGTTACATATTTTAGGGGAAAAAATCTCTTCCTCTTCTTACCTCCCCATAATGATATGTCCCCTTTTTTTTCTAATCCCCTTTTATCTTTGAATTCAGTATGGTTTCTCCTTATATTGGTTTTCGAAGTAAGCTCTCCTTTTGACCTGTGTCCCTCGCTCTCCCTTGGCTCTGATGCTGCTGCCTTTCTTCTCTCCTTCCCCGAAACTTGATCACTATTCTCTTCTTTATCTTTCCTATTACTCGTCCCTTCTTTCTTATAGCCTAAGTTAATCAGTCAGTTAAGTAATCCTCTCACACCACTCGCCGTTTCCAGGCAAAGGGCGCCTCGTCTTTCCTTTGACTCGACGCCTCATAGTCCGTTTACTTACAAGTTTCAGCGTCTGATCTTCACAAGTTCTAACAAGCTCCATAAAACTACTGTGGGGATTAAAGAGTGCCTTCGTGATTCTTGTGACTTTTGAAGGAGAGTTATGTGCCCGGTGGAGGATAAACAGTGGGAACCAAACGATACATCGATGTGGACTTTGAAGAACAGTACTTATGACAGCCTAGTGTTTCAGAATAAGATTTAAAACCAGTCCCTTCCCATCACCTCTCTGCCTTCCTACCACGCCTGAAGGAAGAGGCGGCATATGACCCCACAGCTACAGTGCCCTGACCGGAGCTATCAGCGTGGCGCGGTACTCACTGGTGGAGAGAGTGGTAGCTCTGCGGGACAGGGACCATCTGAAGGAGGTGCGCACATCTCGGGCGCGCTGTCTTGCCTTGCTGAGGAAGGGCGCCGTGGAGAGAGTGTACAGCAGCGGATTGATGGCAGCGTTAAGGGGCAGCACGAACACCGCCACCCACGCGAACACCTGCACAGGGAAGGGCGTGACCAAGGAGATGCTGCGGAGGGGCTCAGGTCACGTGTACAGGCGAAAGATGAATAGGTGATGTTGCATAAGGTTAACAGTGATGGGCGTAACATGTACAGGTGATGCTGCAGGTGAAGTCAATCAAGGTGAGTGAGGTGAATCACGTCACTAGGTATAGTAATGAGTAAAAAAGTGGCTCTTTCACCCAAAAACACCAGATGAAACAAGGGAGAGTTATCAAATGAACAATGTCCTTATGGGCAACGTGATGTGTGCCGCGTGACTCGAGGCGAGCCAGGCCACAGACACAAGCATCGAGGTGAGGAAGACGCGAGGCGCTGCACCACCATTACACGAACGATGACGCCACTCACCTGGGGCGGGATAGTGACGCCTGCGAGGGATACCACGCCCAGCAGGATGATGGGCAGCCAGCAGGCGGCGTCCGTCACCACTATGAGCGTCATCTTCCGCGCCATGATGGACTCACGCCGCTGAAAGTCGTTCCTGACGGCTGCGCGGGAGGTGCGGGCGGCCAGGTACATCCGCCAGTATGACACGGCGATGACGGAGAAGGAGGCGAGGTTGAGTGCTGTGTGGTGGCACAGGAATGTAAGGCTTTGCTGTGTTGCACCTCCTCTACCGCCATTACATCCAACACCAATGCTTGTTTATTCTAAGAGACTTACATCCCCTCTGTCTGTCTGTCTGTCTGTCTATCTTTTAGCATGTTAGAATATTGGAATAACTGTCAGTCTGTCTATTTGTCAGTCTCTCTGCCACTCTGTCCCTCTGCCTGTCTGTCTGTCTGCCCGTCTCTTTGCCGGTCAACGTGCCTGATTGTCTGTCTATCTACAGTACCTGTCTTTCAATCAGTCAGTCTGTCTACTTGACTAACTTCTACAGTTTTTCAACTTTTTGCGCGTGTGTTGGTGTGTGTGCCTGTCAGTTTGTGTGCTCACCTCCACAAAGCCTACCAATTGTCCTTCATCCTCCATCAACCTTCCTGAAACCTTTTCCTGCAATCCTACAACAATATTTTTCAAACCTCCACATACCGAAAATAACTCTTTCACACACACACACACACACACACACACACACACACACACACACACACACACACACACACACACACACACACACACACACACACGGTACAATCCCTAAAGTACATAATTAAAAAAGGGTTATCCAATATCAGTTAAAAGGCAATATATCGTGAAACCTTCCTTTGGAGAGAATTCAGGACATAGGTAAGAGACAATGCAGAAAGGCAGAGAGTTCCAGAGGTCAACATTAAAAGGGATGAAATATAAAGAATAATATTTAACTCTTGCATTAAAGAAGTGGACAGAATAGGGATGAGAGAAAGAAGGAAGTGTTGTGTAGCGAGGCGGTATAGCAGGAGGGAAGAATGCAATTAGGAAGACCAGTTAGGAAGATCAGAAGAACAGTTAGCGTGGAAGTATCGATAAAAGATAGCAAGAAACATTACAGCGATGAGAGAGAGAGAGAGAGAGAGAGAGAGAGAGAGAGAGAGAGAGAGAGAGAGAGAGAGAGAGAGAGAGAGAGAGAGAGAGAGAGAGAGAGAGAGAGAGAGAGAGAGAGAGAGAATCAAATCAGTCAGCTATAGGAGAGGTGTTGACAATACGAAATTATTCTAATTCCAACTCTTTAGCAGGCCAGTACGTGTGAAACTCCATACATGTGAAGCGTACTCTATATATGAACAGATTAGGCCCGTGTACAGACTAAGCAGATGAGAAATAAGAAAAAAAATAGTCAAGGGGCAAAGAATCTCATGTACTCCCTTGCCAAACCTTACCAGCTTCCCATAATTCCCCCACCAACACTCACGCCCCACCACGAGCTTTGCCTTACCTAAGAAGACAAACACGGAGTACTGCCACCCGTTCGGCTTCTCGTGGGTGATGTGCAGCGCCAGACACACGCCAGACCTCCCGTAGAAGTTCCTAAAAGAGGGAGAGGTGTACATGTAACCCTTCGAATATCAATGAGATGAATAACTTCGATTTTTGAGGCTTTAGATGATTTTAGTTAGCGTAGATACGAGTGCAAGGAAACTCTAAAGAAAGGAAGGAAGGAAATAAGTACATGAGAAAAGAAGAAAAGCGGAAAAAATGAAGAAACACACAAATAAGAGAGCTATTAACTAAAAATACAAGAAGAAAAATGTATTCGTAATATAAACCTGAAGAAAATTTCCAGACATCTCGTGGCAGATCTTGGAGGAGAGAAAGATGCCTGCGTGTGTGATTTGAGTAACAGTTAAACTTTAAATTGACCTAGTTCCCTGGAATAGCCCTACACAATTTAATTACTAAATGGAAGCCACACTCTATATCTCGTGAAGAAATTTTCTGAAGTAAGGAAACATACAAATTGAATCCTTTAAGCAAACACGTGGAATGTAATAAAGTCTCTACTTCCCTCTCGTGATGATACTGAAATATATATGTGGTAGTCTTGACTCGTGCTAGGTGATGTTATTAAGTGTGAGGAGAAGATACAAAGGCTACAGATGACACAAACTCAAAGGGAAGGCTGGAGATACTGACGAGACAGCGACGAGAGAAAGGGAAAGGAATTAAATGAGGATGAAAAAAAAAATTGTAAGGAAGCTTGAAAAATAGCAACGTCAGTAGAAGGAAGACAGAGAGAAGAAAAATTGTCAAAGGGATGATGATGATGATGAGAGAGAGAGAGAGAGAGAGAGAGAGAGAGAGAGAGAGAGAGAGAGAGAGAGAGAGAGAGAGAGAGAGCGTGAATGTCAATGAGTATAGGAATAATAAGCGTGAATTAGCGTGCGTTCATGTGTGTGTGTGTGTGTGTGTGTGTGTGTGTGTGTGTGTGTGTGTGTGTGTGTGTGTGTGTGTGTGTGTGTGTGTGTGTGTGTGTGTGTGTGTGTGTGTGTGTGTGTGTCCGTGTGTCCGTGCGTATGGGCGTGTTACCTGAAGTAGGGGATGTCGAGGAGCGGGAGGGCGGCCAGGAGGGTGACGCACGCCCACACCACGGCCATTATAGTGCGCGTCCCAGCCATGGTGAGGCGAGGCACTTGGAAGGGAAACACAATAACCACCAGCCGCTCTACTGTGATGACTGGGGAGAGAGAGAGAGAGAGAGAGAGAGAGAGAGAGAGAGAGAGAGAGAGAGAGAATTAACTTTTGATATAAATTCGACAACACCAGTACAATAATAATCTAATTACAATACATGCACACAAATAAATCTTTTTCTCTCCCGTGGGAAAAGAGAACGCCAGAACTATTGTATCTCTTCAACACACGCTCATGGCTCAACGCACCTCTCTCTCTCTCTCTCTCTCTCTCTCTCTCTCTCTCTCTTGGTCAGTATCCTTATCTCTCTTTGTCTATGTTGGTCTTTATCTGTGTCTATTTATCTTTTTTTTTGTATATTTCTTTGTCATTCCTGTATTTTTCTCTCTTTTTTTTCCCCTATGTGTCAACCTGTGTGTTTAGTTTCCCTGTCTTCCACCATCTCTCTCTCTATCTCTCTCTCTCTAACCTTTCCTGGCCCTCACTCCCTCCCTCTCTTGCCTCGTCCAATGCATGCTTTTATATTCATAGCGAGGAAAGATTCAAAGAGATATAGAAAAAAAATGAACAAATAAAATGTGTAAGTAAAAACGCGCCAAAGTTTGATACTGAATCGTCACTTCTGTGTTTGAGATTTTATTACATTTTCATTCCTCTCCCGTTTACACACACACACACACACACACACACACACACACACACACACACACACACACACACACACACACACACACACACATTCTCTCTCTCTCTCTCTCTCTCTCTACATCACAAGAAGACTCGCTTACAACTTTAAAACATCATGAATAAAAAAAAGATCGCCAGTAATTCCACATCCACCGCGTCTGGTTGTGCAGGCGGCTTGGGAGTGAGTTATTGACTGGCATGGAAAGTCAAGTTAATGGTCTCAAAAGTCGGGAGCCAAGTTAAGTAAAATTGGCGACCTTAATCATGTAAGAAAATGAAGAAAACGGAAAACGACAGCACACGAACTGGAAGATGTCAGGTGAATAATTCTTACAATATTTCGATAGCAAATTGGATTGTCTTAGAATTCAAACGAGCCTAAGAGAATAAGAAATATACAAATAAACATAAAAATCAATGCAATTAAATAAACGGGAGATGTATTTAATCATATAATCTTAAAACGTAACAGCGAAGGATGAATAAAAGAATAAAAATAATCACATGAAATATCCTGAAAAATAAAACAGATAATCTTGAAAACTGGAAAAAAAAGTCAACAAAAAGTAAAGCAAACAGCCATAGAGTCAGTATAAAGCTAAGACTCCGGCAATGGTATAAAGCTGCGAGAGGGCGGCATGGGGAGTGTAGTGCGGGCGAGGCATGGCGGTGGAAATCAAGCCGTAGCAAACACGTGTCCATCAAGAAACAAAGCCCTTTTCGTCAGGTTTCATAATGGAGTCCTGGCTTTTGTGTCTTCCCGGCGTCACCACGTCATGCTGGTCACCTATCATGTGTCACCTGTCATGTATCCCCTAACACACTGCCCACTCATTCCCATGTCACCTATTCTAAGGGAAAAAATGTTTATTGTTTTGTCGCTTCTACTTTTATGGGTATTTAGATATTTGAGTGATAGTTGACATTTCATTTCTTCTTCATTCCTTTCTCTCGTAAACTCTAGAACTCCCTGCGTGTTTCTACTCGTATATCTTCTCTCTCTGTGATTTAAACCCTTTCAAGATGGAAGTTACAATTCTCTCTCAAAATTAGTACATTCAAATCTCAATCCTCTTAATTTGTTGTTTCTATTTCTAATTGTTTGCTTCTCTTGAATTTGAAGAGTATCATAGTTTTGTGGCTTTAGCTTTCATCTTAACACTTTTATGTAATTCAGTATTTTAATTCAACGTGAGCTAACCAGAAGTGTTACGGCGCCACATACAAGTTTTTTTTTTTATCTATTCAACTTCATTTGATTTCCATGTTAGTGTTTTTTTTATCAAGTCTCCGCGATACATAACGTTAATTTAGCTTCCTATGACAACAAAATTCACTTACAGCAAACCCAGTTAGTTTTTTTCCGTGGTAAAAAGTTAATGTTTTTTTTTTAATTCACTTATTCTTTCTATAAACTCTTCATTAATCTTATGTACCAAGTCTCCATGACACATAACGTTAATTTGGCTTCCTAACAACAAAACTCACTTACAGCAAACCCAGTTAGTTTTATTTCCGAGGTAAAAGTTAATGTTTTTTTTTTTTAATTCACTTATGCTTTCTATAAACTCTACATTAAACTTTCACAGTTAGCAGAATAATTCCGTTTACATAAGCAACTATTCTGATTCCCTGTCCCGTGACGCATGTACTCACACTCCGCCTCGCAGCACCAACACAACACTAATCGCATCTTCCACTGCCATGCACGAGGAAGCAGCGACGAGCCACACGTTCCCTGCACGGCTGAAGTGACTGTGCTGTGAATTGCCGCACAAACCGAGCAACATATTACCGCTATTTGTATTTTTCATCTGTTTCATTCATAATTGTTTTGATAAGCTGGGAACGAGGGACTTTATAAACAGACTTACCAGCTTATCTTTTTATTACCGAGGTGATAGTCCTGTGACGTGATCGATTGTGCCGGATAAGAATGGGAGAACTCTGCCTTTTTTTTTTTATTCCTTTATGTGGTTTAGGAATAGAAATCTGTGAGTTATTCCCTTACTCTGGATAGAAATGGGATAAATGTGACTTAATGGACCTTCACCTCTCCATCACTGGCTCTCCTCACAACTTCCACAGTGTCAAAGCTTCCTCCTGTGTCCTCCAGCTGGATATCCAATTTAATCCTTTGCTGACCTCTCACTCTTCCTACCATGCAATTGCTTTCCATACCTGCCTCAGTACGTATCCTAAGAACTTCACCTCAGAGAACTAAAATCAAGGGAAATAAAATCAGAAACGAGTACAAGACTTCACATTAAAACTTTACTGAATCTCCATTCTTCTAATTTTTCCACAATTCTGAACCCTCAAGCTGATTCTTTATATACCACTTCGATAAGCTCAGATGAAAGGTGAGTCAGTGCAGAGGATAATACCATACCAGGTGTACTCAATCTCTTCAGTACAACGTTTTCCCTATTCATTGTGCTTACTATTTGGTGATCTTATATAGCTTCAGACACTATGTGGGGATTAAAATAGTGAAGACCCAGGCCATTAATCTTCTGACCTCTATAGACTTTTCCTAATATAAATAAAAATAGTCTATTCATATCCCGAAACTCATGGTAAAAATGCGTCCCAGTACTAAAGTTAGAAGTCGTTCAAAGCCAGATGGTTCAATGTTTCGAATTGTTTGTTCATTTCTTTGTCACAATCATGCTCTTTTTTACTACTTGTTGCCTTTCTCCCTATATCAATTCCCGGAGCTGGAGGAATGGAAAAGTCTTGGTTGCTGGATAAAGTTTAAGTCGATTAAGTTTTTATCGAGGTTGTTGTTGAAGTTGTAAAGTTGTTATGAATTACGCGTTCCTGCTTACTCGTACTTACTATTCCCTATGGAGTACTTCCTGGAGGTTGGAGGGATGGAAAGGGATTGGTTGCCGGGGAAAGATGAAAGAAGAATAGCCTTTTGTTTTTCCCTCTCTCTATCCTTAAAAACACATCCTTTAACAGTTTCCTGAAAGTTAACGGGCGGAACACCAGTGAAAGGTTTAGAAGGGGGAAAAATATGCCGCATTAAAAAGGTTAATAAATCTCTCCTAACTTCCAAACCCCCTCTCTCTCCTACATCCCTCTCAATAGTTAGTCCTTTTCCTCATTCCTCTTCAGCTCTTTCGATCTCCAGAACTCTACACTTAGAATTACCCCCCAGCTTCCCTCTCCCTTTCTTTCTCTCCCTCTGACTATATAGCTCCTTTCACCCTCCAGAACTCTTCACTTAAAAATACCCCGCTCCTCAGTTTCTCTCTCCCCCTTTCTCTCTCCCCACTGACGATTTATCTCTACCGTCTCTCGCCTTTCCTTCTCTCCTGGATCCACCTTACCTGTAAAATCTAAGAACACAAAGTAAATATCCTGCCTCACTTCACCCGCCTTACCTGTGAGAGTGAAGACAGAGAGCTCGCTGGAGAAAGTAGAGAGGAAGCCCGCCAGCTGACAGAGGGGCGAGGTCCTCCACACAGCGTCGTAGATGAAGTACACGCCGCGGTAGGTGACGTCCACAGCAGCGATGATCAACAGGTAGAGGCCCATGCACAGGTCACCCAGCGCTAGGTTGGTGATCAGGAACGAGTGCACCTGGTGACGGAGGAGAAGGAGGAGGAGGAGGAGGAGGAGGAGAAGGAAGATAAAGGAAAAAAGAAGGACAAGAAGATGAAGACGAAGAAAAAGTGGTACAAGGAGAACAAGAATAATAATAACAAGAGAGAGAGAGAGAGAGAGAGAGAGAGAGAGAGAGAGAGAGAGAGAGAGAGAGAGAGAGAGAGAGAGAGAGAGAGAAAGAGAGAGAGAGAGAGAGAGAGAGAGAGAGAGAGAGAGAGAGAGAATTAAAAGCCCTGTTATCGAAGTGCTCGCGGCGTCAATTCTAATAACTAATTCGAAAATAATTATCGAAGAACAAACAGATTCTCATAAAATCCTCCTCTCCCCAATTCTCTCTCTCTCTCTCTCTCTCTCTCTATCTGTTTCCTTCTTTCTTTCCTCTCTCTCCATTGATGTTTCTCCTCTTCCTATCATTTTCCATTCCTCATCACATTCTTTCTGTCTTCTTCCATCTCTTCACGCGCCACCTCATAACTCTGTCTCTCTCTCTCTCTCTCTCTCTCTTCTTTCGTTTTTCCTTCTTTGTCTTTTCTTTCTCCCTATTGGTTTCCTATTCACCAATCTCTCTTTTCATTTCTTTCTCTTTTCCTCCCTTTTTCTCACATGTCGCTACGTCCCTCTCTCTCTCTCTTTCTCTCTTTTTATTTATACCATGTGGGCTTTTCATGGGAATTTCTGGGCTAAAGGGAATACTTTTTGTGGCACCTCCTATCTCAAAGCCCACCCGCTAGGAAACCGTTGCCCCGAGTGAGGAAGCCCAACCTACACTCGGACCGTGGACAGGATTCGAACCCGTGCGCTTGGAGACCCCTCGGACCCCAAAGCAGGCATTGTTCCACTGTACCACGGCGTCCCTCTCACTGCTCTTGTCTTGAATGTCTGAAGTATTTCCTTTCCTCTAGTTTATTCTTATTTTTTCCTCTTGTGTTACGTTTTCTCTCTCGCTATTTGATTCCTTTGTTTTCCTCTGCCTTCCTTCCTTCTTTTGTTTCTTTTTCTTGTTTTCATATTTTTTTCTTCATCATTATCATCTTTTATTTCTTTTTTTTTTGTCTTCTCAACTCTCATGCATTAATTTTCTTTTTATTTCCTCTATCGCGGTACTTTCTATTTCATTCTTATTCATTTTTTACTAAAGCTCTTTCCTTTCGTCTCTTTCCCTTTACTCTGTTTCTATAATCCCTCTTCCTCACTCTCCCTCTCCCTCCAAAGTGTTAAATCCTTCACCTTTCTTTTTTTCTCTCTCTCTCTCTCTCTCTCTCTCTCTCTCTCTCTCTCTCTCTCTCTCTCTCTCTCTCTCTCTCTCTCTCTTCCACTATCTCGCTTTCAATTCTCTTTTTCATATTCAACTAAGGACTATCTCTTGCAATCCTGTCTATTATTTTTTGCACTCCATTTCTCACAGCCGTACATCAAAATATCTTCCTTTATCTTCCTTTTCTCTAATATATTCTGTTCAATTCGCTTCTTCCTTTCCACTATTTTTTTTCTCTCATTTTCTCTCTTCTTTCTTTAAAATTCTACATGTATACTTTTCGTGGCTAATTAATGTTTTTTCTTTAATCTTTTTTCCTTTCTTCTCAATGTCATGGCCTTATCCTGTTTTGCTAAGTTATTTCCACTAAATTCTGCTTCTCCCCTTTTATTTCACTTTTAGATATATAGTTTTCTTAGCTGACAATTTTTTTCTTTTATTTATTTTCCCTTCTTTTCAAAATCCTGTCCTTTTTCTAACGATACTAAGGTCTCTTTTCTTTCAGGTTTGCGTTTTCTATTTTTATAATGAAAACAGGTAATTTCCTTCGCTAATAGATGTCTTTGTTTCCTCTTTTCTCTTGCCTCTAAAACACCTGTCACCTGCCACCGTCTGCTCTTACTTTCTTTCCCTTGCTTCTAAAACACCTGTCATCTGCACACCACTGTATATCCTCGCGTATTAATGAGAACCTGAAGATACACCTTTCAAAAGCTTTCCCCTGTCCTTATAAAGTCGCCGATCTCCTTTCATGCTTCTGTCCCGGTATCTCAAGACGTTCCCCTTTTCCTCTTACCCACCGATACACTGTCCTTCTCTCGTCTCCGCGGCTTGCATAGAATTTTTCCCTCCTCCCTTCTCATTCTGAAACTCACACCTTTGCTCTCGCATCCACCCTAACCATAAAGATATAAGCAAAATAACATCATAAACATGAATACTGCAAACTGAAGGGGGTAAGAAAAGATAAAATTGTAGTAAAGGGTTCTAACACAGGCATCAATCAAAGGCAGGCTCTCCAGAACACACTAATACGCTGAACTCCCACGCCTGTTACGACACTGCACAGGGGTGAAGCGAGGGCAGTAATTGGGTGTGGGGAGAACAAGGCGAGGTAATTAACAGGAATCACACGGAGGAGAATCTACAATACATACGTACAATGAATGATATGGTAAATACTAGTATGTTGCTGCCGCTACTGCTGTTAATAGTTCTATAGCAACAATAACGACGACTATTCTACTATTACTACTACTACCACAGGAATAAGAAGAACAGAACAACAACAAACACCTACTATTATTATAACATGAAGAAGAAAATTATAACAACAAAAACTGCTCCTACAACTGCTACCATGACTACCACCACCATCACTACTACTACAGCTACTATTACTAATACTACTACTATTTATAACAACAGTAACTACTACTACTATTACTACTACTACTACTACTACTACTACTACTACAACGACAATAAAAACAACAACTACTACTGCTACTACTACTACTACTACTACTACTACTACTACTACAAGAATAACAACAAAAAACAACTGCTACAACCATCACCACAATAACCACCACCACCATCACCACCACCACACTCCCTTACCTTATTATCCGTCTCATAGAGGAGGCGCCACACAATTACCAAGGAGTTCCCAGAGAGAGCGAGGGAGGCCAGCACCCAGACACATACACGCAGCACGCCGTTGGTCATTAGGTCTTCGCAGGAGCTGAATTGGTCTGGCAGTGGGTAGCAGTGAGGAACCCGCCGCGCAAGACAACAGAAACGGAACTCATCTATCCACCTGCCGAGAAAGAAGAATGCCTGTGTGTGTGTGTGTGTGTGTATGAGGAGTGGGTGACTCGAGATGGTGTTTATTCAAGCTACAGGATTCATAACAGGTGGTTTTGAGTGATGTTTTGTAGTGGGTGAGTGAAGTTTTGGCGTTGGACGAGTATAGTTAGATGAGTTTTGCAGAAGTTTTGAAGGAAAGGAAGTGTGTTTTGGAGTTTGGAAGGAAAGAGTGAGTGAGTTTTGGAGGAGTTTTGAGAAGGGAAGTGTGATTGTAGTCTCGAAGGAAAGAGTGAGTGAGTTTTGGAGGAGATTTGAGGGGAAAGGAAGTGTGTTTTGAAGTTTAGAAGGGAGAAAGATAAGTTTTGCAGGAATTTTGGGGGAAAGAGTGAGTTCTTGCTGTTTTGAGGGTGAATGAATGAGTTTTGCAGGAGTCATGAGGAGAAATAATGAGTCTTGCAGTTTAGAGGCGAATGAGTGATCTTGCAGGAGTTTAAAGTCGAAAAGAAAGTTTTGCAGGGTTCTATAAGGAAAATGGAGTGTGTTTTGCAAGTGTAGAAAAGAAGGGAGTGACATATTGTAATAATGTAGAATAGATTGGTGGGTGGGTGGTGTAAAGAAACTCAGGGAGAGCAGGAACACTTTAACCAATCTGCGCACTCCTTTCTCCAGCACACCGCGGCGTGATTCTCCTGACGTGTATATATACTGCTCTACCTGCCTGCCTGTGTCATTCTGTCCTGCTCTCCCTGAGTTTCTTTACACCACCGTCCCACCAAAGAAGGGAGTGTTGAGTTTTGCAGTTTAGAAGGAATGAGTGACTTTGCAGCAGTTTAGTGGGAAAGAGACTTAGTTTTTCCATGAATTTAGAGGAAGATAGTTTTTTCAGGAGTTTAGAGGTAGAAAGAGTGAGCTTTGTAATTATGAGGGCGAATGAATGAATTTTGCAGTTTAGAAGAAAAGGAAATAAATATTACAACAATTCAAAGTGAAAAGAAATAGAATACTAATCAGTAATAAATGAAATATCGCGCTAAGGAATGGATGGAGTATGAAGACAAGAAGTTTCAGGTCTGGAGTAAAGGGAAAGAAGATTCACGATACGGGGCAGATTTCAGGATAGTGTTTCGTTACTCTCGCTCGTGGCAGAATAAAACAAACGCAGAGGGACAATGCAGAGGAACACGTACTAACAACAGGTAGGTGCGCTCTTACCTACTTCACAATGACAGGGAGAGAGTAAACTACATACAATAAAACAGTATTGCAAACCCTGACGAGGCATTCAAAAACACAACTTTTCACACAGACACATCCAAACAACACTGGCACCGTTACGTTATATATTTTGAGAAATCGTCAACTCTTTCCTTACGATAGTTTTCAATGCGGTGTTTTTAGATAGGATATGAAAATTAACATATAGATGAGTTTAAGCATAGACGAGAATATTTCAAACTTTAAGAAGAAAAGGAATGAAAATGTGCAGGATAAACACTTCATTAAAAATCCAAGGCACTTCACTCCTGAGGTAAGCGAGTTGGTGTAGACAGCGAGAGTTTAGATGACGAGAGATCAAAGTTGCGATTTTTTTAAATTTATACAAAGTGGGCTTTTCACGGGAATTTATGAGCTAAAGGGGGTACTTTTTGTGGCACCTCCTATCTCAAAGCCCACCCGCTCGGAAACCGTTGCCCCGAGTGAGGAAGCCCAACCGTGAGATGCGGGAGACTCCTAAGCTACAAGCCGTGAACTGAGCCACCGTTGCCGTGGTTGTGGGGAAATGAGACAGATCAAAGGGGAGGAGCGGCACACCTGAAGCTTCTCTGGTCAGATCACAGCCATCGCGAGACGAAATATATGTTCTTGACAGGTATTAATTAAAGAAAGAGCTTCTAGGAGAACATTTTTGGCCTCCTTTTTCTTCTCAGTCCTTTTCACACGGTATTTTATTAACTTTAGCCAGTCTCTTTCATATATAAATAATACTCTTAATCAAGACAGCCAGGTATAAGGAAGAGAAGTAAAGCGACAGTGGTACTCCTAATCACTGTCACCTTCACGTAATCTCGCTAAGGTGATAAGCAATGGAGTCAAGGTGAGGCTGCGGAGAAGACACAGGAACATAAGGGAATACAAAGGAAGGACAAATAACAGATTTCATAATGGCCTTTTGCGAAGCTGATAATGTAAGTTATACGATCTCAGAGATGAGGAATACTAAGAGAATTAAAATAACGAAACACACACACACACACACACACACACACACACACACACACACACACACACACACACACACAAGAGACTGTTTGTGTTACATTACGTTAAAAATAAGAATTGAGGAATGGTAAGACGATGAAAAATAACACATACACAAAAGGCAACTCTGATAGAACTACCACACAGACCAACAAGATAATAATTGTGGGAACTGTCACCAGAAAAAAAGAACTACTTCATCCTTGGTAAATGAAAAGAAAGGAAAAAGGAAAGAAAGCCACGAATTAGCTGAAAAATGTAACTTTTCAAACATTCTAATTTAACACTACAGTCTGTTAAGTATTCCTGTAACCTAGAGAAGATAAAGCTAATCTGATACTCTCTCTCTCTCTCTCTCTCTCTCTGTGTGTGTGTGTGTGTGTGTGTGTGTGTGTGTGTGTGTGTGTGTGTGTGTGTGTGTGTGTGTGTGTGTGTGTGTGTGTGTGTGTGTGTGTGTGTGTGTGTGTGTGTGTGTGTGTGTGTGTGTGTGTGTGTGTGTGTGTGTGTGTTGATAGCAATAACTTTTAAACATTTCACACATTTCACACTAGTTTGAACGATAAAAATATACCAGTAAGGCAGCAAAGGGATAAACATGGCTGGCTGAACAAAGCACCACGAAGCAAATTACCCAGATTTTCTCCATGTGTGGGTGGCGAAGAACAAAGCCAGGCATGCTGTCCCTTT
>NC_059282.1:11361055-11368555 GCF_017591435.1 Portunus trituberculatus
GAAGAAGAAGAAGAAGAAGAAGAAGAAGAAGAAGAAGAAGAAGAAGAAGAAGAAGAAGAAGAAGAAGAAGAAGAAGAAGAAGAAGAAGAAGAAGAAGAAGAAGAAGAAGAAGAAGAAGAAGAAGAAGAAGAAGAAGAAGAAGAAGAAGAAGAAGAAGAAGAAGAAGAAGAAGAAGAAGAAGAAGAAGAAGAAGAAGAAGAAGAAGAAGAAGAAGAAGAAGAAGAAGAAGAAGAAGAAGAAGAAGAAGAAGAAGAAGAAGAAGAAGAAGAAGAAGAAGAAGAAGAAGAAGAAGAAGAAGAAGAAGAAGAAGAAGAAGAAGAAGAAGAAGAAGAAGAAGAAGAAGAAGAAGAAGAAGAAGAAGAAGAAGAAGAAGAAGAAGAAGAAGAAGAAGAAGAAGAAGAAGAAGAAGAAGAAGAAGAAGAAGAAGAAGAAGAAGAAGAAGAAGAAGAAGAAGAAGAAGAAGAAGAAGAAGAAGAAGAAGAAGAAGAAGAAGAAGAAGAAGAAGAAGAAGAAGAAGAAGAAGAAGAAGAAGAAGAAGAAGAAGAAGAAGAAGAAGAAGAAGAAGAAGAAGAAGAAGAAGAAGAAGAAGAAGAAGAAGAAGAAGAAGAAGAAGAAGAAGAAGAGAAGGGAAAAAGGAAAAAGGAAAAAAAAAGAAAAGCAATGGATGAGCAGGAAAAAAATAAAGACAACAACAACAACAACAACAACAACAACAACAACAGAATCAAACGAACAAAAATCAAGAAAATAAAGACGCAAAATATCTAGGGAGAGAAAAGAAGGAAACAAAGGAAAATCCGATAATAAATGTGTTTCCTTTTGGCGTGGGCGAAAGAGAAAGGGAGAGGAAAAAGAAATCAGAGAGGTTGCTGAAATCTCAAAAGACTTCTTGCTTCCCTTGTTCCTCCCCCGGGGCACCGAAGGAAGGAATAGAAGACATGAATATAAGGATTACCACGGGGAGGGGAGGGGGGAAGCTGACCAAAACACTGTCCTCCTTGTGGTTCTCGTTTTCCTCTCCTTTGTGTTTCCCTGTCAGTAACGTCACCTTCTCTCTCTCTCTCTCTCTCTCTCTCTCTCTCTCTCTCTCTCTCTCTCTCTCTCTCTCTCTCTCTCTCTCTCTCTCTCTCTCAAGAGCAATTAACTATGCATGAAATTTTATCATCTGAGTGTGTATTGACTGTTGACTCTCTCTCTGCCGTAACAAAGCTGCCACACACCTGCAAATAATTCAACACTCAAATACGTGGAGTGATGCAGGGCACGTATATATAATCACGCGTGCTTTACTCCGTGGCATCTCATGAATTCCTGCACCACCTGACATCCACCACTACCACCACCACCACCACCACCCAATAGCACTATAACCTGCACCACCTGACTCCACCACCACCACCACCACCACCACCATAAAAAAGCACTGTAAGCAAATAACACCAATGATTAACTCCACTACCACCACTACCACCACTACCACGACCCTCACCACCACCACCATTCGAATACCATCACCACCACAGAATATTGCTCACCATCACACCATCACACCACTATACCTACAGAACACCACCTGATCATCTCACTATCACCACACAGCACCACAATATCACACCACCATGCAGCACCACTATACCCTCTCAGCACCTCCTTGTAACCCCCAGCATCACCACCATCCATCACCACACTTGTTTGAAAAGAGAACCAAAACAAATGAAATGAAATGAAATGGTCAACTTTTTAATCTACTTAATTATTGACTTATTCATTTTATTGTTTATTCTTTCAGTGGCAAGTTTTCTTCTTTGTTTTATATTTTCTCAATTGTTCACTCGCACAAGGAATTAAACACCATAAGCTCTGTCCAGCGTATCCTTCTGCACAATTTGTTACCAATCTCTCGGTGACGACTCTGCAGTATACGAACCCTAGTGAGGAATGTGGACGTGCCCCGGGCGGGTCATGATGGCGACACGGCAGTACGTGTCACGAAGCGTGGTGAGTAAGTCACTCGTGCACGCGGGGCGTCGTGACAGTTGGTGTGTGTGTGTGTGAGGAAGACACAGACATACACGTACATGCCCGGAGTACCAATATATTAGTAAGTATTTTGTCACTTTAATGACAAGAATGATGAGAACAGGACTATGTGTCTATGAATATATCTTCTCTCACCAAGGACGAGAACAAGACAGAACGAATATTTATGAATTGAATCATACTTTATAGCATTCAAGGCAAAAAATACAAAGAGAAACTCGAACGAATACTAAAAAAGAAAGAAAAAAAAAAAAAGGTCAGAGGATTGAATACCGGGACTGACAGTGTATTGTTTCCATCACTTCAAAAAGTGATAGTGAAAAAAAAAACGAAAAAGAAGAAAAGCTCTTATGTTTATTTATTTTTTTACCCTGTTGAGAGTAAACTAGGAAGTGAATGATGCATGGGCCGGTGTTCACGTGACATAAGTGGATTAGAGTGGTATGAAGGTATGAAGGGCCGATATCAATTTCAGACACTGTCATCTTCACAACCGCCGCGGGGAACACAGGCTGGTTGGATTTCAAGGGTATAGTGAGACTGTGATGTTCTTGGTTCATTGTTGTTCCTTCTCACTCTCTCTCTCTCTCTCTCTCTCTCTCTCTCTCTCTCTCTCTCTCTCTCTCTCTCTCTCTCTCTCTCTCTCTCTCTCTCTCTCTCTCTCTCTCTCTGTAAGCCTTCGATCCTCTATTAAACACAGAAAACAGAGATATGAAACACACCAGGGTGAACTAAAGCAAAATGTAAACACGCCATCGACACAGCACAAAGAGGTCCTGGCGGTGGTGCTCTCTGGAGTGTTTGCGTGACTCAGGACGCAGTGGCTCTGAATGGACGCTACGTGACGCTACTGTGACGCACCTGCTCCCCTCAAGCATGTATTTGCCTCCACTTATCCGGTAGTAAAGCGAGTGTTCTCCTGTTTTCTTGATAAGTTACCAATTTGTTATCATTTTTTTACTCTGATCATTTAACCAGTGCTAATTTGAATAAACTCATCTCACGATAGTCTTCCTATATTTATTTACCTCCACTTATCTTATAGTGAAGCGAGTATTCTTTTCTGTTTTCTCGATATGTTACCAATTTATTGTCATTTTTTACTCTGATCATTTACCGTTGTTAATCTGAACGGAGTCGCTTCACACTAATCTCAGTATATCTATTTGGTTCCACGTCTCTGGTATTAACAGGAGTATTCTTTTCTGTTTTCTCGATAAGAAGAGATTTATTATTATTATTATTGCCATTTCTTACTCTGATCATTTATCGGTGTTTGTTTGAATGAATCCCCCTCAGACCTCACTTCCAATACCTATTTGGTTCTAATTATCTGGTATTCACGCGAGTAATAACTTTTTGCAGTAAACTCAGTAATCAAGTGAGATTCATTATGATGATAATTTGTCGGTGTTGATTTGCAGTGAGTCACGTGACGCAACACCACACACCTGGTCACCTGCATTTCAAATCTACTCAGGCGCGTCATTAAATTCGGTGTAAACTCAGTAATTCAATGGCATTTATTTGTTCTTTTTTCAATTGATAGTTTGGTGGTTTTAATTTAACTTTTTCTTAGATTCTGACTGCTTCTATTCGGCGTTAATCCTTTCATTGATTGTTGACAAAGGAAATGATCTGGCGAGGTTCAGTGAAGGTCGGGATGAGTGGCTTTCCATGATCGCTGCAGTCAAACCAGATATGGCACTTCGCTAAGGTAGGCTGGTCGGTAACTCACTTCTTCATCGACAACTTGAAAATAGAAAAAAAAAAAAAAAATAAAATAAATAAATAAATAAAAAAAATGCTCCTTTGAATTTATATTTAATTGCATTTGTTAGAAATTAATTAGCTCTTTTTATTCCGATTGCTTGATATTCGTCTCATTATTGGACTTGCCTACAAAATTTCACCTCAAACATGTATTTTCTCAACATTCATTCCACCATTGTACAGCCTCGATGCGACTCAATCTTTTATGCAGAAAGAAGTGGCAGGACATTCCAGACCCGATGCTGCCTCACCACACATCAACGCTCTACATTTGGAGAATAAAAAAAATCGCTCGCAGCAAGTGGAACATTTCTGACACACTCAGGCAGTAAATATTCACTATAAATCGCACCTCTCTCTTTCTTCTGCTTTCCCTTGTCCACCAAAATAGATGCTTTACATTTCTTCGTGACGCGTTTCTCAGAAGGGGAGGAAATACCGAATGAAAGTTGAAAGTTATCCTACTTCTCAAAAATATGACAAAGTAACACAATGCTTGATGCGTCGGACCTTTCAGACCTTTCTAAGATTAAAATACAAAGCTCCATAGAAGCACAACGTTCCCTTTAGCACCACGCACCACGTCTGTTATGGAAAAAGATACATTCGCAGCCGTAACGCTTATGAAAAAAAAAGTACATGTGCTTTTCCATGTGAGAGAGAGAGAGAGAGAGAGAGAGAGAGAGAGAGAGAGAGAGAGAGAGAGATTCTTCTATCCCTGTATCTAAGAATTCAATGCATGGAACCTTTTATCTCCACCTCACATGAATCTAAAAAGGTGGGAGCAGAATGAAGAGTGATGCGTGACTCAGGACAGACAAGCACACCTGAGGCGCCGCACCTTCCACCTATGCTTACTACACCTGCCCTCTAAAAGGTATACCAAAAAAGGTGCTTCTTAAAGATAGGCTTAAGAGATAGGGAAGGGGGGGGGCTGGGGTATGGGGAGGCTTGCATCACTCTTGCAGCGGTGAAGTTAAGGAGAGAGAGAGAGAGAGAGAGAGAGAGAGAGAGAGAGAGAGAGAGAGAGAGAGAGAGAGAGAGAGAGAGAGAGAGAGAGAGAGAGAGAGAGAGAGAGAGAGAGAGAGAGAGAGAGAGAGAGAGAGAGAGAGAGAGAGAGAGAGAGAGAGAGAGAGAGAGAGAGAGAGAGAGAGAGAGAGAGAGAGAGAGAGAGAGAGAGAATCATTAGATAAGAAGCAATCACCATCACCACACCACCATATCTATCAACTACCATTATCATACCACCATAACTATCACCATCACCACCAACACCATTAATATTTGCCATTACCATTACTATCATCACCACACCATATCACAATCATCACCATTAACACCGTCACCACACGTATCTCACCCTCACCCATCATGTTTCCTGCTAATACAGTTACTACTACCACCGTCACTGTCTTTACCACCCTCTTGATCAGTGAAGCTTCTGTTATTAAGTAGAGGTGGCGGTACATTACACCCGGAACACGATTATTAGTACTGTTCGTCTTTATCTCCTTGTTCGCTTCACTTCCCCTCGGCGACTTAATCACTAGAATCTGGCGCATCTCTCTCTCTCTCTCTCTCTCTCTCTCTCTCTCTCTTGTACCTTTCATCTCTAGTAATCTTTTTTTTTTTTAATTTGTTGACTTGCATTCTTTCAATTTTTTCCCTTTTATAAATTCTACTGTGTGTGTGTGTGTGTGTGTGTGTGTGTGTGTGTGTGCCACCCTCCATCGCTTCTATCCCCGCACGGCGTCGACTAGACTATAGCTACATCAAAGGAAATAAAAAGCGACAAAGATGCTAAAAATATGATACGAGAAAGGAGATACGATGCCATGGTGTGAAATGAAGTCCTCTCCAAGTCTGGCTCGTCTCGTGAAATTGCAAAATGAGAAAGAGGGAGAAGTATATAGTGTTCTCCCTTTGACGTTTGATGTTGCTAGTGCTACTAGTGACGATGGTGTTAGTGACGGTGGCATTTCAATCAAGAGGAAGCTGGCTAAGGGCAACAAAAACAGATGGATTTATTAAATTCTATGAAATCTCTGTCTCTGTCTCTGTCTCTCTCTCTCTCTCTTGAAATGTTTTGTCATAGATAGGAAAAAAATGGAAAGGCAGAGGGAGTTCCAGAGTTCACTTGAGAAAGGGCGAAAGGATGAGAGTGCTGCTTGACTCTTGCATCACGAAGGTGGACGAAATCGAGATGAGACTAAGTAGAAAGTCTTGTACATCCAGATAAGGGAGGGAATTAAGGCCTATAGTTAACAAAATCAGATTATAATGAAGATAAAAATGGTAATAATAATGATGATGATGACGATGATGACGCAGATAGTGATTGTAGCGATTTAGACTGAAAGAGCCTCCGTTAACAAGACTTTACTCTGCTGAACAACACTATATTCAGCGAGGGACTCCGGCTGACTGACTGACTGACTTCCCAGGTATTAAGACAAGAACCAAGAACTTATAGAATACAATGAATAAATATCAGGACTAGTATTCAAGACAAGCAGGGAATACAAATTAAAGATGATGATAAGAATGATGATGATGATGATGATGATGATGATGATGATGATGAGAATACTAATGAGATAATATTCGTAATAAAACAAACCATAACAATCCAGTAATAAAACACCAGTACGACCGTTAACACCAGCACCACCACCAACGCCACCAGAACAGCCACCACCACCAACACCACCACCACCACCACAGACTACATAAACATCAGAACTACATAAACAACCTCATAAACATCAGAATAAGCCTTTTTAAGCCTCATTCTTCAACTGGAAAGCTGAAATCATTATCTGTGAACTGAGAGTAATAAATCAAGAAAAAAATATAAGGGAAAACTAAAAATAAAAAAAAAATCGAGTTGACATGACAATATAAATTAATACAGATTACTACTACTACTACTACTACTACTACTACTACTATTACTATTACTACTACTACTATTACTTACAGAGTGGACAGAGAAGAGAGTCCGTAGAAAGCCCATCCATCCAGCGTTGAGATTGCATTACCTTCCAAATGTCTGAGGAAAAGGAAAAAGGAAAAAGGAAAGAAATATTAAAGAAAGACGAAAAATATATAGAGATACAGAAAACACAAACTCTCCATTGTCTTTCACTAAAACTCGTCACCAGTCTGCCTATATGCCTTCAAAAAAATAAGATGCAGGTTTTAAAAATAGTTATAAATCAAGTTAGGTTAGGTTAGGTTAGGTTAGGTGAGATTAAAAATTTGATTAGTCCAGGCTGTGTTAGATTAAATTAGGTGAGGTAAGGTGAGGTTAGGTTAGGTCAGGCAAGGTTAGGTTAGGTTAGGTGAGATTAAAGATTAAATTAGTCCAGGTTGTTTCAGATTAAATTAGGTGAGGTGAGGTTAGGTTAGGTGAGGCCATTATCCCTCTTTACATGACAAATACATACTCACAGCGTACGCAGGTTGGCCAGACCCAGGAAGGTTGAGTTAGACATGACTGTGAGAAGGTTATTGCGTAAATCGAGAATCTTGAGGCGACCCAGCATGAAGAAAACGTGACTCGGCAGAACGGTGAGGCTGTTGTTACTCATGTCCCTGGAAGAAGAAGAAGAAGAAGAAGAAGAAGAAGAAGAAGAAAAAAGAAGAAGAAGAAGAAGAAGAAGAAGAAGAAGAAGAAGAAGAAAA
>NC_059282.1:11373555-11381055 GCF_017591435.1 Portunus trituberculatus
AAAATTAATGGTCAAAGTCTTTACTGTCTTAATACCTAACAAAAGTTTCTGAAGCTGTACAAAATCACCAAATAGTAAGCAGAATAAATATGGAAACTCGTCACGGTACTCAAGGGATTAAGGGCAATTGTACCGAATAGCAGTGGACGGATTGATTGAGTTGTAGTCAGGCCAATCACAGAGATATTTCGTGCGCTTGCCAAGACATACAACTTTGCACTAAGAAGCATATACTGGTGCTATATCTCTTAAACTCGTACATATTGGAGACTTTAAGCTTTCTCTACTTCTTTATTATTTTCACAGGCCACAGACAATGTTAATCAGGTTTCTGCCAATGTTTTCCTCTTAGGTGGAGCAGAAACCTTGTTAAACTCTCAATGAAATCATAAATTCCACTAAAAGCTTGTTGTGGGAGGTCGATCGGTCTCTCTCTCTCTCTCTCTCTCTCTCTCTCTCTCTCTCTCTCTCTCTCTCTCTCTCTCTCTCTCAATAACAAAGCATACACCTTGATCCCATCGATGAACTAATAAAGTGAAATAACAATCAACTCTACATCTTAACTTAACATATCCCTTCCTAAACTAACACCGTATCATACTTTGTTATTCAGAGAGAGAGAGAGAGAGAGAGAGAGAGAGAGAGAGAGAGAGAGAGAGAGAGAGAGAGACGAAGGGAGACAAAGATAGATAGACAGACAGAGTGACAGACAAGAGACAACCACAATACAAAACTAAAAACACAGAAAAAAACTGAGAAAAAATCAATCTCCTTTATACTTCTCTGTTTGCTACCACCTGAGTACTTCTGGAATAATACACGAAGACACAACTTAACTGACAAGAAAATTATTAAGTTAGTCAATTATTTCCTCCTCTTTCACATTTCAATCACCAAACCGGCGGCGCCACATGAACCCACGCTAGGACGCTTCACACTCTCTCATCACCCTGAAAAATCTTGCACGTGTCTCCTTTGATGCCTATACGATTCAATTTGCTCCCACTTGACCGCCTTTGAGAGGATATGTAAAGGCTCTCCAAAAATAAAATAAGAACAATGATAAAATGAAATAACTCCATGCTTTTATAAACTTGCGGAAATTCTCTCTCTCTCTCTCTCTCTCTCTCTCTCTCTCTCTCTCTCTCTCTCTCTCTCTCTAACTTTTAACGATGTTCATTTTTTTTTATTAATGCTGTAGAGCGAAATGAAACAGGTAAGAAAGAATAAAGTGATGAGAGAGAGAGAGAGAGAGAGAGAGAGAGAGAGAGAGAGAGAGAGAGAGAGAGAGAGAGAGAGAGAGAGAGAGAGAGAGAGAATTAACGTATTATTTTCCTTCCTTATCTTGTTTTTGCCTTTGCCCTCCTCACATCTGCATAACGAAAGACAGACAAAGAGACAGACACAGACAGAAATCAAGTTACGGAAAGAAAATAAAAGAAAGCAAACAACAGAGAGAGAAGGAGACAGAGAGATAGAAATTAGAAAAAAAATATATACAAACATAAACAAAAACAATAAAAAATGATAACAACGAAACACAAGAGGAACGGAAGAAGAAGAAGAAGAAGAAGAAGAAGAAGAAGAAGAAAAAGAATAAGAAGAAGAAGGCGAGGAAATACAAGAAGAGACATAAACACAACACAATATAGCCTGAGGGACAGTGTACAAAGAGAAACGGTAATCTGGGCACAAAACAGAACCATCCCGAGAAGAGGACAGCTTATGTGGCGAAATACATAGAGTACCATCTCAAAAGCGGGCTTACCACTTACTCACTCACGCTAGAGAGAAAGAGCTAGGAAGAGGGACCTTAGTAGATGCAAAAAGAGAGTGAAAGAAAGAGAAAGAAAGAGAGAGAGAAGGAATGCGGGAAAGGGAGAAATAAAGAGTGCAAAGAATAGAAGATCAATAAAGGAAGGGGGAGGAGGAAACACTGGACAGCGAAGGGAGGAAATGAGAGAAAACGAATCATACAAGCAGAAAGAGAGGAAGGGAGGGAAGGAAAGTGAAGCAGGGAAGGATGCAAAATAAAGAGGAAAGAAGAGAAAGAAAGGAAGGAAGGAAGGAAGGAAGGAAGGAAGGAAGATAATAATATTGAAGAATAGGACATACAAAGGAGAGAATGAGAGGCAAGGAAGGGTAAACAGTAAGAAGAGAAAGGGAAGGAAAATGAGGCAGGGAAAAATGAAAGGAGTGGAAGAAAGAAGGTAAAAAGAACAGAAGAAAGAGAAGGACAGAGATGAGAGGAAATGAGACAAGGAAATATAAATACGAGTAGTTAGAAGAGAGGAAACAGCGATGGGGAAATGAGAAAGAGAAGATCAAGAAAATAAGAAGGAAAGAAAATAAGAGAAAAAAGAAAACAACAGAAGAGAAAGAGAAAGAGAAGGCAAAAACAGAATAATGAAAAGAAGAGGAATAGAGCGAGAAGAAAGGGTAAATAAATTGGAAGAAGGAAGAGGAAGAGAAGAAAACAATAACTGATCATACGACCGTAGAGAAGGAACTGGGAGAGACGGAGGAATAAATATAAGTAAAGGATAAAAGAGAAGAGAACAGGGAAGAGAAAATAATGACTACAATGATAGCAAGAGTGGAAGGAAGAAATTCAATAAAGGGAGAGAAGAGGATAGAAAATGAGCAGGAATGGAAGGAAGGAAGAGACATAATAAGAACAATGAACCGCGAGATAGGGAAAGAAAGGAAAGGAAACAAAAGAGAAAATAAAGGAAAGATGAATACAGAAAGAGAGAGGACGAGAAGGAAGAAAGAAACAGAGATAGAAAGACAATCAGAAAATTTGATGAAACAATGAGAGAGAGAGAGAGAGAGAGAGAGAGAGAGAGAGAGAGAGAGAGAGAGAGAGAGAGAGAGAGAGATCATTAGCTCTCTTCCACACACACACACACACACACACACACACACACATTATCAATACATCTATTATTGTTACATACATACATTAGCGTTGCCATTAATATTTATATCGTAATAATATTATCATGTTCCTTCTAATTGAATATTGTCAGCTCTAGCGGCGCATAATCTAAACATACAGATTTGATATTACTATTATTATTATTATTATTATTATTATTATTATTATTATTATTATTATTATTATTATCATTATTTCGATTATTATTATTGTTAGTATCATCATTACTATTATCATTGTTATTATCATTATCATTACATATACAAAGATATATAGATAAATAATGAGAGAGAGAGAGAGAGAGAGAGAGAGAGAGAGAGAGAGAGAGAGAGAGAGAGAGAGAGAGAGAGAGAGAGAGAGAGAGAGAGAGAGAGAGAGAGAGAGAGAGAGAGAGAGAGAGAGAGAGAGAGAGAGAGAGAGAGAGAGAGAGAGAGAGAGAGAGAGAGAGAGAGAGAGCAGGTTAGCAATGATGAGAGGCAACACACACACAGACACTCGAGGACACTGGCTTTCCGGTCAGCTGGAGTACTCACAAGCGGGAGATCTGTGGTTCAATGTCCCTGGGGAGGCGGTGCAGGCCGAGGCGCTGGCAGGTGATGCTGATGTCCCGACACTCGCACTGTGGCGCCGACGAGGAACACGAGAACGCTGCCACAGGGAAGACACACACACACACACACACACACACACACACACACACACACACACACACACACACACACACACACACACACACACACACTGTTAATCTTTCTGCTCAAAACATATATATTTTTTTTTCTATAATTTTAATTTCTTTCATTTTTTTCCAATTAGTCTGTAGATTATTTTTGTTGTTGTTAGCTTGATTATCGACAACTTTCTACATGTTTTTTCCATTGTATTTTTATCATTTTATTTTTTTTTAACATTTTTGATATTTTTTCATTATATCATTTATCATTTTTTTTTATTTAAATATTTATTTTTTTATTTATTTATTTTTTTTTTTTGGATACCTGAGTTGCCAAAGTATTATCTAGATCAACTTATACACATTTGTCTTTGCACTAGAGTCTCTTCAATATTTCCATCTACTGACTGGGAAACTGAGAATTAACTTCATATTGTTTATTTTCCTTTTACGAGTATGTCCTATAGATTTATTCATTTACTTATCTATTTCTATTTTCACGGTACCCAGAATGTCAAGGTAACAATTTTTCCCTCTAGGACGGCCACGTGTAGACCTGATCGTGTTTAGCACCTTTTTCTTTCTTCCTGGTGTTCTTACGCTCCTAATAAGTTAGGTTAAGTTAAGTTAGGTCTTTAAATGAAGATGAAAGCAAGACAAAAATATATAAATAGAATAGACAGAACACGGAGAAGCCAATAAAACAGGTAAATATAGACATGCTGTGTCACTGAGAAACTCGCCATGAAATTAATACCGGATATGTTGCTGCAGGCACCGGGACACTGACTCACTGGACCATCACGTCACTCGACACTATATTCTGAACTAAACAAGACTGTTCTATTACACCTTTATACTATTTCATTTGTCTTTTGTTGATTCATATAACTAAATTCGCTTTCGTTCTGTACTCTTTTACTAATATTAAATCACTGTAAAAAGTGATTATTTATGAATACGGAAACGAAAAAGGTGACCTGATTTATCATAATGTTTTCTTCGTCAGGAAAAAGTAAACAGAAGATAAAATTGTTCTGAATGAAATAAACTAGATATGCTTTGATAAGGATGTTTTTAATTCGTTATGAAAAGTTATAAACATCAAAGAATTGTTCAGTAGCGTCCGGCAAAGGCTGATCTTATTTATTTACTTATTTTTCTAGAGTATTACTGTGGCGCTGTACTTAAAATAAATGCAGCAAAAGCAATGCCGTGAAGTAAATATCACCAATTCTTCCTAAGCTGCGGCACGTGGAGCAGGATAGGCACTTACTTCTGTCTCTGAGCTTAACGTTTCCAAACACACCATGCCTCCTACCTCTCTCTTTCCTCTCACCCACCCTCCCTCTTCCGTCTCTCTTTCCTCCCTCCCTCCGTCTCTCCCTCCTCCCTCCCTTTCTTTACCTCTTTCCTCTCCTTTCTCTCCCTCCTCAACACTTACTTTGTCTCCGAGCTTAACGTTTCCAAACACAACACACAGGTAGCCACACCAAGGCTCAGTCAACAGGAGGGATAGCCGTTCCATAGTGCAAAACAAATGTGTATAAAAATGTCGAAATGATCATGAAAAGACTGACATTGCAAGAGTTAAGCTTAAGTCACACAACAAATTTTCCCGTGTTGCTATGTTGATAATACGCTGCTTTGAAAAATAAATAACAGTGAAAGGATTACGGATAGGAAGCCACACCAAACAGAGGTACCAGATGCAGGGAAATTTCTTTGTTTTAGAGAAATTTTGACTATGACAAGGAAGAAAAATCGCTAAAAAGGGAACATTATGGAGCGAATATTAGCTTTTACGTTTTTTGGCCCCTGAATGTGAATAAATAATTTCGTGTTTTGACCCTGAAAATGTATAAATAATTCAGTGTTTTGTATGAGCTTAAATCCTAAACGTAAGAAATAAGGAAGTTCTAGGTTGAAAAGGGAAATTTTAGCTTGTATGCAGAGAAATATCTGGCAGCTCTGTCACCAAAGAGTTAGAATTACATTACACGCGAAATGAAGGGAATTACGAATATTGAAAATGAAGCTTAAGAGAAACACCACTTATCAGCAACAGAAAAAAAAACAAGTGTTGCATCGTCAGCATCGCAACACACAAGCTGGTAAAGAACACAAATTTGGGCAGCGTGAGTAACATAACGTACATTTCATTAGCAATATCAAATTAATATAAACTTCTGAGTAAGTAAAGGCCCGGGTGTTGCTAAAAGACAGAAGGAGAAACACATGTATTGCAGAAACACATGGCTGCACTGAAACAACGTGAGAGAGAGAGAGAGAGAGAGAGAGAGAGAGAGAGAGAGAGAGAGAGAGAGAGAGAGAGAGAGAGAGAGAGAGAGTGTGTGTGTGTGTGTGTGTGTCAGCGCGCGTAAAAAGAAACCAAGAGAGAATTCTAGTGAAGTGAAAAAAGGCCATAAAAAAGAATTAGAAAAGGTAAAATGGGATTAGAAATACGAGAGAAAGAGGGAGGAAGGATTACGAAGGAAAGAAGAGAGAGAAAGACACAAAGAGCTGCATGGAGAGAAGAGGGAATCAGAAGAAGAAGAAGAAAAGAGAAACAGAGGAAGAAATGAAAGAAAGAGAGAAGAGAGAGAGAGAGAGAGAGAGAGAGAGAGAGAGAGAGAGAGAGAGAGAGAGAGAGAGAGAGAGAGAGAGAGAGAGAGAGAGAGAGAGAGAGAGAGAGAGAGAGAGAGAGAGAGAGAGAGAGAGAGAGAGAGAGAAAATGAGTGAAAAGACTAAATCACACATGGGAATAACAAGCAAACACGGAAAAAACACAATAAACAAACTGCGACGCTAAACATGCGACGAAAAAGAGAAAAAAATATTGGAAAAAGATAGAAAAAAAATGAAAGCACTCACGTCACTCAAAGATAAGATAAAGATACAAAAAAAAAGAAGATACGAATGGCATGAAGAGGATGATGGACACGGAGATTATAAGGTAAAAAAAAAGAAAAGAAAAATGAAAATAAAAAATAGAAAAACATGATAAGGGTAATAAAAGTGGACACGAAAAAGAGAAAAAAGAAAAAAAGAAAGATATCATAAAGAACATTAAAAAACGATAGGAATGTTTAAAAAAAAAGTTGTAAAAAAAGAGAAAAATGAGAAAAATATGATGAAAAACATTACAGCCGAAAAGATAAGAGAAAAAATAGTAATGAAAATAATATGGAAGTGAACATAAAAAAAATAAATAAAACGAAAAACTATGAAGTCTGGAAAAAAACTAACAACCTAACGAATCCTATCCAAACCTAATATTTCCTATCCAAACCTAATCTTTCCTATCCTAACCTAACCTTTCCTATCCAAACCTAATCTTTCCTATCCAAACCTAATATTTCCTATCCTAACCTATCCTTTCCTATCCAAACCTAATCGTTCCTATCCAAACCTAATATTTCCAAACCTAATCCAAACCTATCCTTCCTATCCAAACCTAATATTTCCTATCCAAACCTAATATTTCCTATCCAAACCTAACCTTTCCTATCCTAACCTAACCTTTCCTATCCAAACCTATTCTTTCCTAGCCTAACTTATCCTTTCCTATCCAAACCAAACCTTGCCTATCCTATCCTAACCTTTCCTATCCTAACCTAACCTTTCCTAGCCTAACCTATCCTTTCCTATCCAAACCTAACCTTTCCTATCCTATCCTAACCTTTCCTATCCTAACCTAATCTTTCCTATCCAAACCTATCCTAACACGACAACAGCGGACACACAAACAAATAAACAGACTAACAACAGAAGAATATATATAAAAAAAACAGAAAACAAGAGAAACCCCCTAAAAAAATAAACAAAAAGAAAACAAGAAAAAAATCAACAGAAAAAGAAGAAAATTTTATAACACCAGACACAC
>NC_059282.1:11386055-11388555 GCF_017591435.1 Portunus trituberculatus
AGGGAGAGAGGAGAGGAGATAAGAGGGAAGAGGAGGAATAGGAGCAAGAGTTCTAGATAAGAAGCAAAGAATGAGACTTGAAGAGCAGTGCTTGATGAAGAGAGAATGAAAAAAAAACTGAGTGGGACGGACATACAGTTCTAGGTGATGGAGTGAGTCAAAAGGAAATGAGAGGGGGGAAAAAAAAATAGAGACAAGAAGGAATGTGTGAGAAAAAGAGAAAGATTTATCAAGAAATGACAAGGGAAAGAGTCAAAGAGAAGAAGGAATTATCGAGAGAAGCGTAAAAGGAATGAAGGAGAAGAATAGAAATCAGCAAGAGCGAAGAAGGAAAGGAGTCAGGAAATAGTAAAATTAGAAAGACGCGACGAGGATCGAGCTAAAGCGAAAAGAAGAGATGAGAGGAGTAAAACTGATAAAACGAAGGAGAGAGTGAGTGATAAGAAAGAACATAAGCAAAATCACGTCACTCTGGTCAGGGAAAGCGGGAGGAAAGATAAATAAATAAAAAAATAGTACAGAAAATACAAGAAACACTAGATCACAACACCACAGACGAAGATACGATAAACTAACAATCAAACACATGCACAGGAATTCTTGGGGAGTGATGAAGGAAAAAAATGAAGAAAAAAAAAAAACACTGACAGAAATAAAGTAGAAATCAGAGAAACACAATTTACGGTACGAAGAGAGGAGAAAGAGAAAGATACAGAGAAAAGAGAGAAAGATGAAGGAAATAGACAACAAATCCTGAAAAGGGAAATTAAAGAAAGTACTGACAGAAATTAAGTAAAAACTCAATTTAGGGAACGAAGATTGAAGAGAGAAGAGAGAGAAAGAGAAAGAGAGGGAGAGGTACAAAGAGAGAAAGAGAAAAAAGGTACACAACAATTTCTGGATAACGATGGAAGGAAAAATGAAGGAAAATACGATGACAACGAAGGTAAAAATCAGAGAAACACGATTCAGAGAGAGAGAGAGAGAGAGAGAGAGAGAGAGAGAGAGAGAGAGAGAGAGAGAGAGAGAGAGAGAGAGAGAGGATGGAGAAGTGGATGGATTGACCTAATTAATGGTAAGGAAGGGAAGGGAAAAAACACAAGAGGAAGAAGGAAAAGAAGAGAAGAAAGGAACGGAAAAGGGAAAGACTTAATAAAAAAAATAAGAAGAGAAGAAAAGAAGGAAAAAAAATGAACGGAGAGTAAAAAGAAAAGGAGGAGAGAAGAAAAAAAAAGTAAAAGTGGAAGATGATGGGATTAAATGATGGAAGAGGAGAAGAAAGGAAAGGAAAGAGAAAGGAGGGAACAATAGAGAAGGGAAAAAAAAGGAAGGGAAGTAGAGTAAGGAAAGAAATAAGTTGGAGAAAAGAAAGAGGAAAAAAAAGCAACGGGAAAAGTAGATAGGAGAAGGAAAACGAATACATGGAATAGGAAAAGAAAAGAAAAGGAAAAAGGAAAAGTAAAAATAAGTGTAAGAAACAGCAAGGAACGGAAAAAAGAGAATAAAGGAAACCAAATGAAGATAAGAGGGAAAAAAAGAAGTGAAAGAGCAAAGAACTGAGAGGGGAAGTGAAGGGAAAATGGCAAGAGAGAGAGAGAGAGAGAGAGAGAGAGAGAGAAGAAAGAGATGGAGGAGAGGAAAGGAGAGGGGAGAGGAAAGAAGGGTTGCGGAGAAGTGGGATAAATTGGACACATAATAAAATACAAGAGGAAGGGGAAAGATGAGAAAAATACATGATAAAAGCAACGAATGGTGGATGATGGGTAGAATTGCAACAGATGAATAAAAGATGGGAATTAATAAAAACATAAAAAGACAAACTATGAAAAGAAAACAGAAGAAAACACAGTCTTGTTATGAAGGAGAGGAGGGAGAGCGAGAAAAGAACCACTAGTGAAACATGAAGAAGAAAAAGGAAAAACAATTAACAAGAGAGAGAGAGAGAGAGAGAGAGAGAGAGAGATGTGAGAGGACGGGTTAAGGTACACATTATAACCTTCACAAAGTATAAGAACAATCAGAAGACGAAGAAGAGGAGAAGGAGAAGAAAGAGAAGGAGGAGGAGGAGGAGGAGGAGGAGGAGGAGGAATAGGAGGAGGAGAGAGCTTCATATATCTCATCTCCTCCGTTGTATTTTTCTCCCTAGCCATCAAAGCGCTATAGAAAGTGGAAAGCAAGTACTGGTAACAAAACAACTTCATAGGTGGGTTGAGGGGAAGCAAAACACGATTCGCAGTATAGAAGACAAAGATGAATATTGCAACCATTAGTTTGATGTGTCCCGCGAACTGAACCTTTGATCGAGGGAGGCAATTCAATAAGATCTCCAAAAGTTACAAGTTCAATTACTGCAAGTTGGAATTTCAAAGTCGCTGCGTGTCAGAAATGTCTCGTCACTGCTGCGGGTATTAAAGTTCCTGTTATTATTGCTTTTGCTATCATCGTTGCTACTGTTTGGTTACTATAACTGTTATGACTGTCACCACCACCACTGCTATTA
>NC_059282.1:11393555-11406055 GCF_017591435.1 Portunus trituberculatus
TCACTCACTTTAAGATTCACGTCAAGACTCTCAAAGGAATATCAAATGAAAACGATGATATGGGAGTGATAAAAACGATTGAGAGGTGAATTGTTGAAAGATAAAGAAAGATGAAAGGATAATTAAATGGGAACCAGAAACGATCGAGATAAGAAGTGATCGGGAAAATAAGAGAAAAAAGGCGAGATAAAAGAAAATTGATAAAATATGAGCAAGAAACGATTGAGAGAAGATGAAGTGATGGAAAAAGACTACAGGAAAAAAATAAAGATGAAAGGAAGATCATTAGAGAAGATGGAAAAGATAAGAGGAAAAATGGAAAGAGAAGAGAAAAATTATGAAAGAAGGTGAAATGAAGGGGAAAAAAATGAAGGACAGGAGGAAAAAAAAGGAGGAAGGGAAGCAGAAAACCTTGCATGAATGGAGGAAAGAGGAAAAGAGGAAAAAATGTGGAATAATAGGAGAGATAAGGGGAAGAAGACCAGGAAACAACAAAGGAATAAGAGGGAAATGTGAGAAAAAGTGAAAGGATGAGAAGGATAAGAGGATAAAGGTATTACAAGATAGCTGGAGGAAAGAAAGAAGAAGAAGAAAAAGAACAAGAACAAGAACAAGAACAATAACAAGAAGAACAAGAAGAAGAAGAAGAAGGTGAAAGATGAAAGAAAGAAACAAAGAAAGAGAAAAATGGAAAGAAAAAAGGAAGGAATGGAAGAAAGAAAGAAAAAAATAAAGAAAAAAGAAAAGAAAGAAAAAGAAAATAGGAGAACAAAAGGTTTATTTAACTTCCTATTTTTTGTCTTTTCTTCTCGATTCGTCTTTCGGTCCATCATTAAGATTACTGTGGATCTATTTTTACTTCTTTCCACTCAATCACTCCCATCACCACCACCATCACCACCACCACCATCCACCTTCTTGTTAATCTTCTTCTTTTATTTCTTCTTCTTTTATTTCTTCTTCTTCTTCTTCTCTCCCTCCTCCTCCTCCTCCTCCTCTTCCTCCTCCTCTTCTAAGTATCATAGAGTGGCACAAAATACAGGTTCCTTTGAAGTAATTCCTTGCCACATCTTTCTCTCACGATTTATTATTGTTGTTATTATTGTTGTTGTTTTTCTTGTTGTTGTTACAGTGGATCTATTCCTACTTCCTTCCACTCTGAATCACTCCCACCACCACCACCACCAACAACAACAACGGCAAACAACAACAATGACAAAAATAACAACAATCTCAATCATCAAAACAAATCATATCGAACCGTACTATTGATAAAAAAACGAAAAAGATTAAAGAACCAGCTTGTTTTCCTCTATCGGTCAACTATTTTCCTTTCGACGATACAATTTATTATATATTTTTTTTTTTTTTTTGGATACGTGTGGTTCGCTTCTGCACGACACAATAACGGAGGCAAAACAGAGACAACAACAAAGCCTTATCAGTATTCCATCCTGTCACTGACCCTTTCTGCATGCACCGTGGCGGGGGGTGGCCGGAACAGGGGTGCTCAGGAAAAATGCTGCATTGGATTGTGTGCCTGCTGCTGCTACTACTACTACTGCTACTACTAATGTTGTTTCTACTATCAATACTACTATTTCAACAACTAAAGTAGCAATAGGTAAACAACCACCACTATTATTACTACTACTGTCTACAATACTAATACAACAATATATATTGCTACCCAAAGAGCAACAACAACAATTACGACTGCAACTACTAATACTACGACTACTACTTCCACTACTATCACTACTACTACTACTACTTCTACTACTACTACTACTACTACTACTACTACTACTACTACTACTACTACTACTACTACTACTACTACTACTACTACTACAACTACTATTACTACTACTACTACTATTACGTTTTTCAATTTACATTTCTGAGAAAGGCACAACTTGAGAGACCTAATAGACCACTAAGCAAGGGTACCATAAGAGAAACCCTTCATTCAATAACATCAGTAATCACGATACGGTAAAACAAAATAGGAACGAGTTTAATGAAGTTAGATTGAAGTGAGACGCAGGAAGACAGTGAGTGGAAAAACAATACAAGATCAAATGGAGCAGATCTGGTAAACAAGACAGATGTTCGTGCTTATCTACGAGGGAGGTTTAGAGATTAGAAAAAGTAAATTAATGGATGAGGATACGTGGATATAAAGTTTTTTTTTTTTGTAAAGGGCTTTTTTGTACCTTCCTTTACAATTCATGTCCTACAACAACAACAACAACAACTATTACTACCACAGGAGCACTCACAGCAGTTGTCCTCGTCCTCGCCATGCAGACAGTCAGGCTTGTGGTCACACAGTAAATGGGGAGGAAGACAGCGTCCGTCCTTACACCTGAACCAACGGGAACCTCCACTCTGCGTTGTCTCACCTGGACACGTGCTGGTCTCTGGGAGGGGAGAGAGAGAGAGAGAGAGAGAGAGAGAGAGAGAGAGAGAGAGAGAGAGAGAGAGAGAGAGAGAGAGAGAGAGAGAGAGAGAGAGAGAGAGAGAGAGAGAGAGAGAGAGAGAGAGAGAGAGAGAGAGAGAGAGAGAGAGAGAGAGAGAGAGAGAGAGAGAGAGAGAGAGAGAGAGAGAGAGAGAGAGAGAGAGAGAGAGAGAGAGAGAGAGAGAGAGAGAGAGAGAGAGAGAGAGAGAGAGAGAGAGAGAGAGAAGACAGAAGCATAATAACGTCTTGCAATTATACAAGGAAAAAAAAAACTTTCCACAAGGGACGGTGATAATTATTCTGAAATTCATTTGGAGGAATAATGACCTCTCACGCACACACACACACACACACACACACACACACACACACACACACACACACACACACACACACACACACAGATTCAATTAATTTATTACCCCCAAAAAACTGTGTAATATGATGAATACATATACATAAATCATTTTCTCCAACTTAATAATATTCACCAACTTTTTAGAAAGAAACAAAGAGATCAACTGTGCTTATGGCTTACTTCTAAACACACACACACACACACACACACACACACACACACACACACACACACACACACACACACACACACACACTTACCACATCCATATTCGTCAGACAGGTAGCCTCCATTGTGACAGTCATTATAACCATCACATATATGAGGCTCTGAGATGCAGCGGTCCATCCTTCTGTCTCTGTTTGGCACCTGGCACCACAAAGCTTGGCCCACGTGGCACCTCCTCACACCTGCGGCGGGAAGTGAGACACGGAGACTGCTGTAGATAAGGTGACGTAAGGGAGAGTATGAAGATAAAGGGGTGTGATAATAAAGTAACGAAAGGTATGATGGAGTAAATAGGAAGATTTGGAAACATTAATCTTTTCACAAACAACGAAATCTTAACCTTTTCAGTACGATGACGCGTTTTTATATTTATTTTACTCAACATTTAGTGATTTTATGCAGCTTCAGAAACTTATTGGGGGAATAGGGGCGGTTGAAATAGTGAAGATTCTGGCCATCAATCTTCTGACTTCTATTAATGGGGCCGCCGTGGTACAGTGGAACCATGCGCTTTGGGGTCCGAGGGGTCTCCAAGCGCACGGGTTCGAATCCTGTCCACGGTCCGAGTGTAGGTTGGGCTTCTTCACTCAGGGCAACGGTTTCCTAGCGGGTGGGTTTTGAGATAGGAGGTACCCTAAAAGTATCCCCTTTAGCCCATAAATTCTCGTGAAAAGCCCACATGGTATAAATAAAAAAAAAAATAAATAAATAAAAAATCGTCTGAGCATATCCAAACTCATGGAAAAAAACACGTTCCAATACTGAAGTGATTAATAAACACCAACAAAACAAATAAATAAATAAATAAAAGGCTAGACTTAACATTCTTTTCACCAGTATAATAATTAAAAAAGACCTCAGAATATTTACCAATGAGAACAAATCATACCAAATCACCGAGGGAAGTATTAAAGTTACAAAATACATGATAGGATTAAAATTTGGCAAAGAAAACGAGGGTTGAGGCAAGATAGCGAAAGATAAGGCGGCGTGAAGATGAGAATATGTAGAAATAGAAGATAGAAATGAAGTGTAAGGAAAGGAAAAATGAGACAGGAATAAGCAGAAAACACGGTGACGTACGAATGGTAAGGAGAGGCAAGGTGACGTCTGGTAAAGTAGGTGAAATAAAATAGTAAAATGATATGAATTGAAAGGCAAAGAAGAACTAAAACAGAATTAACCTCCTCAGTACTGGGACACATTTTTACCTTGAGGTTTATGTACGATTAGACGATTTTATTGACATTAGGAAGGGTCCATGGAGGGAAGAAGATTAATGGCTACAGTCCTCACTATTTTAATCCCCCATGAATTTCTGGAGCTGTATAAAATCACCAAAATAGTAACCAGAGTGAACAGGGAAACGCGTCATGGTACTGGTTGAAAATACGACGAAAAAGAAAGAAAAAGAAAGCAAGAAATGAAGAATAAAAAGAAAATAGAGGAAACATGGGAACTATAAAGAAGAGTGAAGGACATATAAAGTTAAAAATACGAGGAAGGGAAGAGAATAAAATAGGAAAGAATAAATGACGAATGAGTAAAGATAAGACAGAAAAGCAATAAAATGACGAGGAAGGAAAAAAGAAAAAGGAGAAGGAAAGCATGACTCATAAAGCTAAGTGGCTGAAATAAAGCAAGGCAGTGATACGTGAAAATGAGGGAAAGCAAATCAAAAGACCAAGAAATTGTGGGCCGGGTGACGAAGGAGGATGAAAAGCGAGCGTTGTAATAATAGAAAGGCAGAAAATTACGGGCTGGGAATTGAAAGTGAAGAAAAAGGGTGTAAAATTGGAAGGCTACGAGGCGGAACTGGTGTTGTTGACATGTATAAAGAGCATAAGGCGACGGGTTTGTTACGAGGAAGGAACGGGAACACTCTACATCAGTACCACTCTCTCTCTCTCTCTCTCTCTCTCTCTCTCTCTCTCTCTCTCTCTCTCTCAAAAATCGGCCGATATTTTGCATTTTCCATTAAGCGCACGCATAAACACACACACACACACACACACACACACACACACACACACACACACACACACACACACACACACACACACACACACACACACACACACACACACACACACACACACAAACACGTATCTTTTGCGTCGAGCGTAGATCTGTTGTACTTCTCGATTCACGCCTCCTCGCCTCCTCTTACTGCGCGTTCCCAAAGGAGAAAAATATCCTCTCTACTGACTGCTTAGAAAACCCACACCCACACACACACACACACACACACACACACACAGAGACAGCCGAGAGAGACATGTAAAAGTCAGCAAGGCAGGGAGATCCGCGTCTGTATATGAGGAAAGACACAAAGAAGGTAAGATTGTAAAGGATGCGTGTTCCTGTGATGTGCGTCTGTCAGTGTGTATGTAGATCAGTAATGTATCGAGTAACCACCATCGCATCTGCAGTGAAAACAATATCCACAACCGTATTTTCAGATTAAAAATGAATCTTGAGAGTGTTAATATGAGTGCTAATTAGAGTAAGCGCGTGAGTTGGAGAACATAAACTGCAGGATTATGAAACTTACAGCTGAAATGTGAGAGTAAGTGAGTAAAGAACACTCCTGAGAATCAATAAATATAATGAGATCAGCTGGGAATGAGATTGGAATGACTTTAGAGAGTGAGGGAGTGAGGAAAGATAGAGTCTGAATGGTATTGAGTGAGTGAGAGGGAGGGAGGGTGGCATCATTTCCGTGTCCCTTAACACACAAGGGATGGGAGGCGACAGGAAGAAAGGTTTGAGACAAGATGAAGGAGGAGGGAAGAGGAAGGAAAAGGCAGGAGGGAAGAAAGAGGAAGGAGGAGGTACGAAGAGCTAAGGAACATGCGCTTCTACTCTGAACACATAAGGGATGGGAGATGACAGGAAGGGTGGTTGAGAGAGGATAAAAGAGGAAGGGCCGTACTGTGCAGCAGAGGAAGGAAGGGAATCCATAAGAGGAATGAGAGTACTCGTCGGGAGAAGGAAGTGGATTAATGGTGAAGAAGGAGAAAGAAGTTACGAGGAACAAGTTGAAAGAATAAATATAAGTGTGACTCTTGAGGGAAGAATTGAAGGAAGAGGGGAAATGAAGGGGAAGAAGTTCTCATTTTCTGTCTCGTAACCATTCTCATTGTTCCTCCATCCACCTGCTTCCCACTTGTACTCCGCCTCTATTCCACTTCCGCAGGTTCGTCTTATATATTTTTTAGCTAACCATACACTTATATATTTCCTATTTCATTACATCTTTTCTCTATGTATTTTTCCTCATATATTTTTCCACCAGGAGCTGTGTCTTAAATACAACCCCATTTAAACTACTGTGATGTGTAAATAAGATCCACAGCCATATTCGCAACCGTAGATATGGACTTACTCGTAAAAGAGAACTCCACAAGAGCATCCGAAACCATTGATATGATGACATCCACAATCTTATCCGCAACAGAGGCATTTCTAGCTCTGCCTCGGCATCCTCGGATCTCTAAAACTTACTATCTGATAAATTATTAGTGTAAGTGGAGGGACTCACCGTCAGTAGTGGAGTAGGTGGCGTTACTGGCGTTGGCGCACGTCGATTCGTCCTCGCAGCCCGGCAGACAGTCACACACCGCGTCACACACGTTGGCGGCGGGTAAGCACCGTGTGTTGGGGCACCGGTATTCTCTCCCGGGGGCGCCGCACTCCCCACCTGAACAACGGACGGCAGGAAGGGATTACTAGTAGTAGTAGTAGTAGTAGTAGTAGTAGTAGTAGTAGTAGTAGTAGTATAACAATAAATTTAAGTGGCAAACTCGCTCGGTTTCTGTCTTTTTTCATAGGAAAGGTATTATGAACAGACGTAGTGACATGATTATTATTATTATTATTATTATCATTATTATTATTATTATTATTATTATTATTATCATCATCAGTAGTAGTAGTAGTAGTAGTAGTAGTAGTAGTAGTAGTAGTAGTAGTAGTAGTAGTAGTAGTAGTAGTAGTAGTAGTAGTAGTAGTAGCAGTAGAAGTAGTAGTAGCAGCTCTTTTAGTTATTGTTAAGGATATTGTGACGTTATCGTAGTTTTAACAAAAGTAGCATACTGACTACTACAGAAATAACCTAACGTGCAGGAAATACATCACCAAACTTTCTTCCAAAACTCTCAGCGCTGGTGAAGGAAATCCTCTCCATACAGGGAACATAATATATCACAGTGATGAGGGAGGGTTGCAGGAGACATTCAGCGAAGGAACCTTGTATCCATCACCATCACCACCACTCTCACCATCACCACCACACTTTCCTCACCATCACCACCAATCACTATCACTCCCACCATCGCTAGTACTAACCTCACCTTTCCATTCACCACCACTACACTCACTAGCCCTCACCATCACCACCACTCTTTCCTCACCATCACCGCCACTCACTATCACTCTCACCATCACTAGTACTAACCTCACATTTCCATTCACCACCACTACACTCATTAACCCTCACCATCACCACCACTCTCACCATCACCACCATTCTTTCCTAACCATTACTCTCACCATCACTATTACTAACCTCACCTTTCCATTCACCACCACTACACTCACTAGCCCTCACCATCACCACCACTCTCACCACCACTACACTTACTACCATCACCATCCGCGTCTAGTTCTCGTCACTATCACTGTTGACTATCACCATCTCTAATATGTTCTCTCACCATCAAAATCACCATCCATTAACACCCCTTCCCTCCCGACACACACTCTCTCATCATTATAATCACTTTCTCCTACTATTAGTGATGGAACTGAAATAAAGAAAATAAAACCTCTTTCATTTACATTCACGGGTTTTAATTGATACATCCTTGTCACCTGCACGTCTAACTATCATCACTACAATTAGAATGTTATCTCCTAGTCACAACGTGGTACAGTGGAACCATGCTTGCTTTGGGGTCCGAGGGGTCTCCAAGCGCACGGGTTCGAATCCTGTCCACGGTCCGAGTGTAGGTTGGGTTTCCTCACTCGGGGCAACGGTTTCCTAGCGGGTGGGCTTTGAGATAGGAGGTACCCTAAAAAGTATCTCCTTTAGCTCATAAAATGGTATAGATTAAAAAAACAACTTCATCACCACCACCACCACCAACAGTACTCACAGTTGAGCTCATCGGCGTGGTTGTCGCTGCAGTGGGGCCAGCCATCACACCAGTAGTAGCGGTGCACTCTCGCCCCTGACCCACACACGGCAAAGTCCCCTGAAAACATCACAAGGGTCTTCATCAGCGTCACTACACTGTCAACGAATTTCTCAATGTGCTACAAAGCTGTCATTAATCCGTTATTAAACTTTCCCGGCGCAACTGCATTACATCGCCAGCTTGACATCAAAGATTCAAAGTATATGCATTTCCACTCTGCTTATCCTAATCTAACGCAAGAGAAAGGAAAGCAAAGGTTATACGTGTGATGTTTAATTTCACAAAATCGTGTCGAGTTATTAATTCTGAAGCATGTTAAATACACCGCTTTATGCGGAAGCTTAAATGAAAAAGAGCAATCACGCTTCGCTCCCTTAAAGCATTTCTCATAAAAAAAAATGCTAATTTCTCGTAGGGTGAATAAACATTTACAAGCAACACTTACTCTTACCTATCCCCCTACTGCAACATCCCGCGACGCTGATATGAAAATAAACACTTCTCTAATTACACACCTTTAGCATTCCTCACGTGCCTCACCTGGGCGGCAGTGGCGCTCATCAGACCCGTCCTTGCAGTGCACGTCACCGTCACACACGCGGCCTGGCCTGATGCACTGCCCGTTGTCACACTCGAACTCCGCCTTCCAACACTTGCGATGGTCTAAGGAAGGGCAGACCGCAATAAAAAGGACACAGGTGATTGACACACACAGAATAGTGGCAGGGAAACTAAACCTAATGCGGAAGTACTATATATTCCTGTCTTTCCTTATGTTTTCTGAGGAAGATCTGTCGTGAAACCTAAGTCGGAGTTTACGATCTTTCCAACGCGTGCCTTTATCAGTCACACCAATTATATTCAGGCCCTCCTTCATAGCATTTATAAGAGTTTTTATGCTTCCCTCTCTATTTACCACCCGGGGAGATAAATTTCAAACATCTTCCTCGCCACATAATACTAGTCTCGCCTCTTGACTTGCCTTGACACCTTTCCCATACAGGTTAAGATGAATAAGTCTTCCATACACAGATGAAACACTAGCTTACAACTTCAATATCATACAAAATAAATACACACAATACAAGTGCAATAACTAGAATGACATGATAGACACCCACAGTGATGAAGCAGCTGGAATAGCATACAAGACAAACCAATACTCCAGGTAGACACACACAATATCCAGACATATTTTCGTCAAGGAGACAATGATACACTGTCAGCATGGATGCACTCGTCACCTGCGCTGGGAGACTCCTGTGCCGCCAATAAAAGGAAAAAGCATCACTCATGGTTTTCTTTCCTCTCGGATGTGAACGCGCGTTTTTTTTTTTTTTTTATAATGAATCAATGTTTGTTTCTCACTCTTATATAATGAGGAAGTGATTGCAATGATATAACAAACAGTTTCATGGTGTACTTCTAATTGTTGTTGCTATTGTCATTGGAAATTGTCCAACACACACACACACACACACACACACACACACACACACACACACACACACACACACACACACACACACACACAACGTTATGGTTTGCTGGGCGATGATTTACAATATCAATTTTATGGGATATGAGAAAAATAAATGAATAAACAAACAAATAAGATAAATAAATTAATTAACAGAACACACACACACACACACACACACACACACACACACACACACACACACACACACACACACACACACATACACACACACACTCAGGCTCTCCTGGTCCCCTAAGCTGTTTAATTAAGTCCTCCCGTGCCGCTCTTCCCCAGTTTCGGAAGCTTTCATCCTGCTTGTGGGTACGCAAATCGCACGAAAGGAACGAATGCTTTGAGGACACAAGGCTGCTAAACGATAACCACAATACTTTTTATGTCATTGTTGAATTCTTTGTACTTGCAGTGAAAAACAAAGCAATCTGTGTCTGTTTGTGCTGAGTCCTTCCGGTGCACTAGAATGGTGAGGTAGTGGTGGTGTAATGGTGTGTTGTCTTGTGTTGGTGGTGGTGTTACACGTGTTTCAGTCACTGCTCGGCACAAAGGAAGGTTTATACATGAGGCTTCACACCCAAGATATCGCTACTGCTCTAAAGGCCTTCCATCTCACCCATCCCCTTTGTGTGCTGGAAGCGAAGAGAGAAAAATCATTATTCCACTACAGCTAGGGGAAATTAAATAGGTAAGTCATCATCTCCATGTGTGTGTGTGTGTGTGTGTGTGTGTGTGTGTGTGTGTGTGTGTGTGTGTGTGTGTGTGTGTGTGTGTGTGTGTGTGTGTGTGTGTGTGTGTGTGTGTGTGTGTGTGTGTGTGTGTGTGTGTGTGCTACGTTACATCTAAACGAGCAACAGTAAAGCTATACAAGACACAGCAAAGAGCAATATGCATAAATACCACACAAGTCAGTCACCCATTGGTCAGTGTACGGACGTAAGCCTTCAGCACCCAGCCTGACAAATACTTCAGGGCATTACCACAAGCACCTGCGATTTCAACACGAGTATCACTGAACTTACGGACTATAACTAACGATCACACACACACACACACACACACACACACACACACACACACACACACACACACACACACACACACACACACACACACACAGGAAGGAAAGTAATAATTATGTACCATGTCAGAGGAAAGCGGTGGGTTCGTTAAAATTCTACGGTCTTCAAAACCCGTATTTCACTAACAGTATCCAGGCCTATAATGAGAGTTTACTTCGCTGTCTTTTGTACTGGATAACGGTGAAGAAGAGGAAGGGAAAAAAAAAGGAGAAAGAAGAAGAAAAAAGAAGAAAAGGAAAGAGGAAGAACAAGAACAAGAAGAACAAGAACAAGAACAAGAACAAGAACAGGAAGGAAATTAAAGAAGAAGAAGAAGAAGAAGAAGAAGAAGAAGAAGAAGAAGAAGAAGAAGAAGAAGAAGAAGAAGAAGAAGAAGAAGAAGAAGAAGAAGAAGAAGAAGAAGAAGAAGAAGAAGAAGAAGAAGAAGAAGAAGAAGAAGAAGAAGAAGAAGAATTTGAACCGTCTCATCATAATTAGCTGACTTGTATCTTTTTTTCTTCTTTTTTACTTCCTTAAGACGAGTTGAAACGACAAAACTCTTACAAGACGCAAACTGAATGACACTTCCTCGTAAAGTGTTAGAATTCCCTTCGGACTGTATTTTGCTAGCCTTTTTATCGGTGCTTGTTACGATACAGCACACCTCTTGCATAGAAACGATTAATAAATAAACTACAACATTAGACTTCTTTTTAATAGCCACTGCTTAAGCGCAACAATAAACACCTTTCAGTCAGTTCCCGGAGAAGTTCCAAATGACTAGAGAATTGTGACACATGAGAAAATACACAATTTATAACAATTTGGCAAAGAAAAGTATGAGATTCCGCCCTGCATAGTCGCGTGAGAGATACAGTGCATTGATCTCCGGCTCCAGCAGTCACTGGAATGAATCCTTGCAATACTTCTCGTAGACTTCAAAGGCATTTTTTCTTTGCCCCTCTTTCCCCAGATGTACAGAGCGCCCTTCACCGATCGTCAAGGAAATACCGGGAACTTTAATAGCCACTAGGAGGAACGTATTGCCCTCTGTCAAGATCAGTATTTCTTTTCTCGAGCGACTTGTTTGTTTTAGAAAAGATGTGGCCATGTGTGTCTTGCTACCTCCTGGAAACAAAGCTTTGTATCTCTTAGGGTCCAAACTCTCTTACGGCCAGCAGGTAAGATGAGACACGAGAAGGTGAAATATTGTATATATATATATGAAATGAAAGCACACATATAAAACTTCCAAAGGTGAAAGTATACGAGCGAGAGCGAGAGCGAGAGAGAGAGAGAGAGAGAGAGAGAGAGAGAGAGAGAGAGAGAGAGAGAGAGAGAGAGAGAGAGAGAGATGCACATGAACTGGGAAAGGCTAATAAGGCTTAACATCAGGAAACACTTAAGCAAATGGAAATATAACAGATTTACAAAGCCTTTTCATGCTAAGAAGTAGTAGTAGTAGCAACACACACAACTTGTGTACGGGAAAACGTCTGGCCTTCAGTGTGGAAGGAGGCTCGAGTAGTTCCGTACACAAAAAGCTCAGGACGGACCCAAAAAACTACAGACCCATATCCCTGTTGTCAGTGGTGGGTAAAGTGTTTGAGAGGGTCGTGGCAGAGGTGGTGTGTAGCCATCTCAAGGACAATGCCCTCCTCTCAGACCAACAGTTTGGGTTCAGACCTGGAAG
>NC_059282.1:11411055-11418555 GCF_017591435.1 Portunus trituberculatus
CACACACACACACACACACACACACACACACACACACACACACACACACACACACACACACACACACACACACATACACAAACACACACATACACATATACACGAGCGCGCGAAAAATATATATATATATATATATATATATATATATATATATATATATATATATATATATATATATATATATATATATATATATATATATATATAGTGCGATCACTACTCCCACTCATTCTGCCTGAAGATGTTCCATGAAAAGGAACGAAACGTTGCAAACAACTCTACTTTTGGACAGCTCATCGGGGCTCTTACTGCTCTAAACAAAGAATTAATAAGACAAATAGAGAAAGCTCAGCAAAAACTGAACAATGCTGAAGTTGCTCACGCCTTCAATATCGTCTGCAAAGAAGAGTATATATATATATATATATATATATATATATATATATATATATATATATATATATATATATATATATATATATAAACTTGAACGATCATCACAAAAATTGCCTTTTAAAACGATACCGTGCCGAGTTAACTTCAATTCCAAGAGAAGCAAAAAGCAATTACTACAACCAACGAAATCCTGTACTTCACTGGAAGCTTATTTATTCCATACTCGGTAAAACGAATTCTCTTGTTTCAAATATCCCTGAAGTAGATATGAAACCATTTTTCATTCATGCACCGAATAGTTTCAATGACATTTCCTAAAAATCTGGAGAGAAGCACACTGATATTCATGAGAACAATGATATTAAAGACCAGGTATTTTATCCAGCGTTTTCTACGTACATTGTTGAGAGTTTCAGTAACTGACAGTTATCTACAGACCCTTAAGAGGAACACTGCAGCACATGACGATATCTCAACGAAAATATCAAAGCACGCATCAACCCAATTATCCACACCATTAATTTTCATCATTAATCTTCCACTAACTCATGTAGTTTCCTTCAAAGTTAAAACATGAAGTAAGACACATAATCAACTTTCTTTCTCAATATTAGCAGCTTTCAGTGAGATACTCGAAAAAGTAATATCTACACGTATAATAAATTACTTACAAATGTGAAAATATATATACTTTTTCAGATAATGCTCTACAGTTAAAGAAAAAAAGAAAATTTCGGAGTATTTGTTTGCTTTACAATATTCAGAGTTTCACAGTTAACTTACAAACTGACACACAACACTATTAGCAACATGTATTCTTTAAATTTGGCTAGAATCTCATCTTAATATAGTAAATCAGTAAGGGAGCTTCGGCTAGACAGACTTGTGCCAATATATGACTATGTATGCATATGTCTACATAATATGGGAATAAAATGTACTTAACTTACACACACACACACACACACACACACACACACACACACACACAGACACACACAGAGGCCTGCTACGGCTACGACATCTCTTCCCTCCTGACGCGACCCAGCCAACCCATGCCACACGACACACAAACGTGGTCATGCCACTCAAGGTCCCAAGAACTGACCGTTATCATCATAGTGCTATCCCCTTCATGGTGCGAGCTATAAACACCTAAGTTAAGGTTCTAATCTTAAGTCTCCCTCAATTCCCATATGTACATTTTCAGTATGTATGTAGTACTGCAATTACTAATAAACCATATTATTATTATTATGATTATTATTATTATTATTATTATTATTATTATTATTATTATTATTATTATTATTATTATTATTATTATTACATACACACACACACACACACACACACACACACACACACACACACACACACACACACACACACACACACACACACACACACACACACACACACACACACACACACACACACACACACACACACAAAGGCTAAACAATCACAGCAAATTCTGGTTTATATACGCCTTCCCCTTTCACACCCTAGATTCACGGTAACAGGTCAGCATTTAGATCAAAGCCTTCCTAAGTGTTGCAATTCTAAACTTCCCTTCCTTCCTCGCACTCTCACCGCCTGGATGCCTGTAACACTGACATCCACTGACGTTCGTTCCCTTGCAGACTAACACTGCAGCCGTGAATGGATGGGGTGATGCTTTGATTTAAATTTTCCATCGTACTAAAAGCGATGATAGAAAAATATAAATGAATAATGCAAGGGAATCAAGAGAATAAGGAGTCTAGAAGTTACTGATAGGGAAAATATTGTTAGCATTGATTTTAGAGGAAGAATAAAAATATCAGAAAGGTTAATGATTAAGGAAAGACTTGTCAAATTATATACTTTATGAATAAAGTAAAAGCGTTCTCAATAACTTAGCAATATCTAGTCAGCATGATCCTTAGAAAAGCTATAGAGCAAGAATAAAGATCTCATAGGGAGTAATAGATAGGGAAAAAAGGTGTCATATTGTGTACGTAGCATTGAAATAATAGTTAGCAATTCTATTCAGTGTGATCCTTAGACAAGAACAAGAATAAAGACCTGAGAAAGATTACAAATAACAGACTATAACATATGAAATAGCAAAATGTTAAAGGGAAAGTAGTGACATTCAGTATTTGTTGACAGCTTCACCGTCTCGACCCTTGAGATTACCCAGCCAGCCCTAACATTTAAAAGAAGGAGCGTTTGCACTCTGTTGCGAAAATGTTTATGCTTGTTTACCTCGGAGGTGTTAAAATATCCGTGACCTTAAGACTTTTCCCGTCGTCAGGTATTATGCTACATCAGTGTTTCCCAGCTTGAGAGAGAGAGAGAGAGAGAGAGAGAGAGAGAGAGAGAGAGAGAGAGAGAGAGAGAGAGAGAGAGATAGACTAACAAACAGAATGAGACAGAAAGACACAAACAGACAGACATACAGACAAACAAACAGATACACACATACAAACAGACGTATCAATCAAAAGACAGACAGACAGCCAAACAGACAGGTGTGAGAGGAGAAAGGGAGTTGAGGTACACATAATTAAAGACAACAGGTTATGAAATGCATATATGAACTCACCTGTCAAAGCCGGGGCCAGACAAACAGGTGGTATATATCAAGCAAGACATTTCAGGCGGTACATGTGGGAGGCGTTGAGCTGTTATCGGTTTCAGTAACGGGAAAATTTTTTGTTTGTTTATGGCAAAATTAAAAGAAAAAATGAAAAAAAAAAAAAGAAAAAAAAAGAAAAAAGAAAAAAGAAAAGTATGATAGAGAGGAATTAGAAGTGAAATATTAAAAGGCGCGTGATATTTAAATAAATAGATAGAGAGATAGATAGATAGAGAGAGAGAGAGAGAGAGAGAGAGAGAGAGAGAGAGAGAGAGAGAGAGAGAGAGAGAGAGAGAGAGAGAGAGAGAGAGAGAGAGAGAGAGAGAGAGAGAGAGAGAGAGAGAGAGAGAGAGAGAGAGAGAGAGAGAGAGAGAGAGAGAGAGAGAGAGAGAGAGAGAGAGAGAGAGAGAGAGAGAGAGAGAGAGAGAGAGAGAGAGAGAGAGAGAGAGAGAGAGAGAGAGAGAGAGAGAGAGAGAGAGAGAGAGAGAGAGAGAGAGAGAGAGAGGGTGTATATAAACCTCACCCACTCTCTCACTCTCTCTCTCTCGCTGGAAATCAAACCCCTATATTTTTAGAGCCTCAGTAAAGAGATTTCAGTCATTCCATTTTAACTCCTAGCAAACACGCCTTTTTAGTCATCGATAGCACTGCCTTCCCCCGCCAAGCACGTCGATATACCTGTCCATCTCTCATACCTTCCCTCTCAATGCCACCGTTGTCAGTCTAGCCGCCTACAGTTCAAAGAGTGAAATGTGTCTTCCTTTTTATTCACCTGTTGGGAATGATTACACTTGAATTCTCTCTCTCTCTCTCTCTCTCTCTCTCTCTCTCTCTCTCTCTCTCTCTCTCTCTCTCTCTCTCTCTCTCTCTCTCTCAGCTTAAAAGAATTGGTATAAGTTTTAATCTCCATTTTTGTCAGGAAAGGAACGTAAAATATGATATGTCTTACTGTGTATGTCAGAGAGAGAGAGAGAGAGAGAGAGAGAGAGAGAGAGAGAGAGAGAGAGAGAGAGAGAGAGAGAGAGAGAGAGAGAGAGAGAGAGAGAGAGAGAGAGAGAGAGAGAGAGAGAGAGAGAGATAGATTAACTTCAAGAGAGAGTGAAGAGTGTGTGTGGTGTGTGTGTGTGTGTGTGTGTGTGTGTGTGTGTGTGTGTGTGTGTGTGTGTGTGTGTGTGTGTGTGTGTGTGTGTGTGTGTGTGTGTGTGTGTGTGTGTGTGTGTGTGTGTGTGTGTGTGTGTGTGTGTGTGTGTGTGTGTGTGTGTGTGTGTGTGTGTGTGCCAGACATACAACCACGGGTCAAATATTCGTCCAAATAATAGAATTGGATCGAGTGTACAAACCCACATGGAAGAAAATAAAGATATGATAAAAGATGAAAACAAAATGTAAAGCAAAAGGAGAGTGATATACTGAAGGGAGACAAACAGAGAATAAAATGAAAACACGGAAAGAAACACACAACTGAGAAAAAGAGAGAAGAAAGTAAGAAAGAAAATAATGAAAGGAAGAACAAAATTAATTGAAAAAGAAAGCCACTTTTTTTTATATTTGAAAAAGATCTGAGGCGACGAGTGAATAATTATGACGACGAAATCAAGAAAGAAAATGAGGTGACTTTTTTTTTGTCGACATGATGAGATAGGAGGAGAAAGAGGAGGATGAGGAAGAGGAGGAGGAGGAAGAGGAGGAGGAAGAGGAGGAGGAGGAGGAAGAGGAGGAGAGGGAATACAAAGGAAGAAAAAACACCAGCAGACCTATTGACTTTACTAAGCTGTTTGCGGAGAGAGGATGAGGAAGATAAGAGCATAAAAATAGAAAAGAACAGAGACTAAGACGATGATGAGGACGAGGAATGAGTGGATGAGGAAGTAAGACAAATGGAATGGTAGGAAAAATAGAATGTCTCGACTTTTAACAATATTACTTACTCCGACAGTTAACTCTGTGCTACACGAAATAAGTAGAAGCGAGAGAGAAAAAAAAACTGTTCTTTCCATTCTACATTCATTAAACACATTATATTTCACTTTCGTTAATCGTTGTATCTGAAAGCTTTGCCTGCTGATGGTGGTGGCGGTGGTGGTGGTGGTGGTGGTGGTGGTGGTGGTGGTGGTGATGGCGGTGGTTATGGTGGTGGAGCAGGTCTAGCTAGCATCATGTTTTAATTTATTTTCCGGTAGTGAAAAAATATATATATATGTTACATGCTCCAGCATTTATTAACACTTCATGGAAAACGCAAGTCCGTGGGTTTTTATTTAATGCAAGAGGGGAAAGCTGGCCAGGGGCAACATAAAAGAGGGAAAAAAAGACCTCATTTAGTTACCATTCCCATTGCAGGTGCGAGAGTTAGCCAAAAAGGGATAAATGTCTTGAAACCTCCCTCTTAAATGGTCAAGTCACGGGAAGTTGGAAGCACAGAAGCAGTTATAGTCAGTGGATACATGAATAATCTGTGTTAATTTATTCACGTATCTTTTTTCATATATTTTAACTGTTTGTGAGTAGTTTAGAGGATCAAACAAAGAAGAAGAAGAAATGAAGAAAATAACAATAATAATAGTAATACTAATAATAGACGTATATCATATCAACATTTCCTGACACTACTTTTCTTTTTCCTTTTTCTTAGCGCGTGTAGGAGGCTGGTGAAGAATTACAACCTGAGAAAAATAAAGTATGCCATTTAAAAAAAAATACATATAAAAAAGAAACAGGAACGCATGAAAGCAATGATGTGATGGACCTCTCTCGAATTACTTCCTACCCTATCGAAGTGAAAAAGGCTTAATCAGGCAGAGAGCTCCAAAACTCACCAGCACGAAGGGGAAAGAGTGAAAGTGCTGGCTCCTGCATTAGCGTGGTGGACAGATCAGGTTCGAGAGTTTGTAGAAAATATTGTGCAGAGAGAGAGAGAGAGAGAGAGAGAGAGAGAGAGAGAGAGAGAGAGAGAGAGAGAGAGAGAGAGAGAGAGAGAGAGAGAGAGAGAGAGAGAGAGAGAGAGAGAGAGAGAGAGAGAGAGAGAGAGAGAGAGAGAGAGAGAGAGAGAGAGATACAGTGTTGGTCTGTTAACTGGACGCTGAGCCGAACAAGAAGCTTAAGCGAGATTGCAAGGCGAGCGCTGATTGATTGCATTTTCCATTTGGCTTTATTCTTCTTCTAACTTTATTTTCATGTAAGAGAAGCTTTGTCTTGCAGCAACAAAAATAAAGGTGTTTTACTATACTTGATAAACAGTGAAAGGCAACACACAATACTCAAAGCTACACAAAGGATTAATGAAGACAATGAATGAATGGATAGCCAAGCACCGCCACCACCACCACGTCAGCACACAATGCCTCCTGAGTCTGGTTGTGTTACTATTGCTAGTGGCGCGAGTAACCACACACTAACACTCTGAGGGGTCACTCAACACAACCTGCATACAGTCGTGGTGAACGTGAGGCGGCAGTGGTGCGTTGCTCTTGCCAATTTCTGGGCAATTACGGGCATGCAATTACTATTAATATTTCCTTACTAATCATCTATTACGCTAGGCCTGAATGTTATTGTGATATTTCTAAGAACTTACAAAATGCGAGAGGTTACTAAATCAACGGGGGACAGTAAAACCAAGATGAGTTACGGAGTTAAGGACATAAGCTAAAAAGGAAAGGTACGAGATGCCATTCCTACACGTGGCAGCTCCTATACTTGATACCTGCCTGCTACTGGGATTATGCCAACAGCCAATTAGCGCTTGAACTTAACGCTTGTTCAATTTACCTTCCAATAACGAAGAACACAATCTGAAGGCTCACTTGAGTAGAAACCGCAGGAGTGACAGAAGAGAACGTACAGGTACAATGATGCACAGAAGTGTAAGAGACTAAAGACGTATTTGTTCTGGCTGTCTCACACTCATTCTCTCTGACACAACTGCAGAGACCACGAGACTAACAAGAAAAGAACTAAAGATACAGTGATGCAGAGAAATGTAGGAGACTGAAGACATCTTTGTTCCTGGCTATCCCATTCTCTCAGACCCAATCCCATTCTGGACAAGACAGGCTGGAGATTGTCACTCGGCACTGGACTGTGAGGCGCACGCAAAAACCATAACGCTGGACCGAACTCGTATCTTTGCTGTCCCGGCTCATGGCAGTAACAAAATGGATTGGCACTAGGAGGAGGAGGAGGAGGAGGAGGAGGAGGAGGAGGAGGAGGAGGAGGAGGAGGAGGAGGAGGAGGAGGAGGAGGAGGAGGAGGAGGAGGAGGAGAAGAAGAACAACAACAACAACAACAACAACAACAAGAAAATAATAATAATAATAATAATAATAATAATAATAATAATAATAATAAGAAGAAGAAGAAGAAGAAGAAGAAGAAGAAGAAGAAGAAGAAGAAGAAGAAGAAGAAGAAGAAGAAGAAGAAGAAGAAGAAGAAGAAGAAGAAGAAGAAGAAGAAGAAGAAGAAGAAGAAGAGAAGAGAAG
>NC_059282.1:11421055-11448555 GCF_017591435.1 Portunus trituberculatus
CTCTTGGACTGACTGGTAAACTGAAGGCACTGCAAAAACAAGGTCAACCAGAGATCATCAGTGAACAACAGCAGGCAGGAGGCGAGGATCAAAGTAACCTGCGAGGGACTGGTACCAAACATAAGCAATTGAGGCGGAAATGGGTGTTACAAAGCAATTAGTACACAGGTTTCGTTCCTTCTCTCTCTCTCTCTCTCTCTCTCTCTCTCTCTCTCTCTCTCTCTCTCTCTCTGTGTGTGTGTGTGTGTGTGTGTGTGTGTGTGTAGTCAGTCATCATATAAGCTTTTCCCAATCCTCAAATGTCGCTATAATTTGCTGATGATTCTTTTCAACAAACTTTCATCCTGTTGGCTCTGCACATACTAGCGAACGAATTAACAATATTTTTACCTTCCCACCATGGTAGATTTTTGCATAACTGGATCGGTGGATGCTGTTTTCAATGCATCTCATTCAGCTGACCTTTAGAAGTGAGAGTAACATGAAATTGATGGAACAGAATTAACTACCATATTTTTCACTTCTCTCTCTCCTACTCCTCTTCCTCTCCTCTTTCTCCTCCTCCTCCTCCTCCTCCCCAAACTTCACTTCTCCATCACTGTTGCATCCATTTATATTCCGATTCTCCACCTCCTCTTCCTCCTCCCTCCTCCATCTCCTCCCTACCCACCTCTTGTCTCACTGTTCCTCCTTCACTCATTTGATTCTGTACAAGTTGAAACAGACGGTTTAAAGTTACGATTAAGTTTAACACATTCACTCTAACGAGGCGAGAGAGAGAGAGAGAGAGAGAGAGAGAGAGAGAGAGAGAGAGAGAGAGAGAGAGAGAGAGAGAGAGAGAGAGAGAGAGAGAGAGAGAGAGAGAGAGAGAGAGAGAGAGAGATGACCATGTTACTTAACTCACTTTGCGAAACGCTCTCGCCTTCCCGTCTCCAATATAACGAGGGAAGAGAGAAGGAGGAAGAGGAGGAGGAAGAGGAGGAGGAGGAGGAGGAGGAGGAGGAGGAGGAGGAGGAGGAGGAGGAGGAGGAGGAGGAGGAGGAGGAGGAGGAGGAGGAGGAAAGAGAACAATTACAAAGAGGAGGAGGACGAGGAGGAAGAGGACGAGGACGAGGAGGCCGACAAGGAGGAGAAGAAGAAGGACTAACAGATGAAGGACAAGGAAAATGAAGAGGAGGAGGAGAAGAGCTAAAGGGAGAAGGCTACGGAAGACGAGGAGAAACGTGAGGAGGAGGAGGAGGAAGAGGAGGAGGAGGAGGAGGAGGAGGATGGGAAGGAAAAGAAGAAGAAAAAAGAAAGACGAGAAGAAAAAAAAAAAAAATGAAAAACCTCTAACCTGAATAATGCTTAAGAGAAAGTGCCCAAATTCGCTCCAACATTCATTACACTCACCCAGATAAAAAGTAACCATGAGGCGAAGGAGTAACGTGAGTCGGGCAACGTGCACAGGCCTCATCGCTACTCCCTCAGCCACCTCCACGCTTCAACACCACAGCCTCTGAACCATCTTGCTGCCTGGGAGGAGGGAGAGAAGGAAGGAGGGTGGTGGCTGGTTTGAAGTGGCTTGCTCTTCAGAAGGTCACATATTTGGAAGTTATAATATTAATTGTTTTCTTTCACTTTTTTTGTAGTTTTATTGCGATGGTCTACAGAAGGTCACATATTTGAACTTATATTGTTTTTTCTTTCACTTTTCTGTAGTTTCTTTGGTGTAAAGGTCTTCAGAAGGTCACATATTTGGAAGTTGTATAGTTAGTTTTCTTCCACTTCCTTTTTTGTTTAGTTTAATGTGGTGTGATATAAAGAAAGCCACATTTCTGGAACTTTAATGTCAATAGTTGGTTCTCAGTTCTTGGTTCTTGTTCTTCCACTTTCTTTCGTGTAGTTTGATGAGGTGTGATATAAAAAAGTCACAGTTTTGGAACTTTTAATGTCACTGGTTGGTACTGAGTTCTTTTTCGTCCTTCAATGAATCTGCGACACTATGTTACACCAATTCTTTTTTTCTCTTTTCTCTCTCTCTCTCTCTACCTGCTCACCGATGACATCTCGGGGTTCAAGGGATATAATTAGAAGTAATGTTTGTAATTAAGCTGCTCTGTTTCCTTAGTTTTATTTCCAATTAGGTTCACTTGTGCACAGCGTCATTTGACCCAGTTGTTGTGGCGCCATTCACGTAATTAGTAATATGCATATCATCATTCCATTGCCTTTCATATCAAGAGCTTAAGTGACAACCACCTGCAGGGGATTTACAGGTCATGTCTTTCTGTTTTGCGTTCAACACATTAAACTTCAAAACGGCGTCATGTCTTTTCAGCTTTTCACCACTACATAATTCAAGCGGTCAACCACCTTTCATAATTCGTTTTATCACGTGATTAATTATACAATTATGCTTTTCAGAATCATCCAGGCCATGCACTGATGAATAAATCCGAGTTGATCTTTTCGCCGTCTCTTTTTTTCTTTTTCTTTTTCCAACTTGGTTCACTTCACTATCATTTTCCCTTGAGTGTCACTGTCTGCACTGGCCGCCACCAACGCACGGCACTGGGAGGCCACAGTCACCTGCCGAGGACTCAAGACCACCACTTGGACGCCTTTACAAAGCTTCCAGTTGTTTCCTTTATGGTGTTTGATTCCTTTGCATATTAAGATTTCCTGCTGTAGTAGTAGTAGTAGTAGTAGTAGTAGTAGTAGTAGTAATTCCTTTTATTTCGATTACACTCACTACACTGATTCTCTTCACTTTTTATTCACAACACATAAATATAGTTTTCCTCTCCAGTGTGTGTGTGTGTGTGTGTGTGTGTGTGTGTGTGTGTGTGTGTGTGTGTGTGTGTGTGTGTGTGTGTGTGTGTGTGTGTGTGTGTGTGTGTGTGTGTGTGTGTGTGTTTACTCCACAACCTACACATAACATGATATGAGATGATGTAAAAGTTCACAGTATCAGGCAAGTTGCTCACGGCTTCTCTCCGCCTAATGAGCTGTATGAAGGTGTAACAATGCCTCACTACCCACGCGCCAGTAAACACACACACACACACACACACACATCTATCGGTCATCTATCTATGTGTCTGTCTATCTATGTATTTATCTGTCTATTCGTCTACATGTTTCTTTTATTTTCATTATGTCTGCTCAGTATTTTTTTCTTTTTTTCATCAATTAACTTTTTAGCAAGATATGAAGACCAAAAGATCCTTCAAACTCTCTCTCCACAGCTTTAATCATTGCCTTCTTTGTCACCAGCGAACTCAACGGACAGCATTATATAAGGTATTAATATGGGAATCAAAAGCAGTAATCCAATGCATGTAAGAAAAATTAACTTCATCAAATACTATGACGCAACATCCATTACAATTTCCATTTTCTTTTCAGTATCATCTTTTACTTTATTATCATCATGTGTGTATATTTCAGCGATCCACTTATCATACTGCCTCATCTCCTTTCTTTATCAAGCATTCTCTTCACCTTCCTCCTGTCACCTCATCCCTATCTTTCTTCAGCCTCTTTTTCATCTTTCCATTCCTCCCAATTTACCAAACCTTTCCTCACTTTTTTTGTCACAGCATTCGACAATTAGTATCATCATTATTAGCACCATCAGTCATCATTATTGGCACTGTCATTGTTATCATATTTGCACTCATTCATCATCGTCGCTTCCCGCACCTTCTCGTCACATCCCGTCACTAGCCACATCAAAACTTTCCACTCAACACACTACTTCCCAGGACCACACTCAGGAGACACGGAAATATATGATAAGTAGGTAAAAAGAGTCTTGAGTGTGAGGATACAAGATCGCAGGACTATGTGTAAAACCTTCAGCGGACCGGCACACCCTCCCCTGCCCAGTGCTACAGTGCGACTGGCAGATTTCCCCCGTGACTCAGCTGTGTGAATCCTTACCTGCCACACTCCCCGCTTACATTTTCGTCCCGCAGGCCAATATATCGTGATACATTTTCCTGTGAGCCGTGATGGAGTGCGGTGCGTTGGAGTGTGTGTGTGTGTGTGTGTGTGTAATGCTAGGCGAGTCAACAAAGATGAGAGTTTGTTCATATCTCCACAGCTTCCCTCTCACTTTACTTCTTGCTTTTTCATCTTTTTCTTTCTTCCACAGACTGATGTTTAAACTTATTCTGCAGCCTTTCTCAGGTTCATATGGGTTAGCTGTTTCAATATTTACTTCTCCTTCTCCACTACAAGTTTGATTCATGTTTTTTTTTTTTTTTTTTTTGTAGTGTTTACTCTTGCCTTGTCAACGAAGAGAGAGAGAGAGAGAGAGAGAGAGAGAGAGAGAGAGAGAGAGAGAGAGAGAGAGAGAGAGAGAGAGAGAGAGAGAGAGAGAGAGAGAGAGAGAGAGAGAGAGGGGGGGGGTTCCACTGAGGCACCAGCTTCTTTTTATAAAATGGCCTGAGGAGTGTATGTACTTATACGCATAATCACAATATTCATATTTCAATTTTATCTCGATTTCCTTTATCTACAGTTTCTATTCGTCAGATTCTAATAGTATGATTATTTTATGTGCATTCTGAATTTTTATAGTTTACATTTATATATAGGTACTAAATAATCACTTTCTTTTTCCTTCTATTTCATTCATTTACTTTTTTTTATAGTTTGCATAACTTCTGTACACTTCTGCCGCCACACAGTCCAGGCACACAGTATCTGAGTGATGGGAGTCCACGGCCATGACACACAACAGGGAGATCCAGACTGGTATGATATTTAACTCTCTAATACAGAAAATTAATTAAAACAAATAGAAAAAAAAAGTCCATTACCTAATACAGAGGCAATAATTACTGTTAGAATTTTAAGTAATTACCGACAAAATACTTGTACATTATGCAAATTAATCTGCTTGATGACGGGAAATTTAGAATGGATTCACTTCATTAACACCAAAATCTGAAAATGCATGAAAGAATATAGACTCACTGATGACGCATGCAGCCCAGGGAACACTCAGACTCAAACCAAGCTTCACTGGGTAACAAACTACTGAATGCTAACTCCACCACGCCATTTTTTTTTTTTTTTTTTGGCCATCAGCCTGTCTTGGGTATTAAGCCATTTATTTATTTTATTATTTTTAAGACTTTTATTTCTTTAAAATTAGGCCTTTTATTTTATTTTATTTTTTTTACATATATAGTTTTTTATTGGTTTTATTTATTTATTTATTTTAATTTATGTAGTTATTTTAATTTTAACGTTTTTTTGTTTATTTGTTTTAATATATTAACATTAAATATCCACTCACATTCTCATGCACGCTTCATTCACACAGGGATCCTATACCTATCTCAAAACTATTGTCCTTTGTCAGGGCATGGGGAAGGGAGGGATAACTCACAAGCACACAGGGTGGCTACGAAGCATCACTACGTATTGCATATATACATGAAGGGAAAACATTCACATTAGATCACGCAAAATTGGAATCATACACACTTTCATACTTTTATTTACATACATATATATTTTCAAATATTTACAGAGTGAAGAATAAATAACATAATATATACACATAAATCACAACTCTCTGATTAAATTGGTCTCAGTTAGATAAATCATCAGTCTATCGACCACATCCGGATGTTCGTCACCCAGAAGGGTGGTCTGAGTTAGCGGGAGGCCGCGACCCTGGCAATAAGCCGCCAAGGGCCGCCTTTCCTCACGATAACGCACACAGTGAAGCAGAATGTGCTCGACAGATAGGATGATATTACATGTGGAACACTGTGGGAGGGTGCAGCCCATCCTGAGGCGTGCGAGGACCACCTCCTCTCGCCTTGTAGGGCGATTGGAGGAGGCCCACTCGCCCTGGGTGGGTTCGGTGGTGTGGAGGTGGAGGTTGTCCCAGTGACTCTGCCACAGGAGTTTTGCTGATAATTTAACAACTGAGAGACATGACTGCAGATCCCGATGGAGGTTCCACGCTCCCTCGAGCTCTGCAGCAAACCGAGCTAGCATGTCAGCCTGTTCATTCCCGCGTATACTGGAATGTCCAGGCACTCAAACCAGTGAGAAGGCCGTTGCTCTCCCTATATATACACCTCCACCAGACAGACTCGTATTAAGTTATCTGGAAATCTTCAGGCTGGTATATATGTAACTTTTTGGCTGCATAGGCAAACATTTGAAGAACTGAACAATTAAAGTGTTGTGATGTGTGTTGAGATTCTGTTCGTGGCGCAAGGGTTAACTGTAGCAATACGAATATACATAACAACATAACTGAAAACTATGGCAAGAAAAAAAGTAGAAAAAAAAAAACGTTACCAAGACTTGAGCCCAAGACCTAAGACAATTAATAAAAAAAGAAATAGAGACGAACATAAATGAAGTCATAATATATATGTTGCTAGACCAAAGGAGAAAAATATCTAATCTACCCTAAAAAAAAAAAAAAAAAAAAAAATACAGTACGTACGGGGCAAGCGATTGAGATATGACGGTACGGTAGAGGTGAGGATTGTTGGTAAATGCTCCACTATAAAACTTTGATGCTTCTCCGCACCTTACGTCACGAAAATATAAACGCATCAACGACGAAACCTTCAAAGTAGAGATTGTTAAGGAGAAATTAAACCATGAAACATGAAGTAAGGAGGCAAACACACCACAAAACACTGGACTGAAGAGATTATTCAAAGAGGAGATTGAAAAATACATGTATAACTCTCTCTCTCTCTCTCTCTCTCTCAGCTGATAAGAACAGGTATATATAACATTATTCATTATTCAACCCACTAAATCGAGTAGGTGCAATTCCTGATGTGCTTTCCCACCTACTTCTCCAAATCTATCCTAGTTACTAAAATACTGCATGTAAGAAGTGATAAAGTGATGTAGCCTTTCAATGTTGGTCAGTTTAGGGAGCGTACGAGAGGTTGGAGCGGCGCCGCGTCAGCTGTTCGTGTTACATCACAACAATAACAAAAGGGTGAGGTGGCGGCGACTCGGCCTCACTCCCCCGCCCGCTGCCAGTGATCGTGGTGAGCTGCTCGTCTCTCCTCACACAAGATGTCACTCGCCACCCTACAGGACGCCAAGCCAACGGGTGAGTACTGTAGGCACCAATCATGTTATGTAGTAATGTACAGAGAAGTTATAAGGCACGGATGCTGTGGAATTCCTGCCACGGAGAGTGTAAAGTATTCATTAGATATGGTCGCCTCCCCGTATCATGTAAACGTGTGAGTTACGTAACGCCGCACTTACAAAAGCGTATCGTTATCGGCAGTGTTGTAGTGCGGAACAAGCAGCGAAGGTACAGTACGTACAATAAATTTATTAAAATTACCATAGTTCAGGGTTGAAATCAAGGGATGCGTTGTAGCGAAAATATACCTATTATTACCAAAAAAGGTATTTTGGTAATATGAGATGCAAACTATTTGAGAAGGCACACTGGTTGACATCTTGAATACTTCATAGGAGGTTATTATATGAAATATTCTAATTATCTTGTAGTGCAGGAGAGGATAGGAATATTTACTGCCTGAGGGAGGCACCAAGTGAGTAATTGAAACTGCTAATTACTTCAGTAAGTGGTAAGATTCTTGTTCAAATCACTGGTCAGTAGTGATGGTGTGTAGATGCAAACAAAGCCACATAATAAGTTACCTAATGGCACCTTCTGTCCATAGCATACTGCACTATAGTCTTGCAATGCACTGGAGCTCTGCCCGGGAAGATGTAGCCGAACAGTCTTAGTGACGTTAGTAACATGAATGTTTTGTAAACCTTTCCAGTGCAGTTGGTGGAAGCAGAGAGTGCCCCGGGTGGCCACCAGCTGGTGAACCCGTACCGCACCAACAAAGTAGACAAAATGGACCTGGTGGCCATGGCAGAGGAGATACAGAAGGTACGTACAGGATCACACGGCCTTGTAGCCACACAGTGTAAAAAGTGTGATAGCCTTTTGACAACCAAAGAAATGTTTCATCCTGATACTTTTATATGTTCACTTCTGTGTTTACAATACCCAAGAAGATCCTGTTATCACATGAAATTAATGACAGAGTTACTGGGAGCTAGTGAATCATTACACAAACCTTGAATCATGCTAATAGTCTTAAGTGCCTTTGTTTCACAAGGGTCAAGTCAAGAGTCAGGCATCACGACATCAAGCTCCACAAAATAAATAATGCTAAACCCACTCCTCACCTCAGGCTGACTCCTTCGTGCACGCCAACGTCAGCAACAAGCTGCAGATGATTGCTGAGCAGGTGCGGTTCCTCCAGGAGCAGGCGAGGAAGGTGCTGAAGGAGGCAAAGGACAACGCTGACTTGCACCACGTGGCATGCAACATGGTCAAGAAGCCCGGCTCCCTCTACCACTTGTACTGCCGGCCCTCTGGCCAGCGATACTTCTCTATGCTCAGTCCTGAGGTTGGTTGACTTGTGGAATTTTATTGATTTCAGTCTGAAAAGACAAGTGAAGTAAAGAAAATAAAAGAAAACCATCATAAATCAAAGACATTTGCATAAAATGGCCACATTTCCAGTCCACTGGCCTGTTCTCCAATGCCACTCCCTTATATCTTCCTGCCTGCCCAGGCAACTGCTTTTGAGGCTGGCAGTATAGGTCCTGCATATGTCCTTTCTTCCAAGAAGTACTTGTTCATGTTATAGATAACTGCCTTAGACTGACTGTGAAGGTGGCCATATAGTGAGCTTGAAGTAAGAGAACAGTCCTTGACGAGACCACATGTGAGGACTCTTCTTTTTTACAGAAGCATTCAAGGGTCCAAAAACTGACCTTGTGTACTGGACCAATCTGCTTTCTGTATCTTTGTCAACCTGAACAATGGACATAAAAACTTAGATTTATTTGTACTTGACAACTTGATGTTGATGCTATTTTATCCCAAACAGCATATCTTTGTGCTTGTCTGTCAGTCTGCCTCGTTTTTGTAGTATGAGAGATTTGAGGATAAAACCAATGTCTCAGCAAGACACAAAAATCAGTACTTTTAATAGTCTAATTTAGAAAAGACCAATAAGACAAACTGAAGCTAAATATGCACTTCTCTCACTACTTGGCTGAACATGAGCTTGTGCATTACAGAGCTGCCACCACTGCCACCATGATTACTGTTACTTCTGATCCCATTACTATTACACCATTGCTACTGTTACTTCTAATCCCACTACTACACTACCAATGCTACTCTTATATCTAATCCCACTACTACAGCATTACTTTCTGTATCCACCACATTTTCTGCAGCTTTACACAATATACAAGTGCTTTGTGTGTTGTGTGCAACATTTATCACTCAACTGCCATGGCAGAAGACCATAAGCTGCGGTAATTTTTTATTATTACTGGCTGAACAGTTTTTGACATAAGTAGTTGACCATTATAGTTAATAGTATGCTTTCATTGAAGAAGCTTAAAGTTTCAGTTGTAAAGGACATAGTTTCTAATATCAATTTTCTCATTAGATATTTTCTCTCCCACAGGAATGGGGAGCCTCCTGTCCACATGAGTACCTGGGAACATACCGATTGGAAGCCGATCGCTCCTGGACGCCTGCAGACAAGTTGGAAGAGAAGACCATTGACCAGCAGATGATCAACAAAATACTGACTTGCTCCAACACCTTATCCATAACCATGGATGAAAAGCAATGAGAAACACTCAATGCCTTAATGAGGTATGAGTGCTGTTCAGTGTGTGTGAGGCTGTGCTGAGCCAAGGCTGTGCTCACTTTGGCTAATGACAGCAGTCACCTCACCCCAATGACTCTAAGGCCTTAAACTTAAATAAGGAAGGCCTCCACTTACAACAAACTTGTCCATACACAATTATTATATTTATTATCAATATGGTTGATGTATTTATTTGATACAAATGGGAAAAATATTAAAAAAAATGTAACATGCTCACTGGAGAAACCTTTATTGAAAAAAGGTGACCTTGGCAGTCTGCTGGTGAGCATCAGTAGAAGTGATGCAAAGCAGACTGATGCAGTGTTGCTCTCTGCAGGCTGGTGAATGTTGCTCTTCCTCCATAAGAGAGAATAATGGAAAAGGTTCTGACCACATTGTGTATAACACAATAAAGAAACTGCCAACTGCAGTCAATGAAATACCTCCCACATACAGTTGTAGAATAATTGTGATGCCATGTACCTCGTTACTACAAACACAGTTTGCAAACTTAATACAGTATAAATAATAATTACATAATCATTTACCTTGTGGTGTGTGTTAGAAGGGGGAAAGATATTTTCCATCCCATCCAACACACTTGTGTAAGGTGAACCAGACCTTATAGCGATGACAACGGAATATAAAAGAGCTTTGGTAATCTTGCGTCATCTTATCACATATTGACCACGCACTTCATCCAGGCATTCACAAACCATGTAAACACTTTAAAAAGTATTTGCAGATAAATGCAAGAAAACCCAGGAAGGTGGAAAGAGAGGTTGCAGCAGTAACCATGTTACAATTTAGAGTAATTTTCCAGACTTTGCCCTCACACTCCTGCATTTTGTTCACTGCTGCATCTGATGATACTTTACTACAATTGTGTTAACTACAACTGTGTTAAAAAATCTGCAAGACATAAATAAAACAAAGGTGATCTCAGATATTTCCCCAAACATTGTATATATTACAACCAGTACCCAACCATCACCATTCCTATTTGGTGTTCAACTCAATCTACTGGTGAAACATGGGAAAGAGGGATGTTCTGTTAAGTGTGTTGGAAGTGTGGCAAGAGATGAGGAAGCTGAGAAGTGCTGCTCCTGATGGATCTGTACAGGTGATGGTCTGACAGTGTGATGGGACTTGACTGTATAGGAATCTCTTTTACAGTCAGTATCAAACTGCAGTGAATCTTAAAAAAACTAAGTTCATTAATAAATAATCAAATGATCATCATCATTGTTTCTGGTGCTGACATGTCCATCAGTCCTGCACTGCACCACAGCTGTCCAGGCAGACACACAGCTCCTAAGGAAACTTTAACAATGAGCCCTAACTTTATGGAGTCTGTTTTCTGTTGTGTTGGTTTTCCTTATGATCACATGACATCTTAGTAAAATTAAAATTTAAAATTAAACTATTGTGCATCACTGTTTGGCTTGGTAAGCTGCCATCAATCAGCATACTAGCATAATTGTTTCAGAAAATTTTAAAGCAAACAAGGGGATTATAAAAATTTAGAATCAAGAACCCAACCAACATCAGACTCCTAGCTGGCAAGTCCCTCCTCCCCACATCCCGTAGTGTGTTGGAAAGGCAACACTAGAACACCTGGTGGACGCTCAGAGGCAAGCCAGCTTCTGCCGCACTGTCTCAGCAAGCTCCTCCCTCTTGATGGTGGTCTCCTCCCTGGTGACAGTGTCGCGAATCTTCACCACACCAGCCTCCACCTCAGACTCTCCAATCAGCACCACCAGTGGGATCTTGTTGTCCTCAGCATACTGTGGTGGATGATTCAAATTTGTGTTTATCCACATCAGTGCCATTACAACCAAAGGTATTATAACAAGGAGACTCATGAAAAATGAGGATGTGACAAACAAATGTATCTGGAGAACATACTATACTGAACCATTCCAAAGACTAATACATATATATAATATGTGTTAAATTAAGGAAAATTTGTTTGTCATTTGTCACAGTTACCACTAAACCACAACAAACTATGAAATCAATAGTCAGGTAAGAATCAAGACTGCTACAGGTGCCACAGTGCCTCACCTGCAGCTGGTTGAGGATCTTAGCATTATTCTTGTAGCTGCCCTCTGCCTTGATGCCAGCCTGGTGCAACAGACCCAGCAGCTTCAGCCTCTCGTGCACCATTCCTTTGCAAGCTGTGACCACAAACACCTCCGTCTGGGTCGCTCTCACCTGACAAACAAGCAAAGCAGGATGTTACACAGTGCTGCTCAGTGATGTCTTCTTCACTTCCTTGACTATTAATCTGCTTTGCTGCAAGTTCTTAGGTATGAAAATGTATTATACTTAATAACATGATGGGATAAATATGAGAAATTCTAGCATCAATGATTACTCAGGCTTTAAGAATACATAACAAGATGCAATATTCAGCCCTTCTGCCTTACTCTTACTTAACCACAAAGATTCAAGGGAGGAGCTTCACCTTGTTATTCTCGGCACGCATCTTGTGTTCATAGATGGTGAAGAGCCTCTCAATACCAAAGCTCAATCCAACACAGGGAACAGTCTTCTTCTTTGGATCAAACATGCCCACCAGCCCATCATAGCGGCCCCCCCCTGCCACACTGCCCACTGGTCCTTCCTCTCCAATGTTCTGTCCCGCTGTAAGCACTGCCTCGTAAATGACACCAGTGTAGTAATCAAGGCCCCGGGCAAGACCCATATCAAACACCAGGTGGTCTGCACATCCCAGGCTTTTGCAGTACTGGAACAGCAACTTTAGATCTGCAAAGCCAGCCTGGAAGGAAGAACAGACTCAGATTGCTGTACTATTACTCATACTGTTATGAAGTAGTGACTACCTTGGGAATCTAATGTTATGAAATTAAGCATCTACAATGTACATACAAGATAATTTTCATTTTTAGTCTAAGATATTTCTTTAATTAAAAAATTTAATATAAACAGCTGAAATAGAATAATGGAATGCTAAAAGGAGCAGAATAAACCTCAACCATGAGATACAAGAGTGACAGCCTCACCTCCTGTCACTTACCTGGGCTGATGGAGAACTCTTCAACAGTTCATCATTGGCCAGTGTCTCCAGGAGTTCTTCTTTGCCAGAAAACTTGACATAATTCCCGATCTTATCTGCCACTTCCTCATCAAGTCCCTTCTCATCCACCATCTCCTTCCTCACTTCCTCCCATGGTGATTTGTCTAGCTTGTCCACGGCGGAGCAGATGGGACGGAACTTATCACTAGGGACACCACAGGACCCAAACACGCCATCCAGAATCTTTCTGTGGTTAATCTGAGGGAAGAAAGAAACACTTCAAGCATTAGCAAGATGGCCTTTGTAAAACCAATGATCTGGTCAAGGCTCAGATATTACGAACAACCGTTTATAGATGACATTAATCAATTACTAGTAACAAAATGGAACAGGCCTAAACCTTTAAAGGAAGATTATAAAAATATGACTAAAATGACACTGACATACAAGTCTTTCATCACTGTACTCTCTGCCTCTCTGTTACCTTGATGGTGAACTCTCCCAGTCCCAGCTTGGAAAGCACCTGGTCCACCAGCTGGACACACTCAGCATCAGGAATCATGGGGTCAAACTGGCCGGCAATGTCAAAGTCACACTGGTAGAACTCTCGGTAGCGGCCTGTAGTGTGGGGCATTGTGAGTCATTGCTGCTGTCAAACTTTCTTATGAAGGTCATCTACTTTCATACAAGCATTTCATCAATATAATTTTTTCTGAAGACTTCAACCTCAAACAGTTTCTGCTTTGAGGCATCTGGAGTTTCTTTGCTAACCTGTAATAAGCTTTATTATCTCAAGGACTGCTACCTATGCATCATCAATATAGCTATGTAGAACTCCTACATCTGAAGCACTCATCCTGTATCTTGCTTTCTAACCTGTATTACCTATATCTTATCTGAAAAGCTCTATACCCCTACCCAGCCCAGCCTCCAAGCCTGCCCCATACCTCTGGTCATGGCGGGGGAATCCCTGCGGTAAACACGCGCTACATGATAACGTTTGATGTTGTCAATTTTGTTCATGGCCACATATCGTGCAAACGGCACTGTGAGGTCGTAGCGCAAGGAGAGGATCTCACCACCCTGGTCTTCAAGGTCATAGATCAGCTTCGAGTCTTCACCATATTTTCCTGTCAGCACATCCTGCCACAGAGAAAGTTACACTCTTTTAAGCATCTCACTATTTCAATGGAATGCTTTATTGTTTATCTTGTTTGAACCATTAATATGTAAAAAGGTTTCAACAATAGAGGTATTTGTCACAGGAATTCTGGCACACTCTGCTTTACAAACCTTCAGCTCAAACACTGGTGTCTCAATTTGAACCGCTCCGTGCATGTGGAAGACTGAGTAGATCACACTGAACACCTGGAACACACCGGGCGGGAAATCAACAATAAATGGTAATTATGTTATTAGAGTTACGAGAGAGAGAGAGAGAGAGAGAGAGAGAGAGAGAGAGAGAGAGAGAGAGAGAGAGAGAGAGAGAGAGAGAGAGAGAGAGAGAGAGAGAGAATGTAAATCTTCAGTAGATGACAAGTTTCTACTAAGTTTAAGACTCAAATCAGCAAATAAGATCAGTGGGCAAAGTCTTCATGAATCCTGGTATAATCTGTGGCTTCTAGTTACCTCCCGCCTGTAGGCCATCTCCATGGGGCCATAGTCCCTTGTTCCCTTGGCGGTCTTGAGGACAAACTTGCCTGACTTTCCCTTCCCTTTGGACTGGCCGCCAGCCTTTTCATTTTGTGACCCTTTGGAATGGTTGCCAGCCTTGTCATTCTGAGAGGGACAGAGAATCAAATATATCAACATTAGATGGAAAAAATACCTTCATTGCATCATATTCAAAGTTCCAAGACAACAAAGAATGTTAGGTCAATTAATTCACACTGCACCAAACCATATCAAATACTAAGGGATAACAGGATGCATGAAGATGGATACAAAGAAGTCCGTTTCAATTTCATAGTTGTTGTCTATGAAGTTGCCATTAAATTCTCCACTTCACTTGCATCAACTTGTGCATTTTGTAAGTATATGATTCCAGTAGATGAAGAACTCTGATTTAAATGGTTTCATCTATCAATAAAGTTTAGTTCCTCTTAGTATCAAATGCAGAGGTGTTATCTTAATGCCTGTGACACTAGATGGCCCTGGTGTTTTGACACCTTCAATCATAATCAGTCAACTTCTTAATACCTTTCCTTGCACACATTCCTTGGTTCTCAGAGCACCAACATTTCCTTTCCTATCTTTCAAACAATCTATTCTCTGGGATTAGTTTGTCTCCCTCCTGCATGTGTAACTCAATTACTGTTTAGAGTGACTCATTGCTGTGCTGCCTCAGATACACTCATACATGCTGAACCATCAACATGAACCTGGTGCTTGACACAGTAATCCAAGCTGACAAGAAATAAGACATGACAAAAAAGGATAATAAAGGAGTTAAGATGAGATAATGCAAGGAATTGCTCAGGGACTATCACAGCCAGACATGATATAATATACTCATTAAAAACTTGCTTATTCCACCAACTATTGCATCACACTATCAGCTAACATCATGTTTTGGAGGTGTATCACAATTTCCTGTTTTATATGTTTAATTTTCTCTTGAGTAAGTGGGATAACACACACTAAGAAAACAGAAGAAAAAGAGAGATGGTGATACCATGAAACAGTAAAAAAAAATGTATATACATAAATAGATAATACTAAAAACCCAAATAAATAATAGATCAGTGGAAAGCATTTTCAGAGTATTAAGTGGGAAGTGCACAGAAAATAAACTTAATTTATAGAAATAATGATCCCTGTTTTAATGAATTTGAAAGTACCACCAAATGTGGTGTCCCACACATTACAAATCAGAATCTGAATCAGAATTAGAACTCTATCCTATGAAAATACATATGGGTAAACACTACAAAAACAAAATTAAATAATACAATATATATATATATATATATATATATATATATATATATATATATATATATATATATATATATATATATATATATATATATATGAAGTGGTGTTGCTATCCAAGGTGTATGATGACTCACCACAGGACTCTTGTTAGACGCTGCTGCATCCGTGTTCAACTGTTTATTAACGAGGTCAGACAGTTGGTTGTCCATCTGTGAGGAAAGAACAAAAGACAACATTCATTACCATTGTGGAAACTTGGACTTTGCCTACTTCATATTCTCACCCTGTTTCCTTCTGATCTCCGTTATCAAGAGTTTGTACCTGATAATGCCTATCTTGCATGATAAGAGCATGAGTTATCACTTCAGCACATTGAATTCAGAAATAAAATATAGCAAGGGTGCACATTCTGATAACTGATTTCAATACAATTTACTTTACAATCATAACTTTTAATACTGCATGATATATACATACAACTAACTGATACATTGAAATTCAAGACACATACACAAATATGAAAAATGCTCTACTGAATAGTAAACTAATACAATAAAGTCACTACATAGCTAATGCTAATAAACAATTAATTTATAAAATGTGTACATTCTTGCACAGGAAGCATCCAGTCATTACTGGATGTACACGTATACGTGGCATCAACATGCAACACTCAACAAGTGAAAATAAAAATGTGCAGCAACATCTGTCAGTGCTTATCACTGAGGCAACATCTCAAATCAGATAGGAATGATACCATCAAGTATTCAACACATTATCATAAAATTGTTTTTGAAATGGAAAGTTATGAATAGCTATGCTATGGTAATGAACAACATAAAGATACCACATAAAAAAAACATAACAATAAGAAAATAAGCAAGCAGAGTAAGGTGGTGTTCTAATCATTGCAGGAAGAATAATCAGTAAATAAAATCCATCCTGCAGTTCTCATGTCATATCATTTCAGACACTCTTGGCAAAGTCAAGACATTAATAAAAACCACAGCCAACTGATATAACAATGGCAATGACTCAGTTCCTCCCTGGCACATTTCTATTTTGCACAAAATTCATTTATTGAAAATTTCAGTCCCATACAAGTCATTCTTGGAACATCTATAATTATGTCTAAAAGAATGTCCAGGGAACAAGTCCTAAAACTAAATTATTATAAGTTCATGACACTTGTTTTGAACCAGAATATTACAAAATAATTTGATAGTGTAACATGACACTTGACAGAGATCAACTGACTAAAACTACAGTTAGAAGAAAACAAAGAGGCATCACAGAGCATTCCAAGGAGGTAGAGCCTGGGCCTACCTTACATGCCAAGCCTCTTGTGCCAGGGAGAACTGAGGGCTGGGTCGCACACACAGCCAGGTGCGAGTCTTTTCCAACCATCACCATCGCTCGGCTAATACACGCTAGGCACCGCCTTGCAGGGCCAAAGAGTGCCATGCTGTGTTCCCTTCAGCCCCGCAGAGTTATTCTAACTGTCCACCTTTAGCTATAGTGCCATGATCTGATTGTCATTTTTTGAGGGGGTGATGAATGCTTACACTCCAACTCAACTGTGAAGAGAAAGGAAACACTGCAGTAAGAATCTGTCACACTGCAAAGTGTTTTGAAGTTTGAAACTGATCTGTTCTACCAAGAGATGATGATGGAAGTGGGCAAGTCCTAAAGGCTTCTGATGACTGGTAGTGACATAAGATGAAAAAAAAAAAAAAAAAGTTCCCCCAGCAAGTGAATATGGCTCCAAAGCACCTTAAATAAGACTTTTCATGCTACCACTAAACAGAAGCAGCAGCAACAATCAAACCAGTTTTGGTTCAAGTACATAAGATTCCACAACAACGTAATGGCATGCCAGTGATTGTGCACAGCAAAGCAAACCCCTGGAACTGCAGGATGGTAGTGGAGAAACACTGGGGAGGGAAACACAAAGGTGAGCACACCTTGCAAGATTCTGTGTGTGGGGGAAATGCCTGCATCTCACTGCGAGTAAAAGATTCCATGTGAGCCGCCCACCTCCGCAAGTTGGGAAATGTGTTCGAACGGTCACTTGGAACACACACTGCGTTCAGAACCGCTCGGTCAGCCTGGGTGGGCAGGTGTCCCCCTATGTAACTGTACTCTGAGAGGTGAGTGTCCACCAGCTCTAGAGGAGGCCCCTGTCATTAGATGGACATCCAGTCATTATTCAAAGCTTACAGTCTAAGATACATGCTTACAAAGAAAATTTAATTTTCTAGGTATTTTCATGAAAGAATGGCATAGCAATATACGAAAACATTCTAACTAATTCCTATGTTAATAAAACCAGTGACAAAAAAAATATGAAACAATAACATAAACCTTTGACCTTTAATTTCTCTAAGAGATAATGTAACAACTTAAATACAAAGACCTTAAAATTGAGATGATCAATATAAGTATCTAATAAAAGGCTGTGGAAACCGCAACACGTGGGCAAGGTTCACCATATATCTCAATGCTTTATACACATCTTAATAATGACTCTCCTACCAAGGCTGGGTGAAATCAAACATGAAAATCTATTCAGTGATATTACACAATTCAGTACAACAGTAATTGACAAAATACGTAAACATTTAAGTATCAATACATAAGTAAATAAATTAAATAATTTACAGAGAGCAACAATACTGCAAGTTTCATTCTTCTGCTCTGAAATTAAATGCACAACATCAGCTGTTCTGATAACATAGTGAGAGGTTGGATGTAGCTATTGCGTGTAGATATTAGTTTCCGAGCCAAAAAACCTGAAATTTGTCTTGAAGCGACGCAGACACATGAACAATTACCTTCCGGGTGAAGGAAAACTTTCCTTTGCTTCCGCCGGCTGTGTTCTTACATTATGACAGTGAAGCAAACGTTGAAGCACCATACCAACACAACCACCAGCAGTCCTTCATAATACGCCCCTGTGTGGCCGCTGGGGTGCACGGGACTTAAAGCTCCCCTACCAGATCATTCCCTGTCACACCAGACCACGGGGGAGTGGGTGACTCAGGTGATGCAACTCTAAACTTCCCATCGGCCCATATTGACTCAGTTTTCATCATCTGTGTAGAGTTCAGCGTCTGTGTGCCGGCTGTAGTGACGCGGTGCACTCAGCAGGCGTTAGTTAGGGGCACGGTAAGCCAGTATGGGAAGTAGATACATACCTTTTCCATGATATATGTGAGGCACGCGGACTTTGTTTACCTCCTCGTCCTCGGCACCTCTCTGTCCCGACTCCCGACTCCTGAGGTGATCTTGAGCTTACCTCGCGCTGCACCTCACGGGGTTTCTCTTGTCAAACCTTCACACAGGCAAGGCTGGTGGTGCATTATCATAAGAGTAACTTTTGAATTTCTTATATTGAATTGTTCGTGTATTAGTGTTCACTTTTCATTTTAGATATATATTGGTTTATGTATTTTTCTGTGTGCAGTGCGACACACTTCCAGGCAGTGCAGCCAGGCAGCCGCCACCTTGCCTTGCTTGCCATCTTGCTGCTCTCACTCTGCCACGTCTACATACACTATAGCTGTCTCCGCGCACGAGTATTCTGATGAAAGACGGACAATGAATAAATTATAATGTTCATTCTTAGTTATACACTTCTCTAGGTTTTGTAAATCATTCGGTAACCTATGTTTTTATTTATTTATTTTTTTTCATTAGATATTGGTCCTGCGGACCAAAGTGAGACATGTAATTGGGAGTTTTGAACGCAAGGGAAAATATTTACAACACATGAAGCATTTCATTACACGTAAGTAGTGTGTATAAACTGTCGCCGTTGTTTTCAAGGTTTCTTGGAGCTTCCACCTTGTACTCGTTACAATAGTCTCCCACCAAAAGCATTTTCTTTGACTTCCACATTCGATAAGTAACTATAACATTCTTTCGTTTAACATTTAATGAATAGATTTTCATTAAAGGTGAGTTCACACGTGTCAATTTGGGACTGAAATTGCAAATCGGCAGAATCTGACTGAATACCTGTGCCTAGTGACTGGAAAAACCAGTCGCAAAACAAGACCAAAACGTTGGTCTTGTTCAGTCGATTTGCGGCTTTCTTTACGTCGTGACGTCACGGAGAAAGGTTTGAAAATGTGGTGTCGATGTAGAGATGGAGATATTAGAGTTGGTGAAGGAAAAAGAGCAAATCTAGGACCCTAAAAGTGAATTATAAAGCAAAAAACAAAAAAGACAAAAATGCTTAAGCAAATAGGCGTTTCTCGGATGACGATGACTGCTTCCCACTATGCAGGGTGATGTTGGAGGTGAGGAGTGAATACTTGTAATTATTTAATTTAATCGCAATCGTCATCGTCATCAGAGGAAGACATTTTGTTGAGTAGCTGTTTGTTTACATTCACTTCCCGCCAGCCAGCCAATACTTCCCCCCGTCGCTATTTTGTGAAGGTGTTCTGACTAGAATGGCTCAGTCGATACTTCTAGCGACTGACTTGCAACTCCAGTCGTATATTGACACGTGTGAACCCGCCTTAACACATATACCAACTAGATGTACTATTAGGTAGCATGCCTACATCAAATATATTTAATTGATGCATTTGCATACACACACACACACACACACACACACACACACACACACACACACACACACACACACACACACACACACACACACACACACACACACACACACACACGTATATATATATATATATATATATATATATATATATATATATATATATATATATATATATATATATATATATATATATATATATATATATATATATATATATATATATATATATATATATATATATATATATATTACTCAATCTCAGTTCTTTTCCAACACGCAATGAACTGAATGAAAAATAGGAGCAGTACAATAACGTAACGGCAAGCTGTATACGTATAGACGGTGAAGGACGGTCAGACAGACAGAGATACAGTACAGCGTGGCCAGGAACAGACGGGCAGAAGCGAAATGAATAAAAGTTAGGGAGGTCCTTTGTTCAGCAGTGGATACACACACGCACACACACACGCGCGCACGCACACACACACACACACACACACACACACACACACACACACACACACACACACACACACACACACATTTCAGGTATTTCAATATATTGATAGCTATAGCTCGATTGAAAAGGCAAAATAAATTGGCAATAAAGCGTGAATCACTGAGCTCTCTCTCTCTCTCTCTCTCTCTCTCTCTCTCTCTCTCTCTCTCAGTGGATGAATTTCCCTTGAAACTTATATATGTATTCATATATGCATATATTCCTTTAAGAGCATGAATACAACGAATTAGTGTGTGTGTGTGTGTGTGTGTGTGTGTGTGTGTGTGTGTGTGTGTGTGTGTGTGTGTGTGTGTGTGTGTGTGTGTGTGTGTGTGTGTGCACCTGTCATAAGCGTGGGAGGTACTCATGTGTTAGGTTCCGTCACGGTTTGAGGGTTCGATTCTCGCTTCTCTCCCTTCTCCTCCCCTGCCTTCGTCACCCTCGCCCTCAGCCCACCTCCTTCCCTCCGCCCCCCCCTTCGCCCTCAGTCTCCCGGGAACACAGTCACGTGGCGCCCTAATGAGTGTGACACTAACGTATGGGGAAAAGAGAAAAAAGTGCTACTGCTGCTGCTGCTGCTGTAGCGATTCTACGGTTATTCCTGCTGCCCCTGCTATAATGCTGCTACACTACTACTACTACTACTACTACTACTACTACTACTACTACTACTACTACTACTGCTGCTGCTGCTGATGCTGCTGATGCTACTACTACTACTACTACTACTACTACTACTACTACTGCTACTGCTGACTACTACCACTACTACTAATAATAATAATAATAATAATAATAATAATAATAATAATAACACTGATGCCACCACTGCTGCTACCACTGCTGCTGCTACTGCTGCTGCTACTACTACCACCTGCTACTACTACTACTACTGCTACTGCTGCTGCTGCTGCTGCTGCTACTACTACTACTGCTACTACTACTACTACTACTACTACTACTACTACTACTGCTGCTGCTGCTGCTACTACTACTACTACTACTACTACTACTACTATTACTACTACTGCTACTACAACTTCTACAATTACACCACAACCACCACCACCACCACCATCATTACAGCATACAAATAAGTTCTAATAATAATAATAATAATAATAATAATAATAATAATAATAATAATAATAACACAGTATCACTCGTAATGCCACGTCCTGTAATACCCCAAGTGCAGCCATTACCACAAAATGTAATACTTGGATGATCATAAAATTTTGTCAGTAATAGAGTCAATCGCCTGTGCATGTGGATTTTTTGTTATTGTTGTTGTTATCTATCAGCATATTGAATTCCGCCCCTGTGTGTCTAAATGTATGCATCAATAAACCGCCACTTCCCTTTTTTTTCCACAACGTGTATTTAGTGTATATTTTTGCTATATGCTTTTTTATCTGTCTCTTTATTTCTTACCTACATTTCTCCTTTTTTTTTTTTTTGAGGGGTGGAGAAAAGAGGCGTACGTATATTTTTTTTATGCAGGATGTACAGCTGGCGTCGAACATCTCTTCGTCAAAAGAATATCAAGGGTATAGGTGTGTCTTCAGTATCAAGGGTATAGGTGTGTCTTCAATATCAAGGGTATAGGTGTGTCTTCTCTTTTGCTCTTGTTTTTGCTGTTGCTTATAAATATTCAGTTGTGTTCTTTTCTATATATTTTCACTTTTTATGCAGGAGGGACAGCTGGCCAAGGGCAACAAAATATGGAAAAAAAGGCCCATCGTGTTGCCAGTTCCCTAAAAGACATGACAGTTAATAAAAATTCAGGGACAAATGTCTTGTCACTTAATTACATATGTTTGATTACGTTCCTTTATATTTTGGAATTTATCAGTGAAAGGGAGTAATTCATGAATACCTGCTGAAGAGAGAGAGAGAGAGAGAGAGAGAGAGAGAGAGAGAGAGAGAGAGAGAGAGAGAGAGAGAGAGAGAGAGAGAGAGAGAGAGAGAGAGAGAATAAGGTAGCACGTTATACGAAATAATGCTTTAAAATGTAAAAAAAAAAAAAAAAGGCAAGAATATGCTGGAAAAAATCCCCATGGAGTTTATCAATGAGAGGAGATAAAGAAGGCACAAATATACCATGAGGACTTTCAGAAGAGTTTGCATCAGCCATATAAACAAACGCAGCCCGCAGCGAGACAAGCAACAGTACGGAGCATTGAGGAGAGCATTAATAGACCGAGTATCATTAGTTACCGTTACCATATTAAAACAATGTTAAAAAATAGTGAATAGTAAACCTCGTACTCTTCAAAGTTTCGTCGTCTTGTACTTCAATAGAGAATAAGGGTATCACTATTAAATTTTACATCAAGACACTGGACAACGGAGAAAGACAAAAGAACAAGAGAACATTAACTCCAACGCCACAGACAGTGAAAAACCAGCAGGATTTTAACGATACCTGCGAAACTCCCTAATGAAAGAGTTAATTTTGAACAGCACTATGGCAGGAAAGGGAATAAGGTGTGTGCGCAGAGTGTGGGACGGGGTGAAGTAGAAACACCATGGTCTATTTTTGCAATAATCAGAGGTACAAAACACCGATGAATGTTGCAGGGTAAAAATTGGTTTGTATTTTAGAGCGTAACAGTGATAGGGGATGAAGGGGCAGCAATAAAGGTGATTCTTGTATAATTAAAATGCACAGACTTATGATTGTAGGGGGGAAAATAAATAAAAATAAAAAAAATAAGGTATAGTGTGGTTTAGTTTACCAGTGAAAAGATAATGCAGTGGGAATGAAAGTTGATTTATAAATAGGGCAAACAGAACACTGAATATGAAAAAAAACAAGGCAAGCTGCTTCAAAATCTACCAAATGAAAGAAACTAATGCATAAATGATTGCTGAACAGAACACATATGAATGAGAGAAAAATGAAAATTAATAAAAAGAAAAAGAAAACGGAATAGTGTAATAGTGTGTTTTAGAGGTTACCAATGAAAGAAGATAAAGGAAATGCAAATACATAATGAAAAGCTTTGGTAAGAGCTAGTACTACAATTAAAGAACACAACTAAATCAAAGAGAGATAATGCTAATAAGAATATCCTCTTTTTTATATCATTAATTTATCTATCTACTTATTCATCGCTCTATAAATCAGTCAACGCATGATAATACATCCCTCTATCTATTTGCTACCTAACTCTCCCTCTATCTATCCATTATCTATTTACCCATTCAATTTGTGGTCCAAAGAGAAGTGACCAGATCCCAGACAGGCGACAGCTGTCACTCCGCCACCTTGACATGGCCCGCGTCAACTCATCACTCTTGAACACCTGGTACTGTATACTTTAGGCTTCGTTCTCCCAACAGGACAACGCAGGCGCCGCACAGATCATTCATTAGTCTTGTTATGAGAACTTCCCTTACTGGTGATGCTGAGACCTTATCGCATCAAAATAATCATAGAAATAACCTGGAAAACACCGATATGATTAACGTAAAAATTTCGCTCTCCTATCAAGACTGCTCTCAGACACTACACACATTATAATCACCAATCAGAGATATCTTTGTTTGTTCTATCCACTCCACAGCAACAGAGAGAGAGAGAGAGAGAGAGAGAGAGAGAGAGAGAGAGAGAGAGAGAGAGAGAGAGAGAGAGAGAGAGAGAGAGAGAGAGAGAGAGAGAGAGAGAGAGAAGACGAAGACGAAATGAGAGAAGAAGAAGAGAGAAGAAGAAGAAGAAGAAGAAGAAGAAGAAGAAGAAGAAGAAGAAGAAGAAGAAGAAGAAGAAGAAGAAGAAGAAGAAGAAGAAGAAGAAGAAGAAGAAGAAGAAGAAAAATAAAGAAGTAGTAGAAGACGGCTTGAAAGTAAACAACCCACGGTACAGACTCAAAATTCAACCCCACCAGGAGACATTTACCTCACCTCTTCCGCTCCCTCCGTCGCTACTGAAACATTAGAATCCCGACCACAAACTGACCATATATACAAAGTCTCGCTCTGGCCAACACGTCTGATGCTGCTTGTTCTTCCTTCGTGCTCCCTTGTGTGGTAGTGACGACGAAGAGTACGGTGACTTCTGAGCGTGACTTAGTGATGTGCTGCAGTGTGCTGGTGATGCTTCTCGTGACAAACTAACGCATGAGAAACACAATAGATCACAAAAGAGAAACAAAGCAGTAGTATAGACTTGTTATTGTTATTGTTGTTTTGTTGAGCTACACAAGATTCGTAAGACACAGTGGGGAAAAAAAAAAACAAGAACAAGCAGCATCAGACCTCTTGTCCCTTTGCCTCTTCTGTGATATGGTAACAATATAAAAAAATAGCAATACAGAAAAAAAAAAACACACACAAAAAAAAAAACAACAACATTAAAGCAGCATCAGATTTGTTGTTCCTTTGCCCGGTCTGTGATAATGAACACTACTAGACTCGCAAAACATCAATAACAAATAAAAAAAAATATAGACAAATAAATAGAATCACATGAGTCACAAACAAACACAAAGGAAGAACAAAACTCAGCAGACCTTTTGTCCCTATGGCTAACTCTACAATAAGCCACACTCTTCTTCCTCTTCTCTTTTCCTTCGTCCTTATATTCGTTTCCGTCTTCTCTCCGTCTACACTCACCAAAAGACAAAAAGAAGTGAATACATAAAATAAATAAATAAGGGGAAATGAAAGAGAGACATAACGGATGGATAAAGAGAGATAGATAAATAAATAAATAAAAATAAATAAAGGAAAGTAAGAAATAAAAAAAAAACAGCGTATGGTAATGTATATATAGAGATAAATAAATAAAAAAAAATAAATAAATAAAGGAAATTAAGAGACGAAGGAGGAACACAACGTAAGAGAGAGAGAGAGAGAGAGAGAGAGAGAGAGAGAGAGAGAGAGAGAGAGAGAGAGAGCTGTGATGCGATGCTCAACAAATCAACTCGTGGCGGGGAAACAAAGAGGCTGACGCGCTTATATCTTAACCCCTATGACGCCGTAATGGAGATCGCTTCCACCACCACCACCACCACCACCACTCTCTCTCTCTCTCTCTCTCCGTGTGTGTGTGTGTGTGTGTGTGTGTGTGTGTGTGTGTGTGTGTGAGAGAGAGAGAGAGAGAGAGAGAGAGAGAGAGAGAGAGAGAGAGAGAGAGAGAGAGAGAGAGAGAGAGAGAGAGAGAGAGAGACGAAACAAACACGAATAAAATGAAGAAGAAGAAGAAGAAGAAGAAGAAGAAGAAGAAGAAGAAGAAGAAGAAGAAAAAGAAAAAGAAAAAGAAGAAGAACCAAAACAGGCACCAACAACAAACAGTAAAATAAATAAAACTCCGCAGCATTCATTGTCCTGCTGAATCAGTCAAGGACATGAGGGAGGGAGAGAGAGAGAGAGAGAGAGAGAGAGAGAGAGAGAGAGAGAGAGAGAGAGAAGAGAGATGCCCCTACCCCTCTTCTTCCCTCCCCCCCTCTTCCAGCATCCTCCCAAGCACCAGCGCGACTCACCGCCGACAAAATCCCGTCGCAACAACATCCTTAAAGACAACAGCTTGGGAAATTGTCTTGAAACGCTTTGTGAGGCGTGGACCGTCCAGGGTGGCAGGGCGGCGCGGCGTGTGGCGGGAAGAGGGAGGCCAGAGTGGAGGTAAGAGAGAGAGAGAGGGAGAGGGAGAAAGAAAGAGACGGAGAGTAAGAGGAACGACAGCTTCTCCTGGAAGATGGATCCGGCCAAGAGTACTTCGGAATCCCAGCAGCGAAAATAAAAATCTGGCAACACACTCCCTTCTTTCCGAAGTCAAACCGGGGGCCGCAATCCACTTTTGTGTGAGCTGCTGCCTCCCTCCCTCCTGTCCCTCCCACCCTCCTTCCAGCTGCCTCCCGCCTGCCTCCCTCTGCCAGACAGCGCCTCCTCGCCCTCCCGTCCGCCGCCCACCCCTTCCTCACCTCACTAATTGATGAAATAAAGAGCACCCCGTACAGGTATCTTCCTCTCTACGCCATAAATATATCGGACAAAACACAAGTTTAAAGATACAAAATACACAATTTCCACAGATGTCATTCCACGGCGTCGCCACTCCCTCTCCCCCTCGCAGAATGATTGGTCGCCCCTCCCGTGCTGCCATTGGTCGGGGCGTCGGGGCCCGCCCACTTCGGGGATCCCCAGCCCCGGGAGGTAACGTGGCGACTTATCTCCGCTCCATTATTTGATACACCGCTTCTGGTAACACACGCTCAAAATCAACTTGCTGTGGTGTAACGCCGATACTGTAATACCTCTTAAAACTCAGCATCAAGGTGGATTAAGGCCAGACTTTCAGATTTGTGGGGCGGTCATTTGTCGACAGTTTAGAGTGTGACGGCGCGCCGGTCGGTTCCTCCTCTTCCTCCTCCTCCTCCTCCTCTCCTCCTCCTACTCCTCCACCGTCGCCCTCGCCTGCTGCTGCTTGTGGTGGTGGTGCGCTGTGAAGTGTGTGCTCGCTAAAGGCCCTCCTCCACCTGTACCTCCTCCTCCACCTCCACCTTCCTCCTCCTGGTCGCCGCCCGCGTGCAGGTCGCCGCGACGCGAGGACAGGACCTGCCAGCCTCGCTCGACTCCTCCACCCACAAAATGGACACTCTAACAGGCGGCCTCAGTGACGGGCTCTACGACCTCGTACCCAGCGCCCACCACGCCGCCCACGCCGACACCACCCACGCCCACACGCACGCCCGCGATGGTGACGGCACGGCCTCGCTGACAGCTGCCGCCCACGCCCAT
>NC_059282.1:11451055-11453555 GCF_017591435.1 Portunus trituberculatus
AATAAAAGAGTGGGAAAAAAGAGAAGGAAAAAAGGAAAATATCAAGAAATGACTAACAAACTAAAGATAAAAAAAGGATAAAAAAAAGCTATACTAGAATAAATATGTAAAAAAAAAGCCACTTACTTAAATAAAACGAAGTAAAAATATGAATAATGATGAAAGTAAAAAAGGAAATGAGGCATCAATAATCTTTACATTTGTCCACCAACACTTACAACAACACAACATCGATCATTTACAAAGCAACTTACTTAAAAAAAAATAACGAAGTAAATAAATAAATAATGATAAAAGCAAAAGGAACTACGCCATCACAATAATCATAACTTTATATTTGTCCACCAACACTTAACATTACCACAACACCGATCGTTTACAGGACAACTAACTTAAATAACAAAGTAAATAAATCACGATAAAAGTAAAGGAAAATGCACAATCACAACAATCATTACTTTATATTTGTCCACCAACACCTAACATTAAAACAACACCGATCATTTACCGCCGATAACGAGCAAATTTTTCCCACCACGATAAACAATTACACCTGAGAGACGGAACCAAAAAGACAAAATAAATAAATAAAAAAAAAACCCTCACATCACAACAGAAAGGAGAGAAAGCTAAATGTATCCTTGAGCTTACCTGTGCTTACGTGTGTGTATCTCAAAGCGATCCCCAGTCAAAGGTTTGGGAGGCGAGGAAATTTTGATCATAATCCTACATTTGGTTCGGAAAAAAGAGCAAGAAAAAATTATAGCATGTTGGTGGTGGTGGTGGTGGTGGTGGTGGTGGTGGTGCAGGGCTTGCCTCTCTTAATGCCCAACACAACACCCCATGATCACTTCTAATGCTGATGCTGACTCCTGACTATCTAGCTTTTTAATTGCGTCCTCCCCCTCCATACCCTCACCTCCACCTTTCCTCCACTCCAGCTGCTCATCCCTCCACCCCTCTCTCTCTCTCTCTCTCTCTCCTCTCTCCTTTCACCTCCTCCCCACCTTCCGCAGTGTAATCCTTTTCAGTCCCCGCCACTCCACCTCCTCCCCACTCTCTGTCTCTATCTCTGTCTATGTCTCTCCACCTCTTTCTTTCTATCCACCTTATAGTTTTCTCCATCTGTTTTCCTCTTATTTCTCTCTCTCTCTCTCTCTCTCTCTCTCTCTCTCTCTCTCTCTCTCTCTCTCTCTCTCTCTCTCTCTCTCTCTCTCTCTCACTATCTTCTAACTCATCCGCCATCTCACAAACTGACTCTGATGCAATATTCACCATTTTGGACTCTCTCTCTCTCTCTCTCTCTCTCTCTCTCTCTCTCTCTCTCTCTCTCTGGTACTCTCACAGTTATTTCGACCTATGCAGTCACCTCCCAACACACACACACACACACACACACACACACACACACACACACACACACACACACACACACACACACACACACACACACTCCTCGGCACACAGATCAAAGGGCGGGAGAGAGTCACTGGCTTTAGTGTGCGAAATGATTAGATTTTCAAACCCAGGGCGGCGGGCAAGCGGTGAAAATAATTAGCGTTGCTTTAATTGAGACGCGGCGAAGGAAAAGAAATTATCGGCGGTGGAAAATTGAATATGTATGCTGAAATGCGACGCTACTCTCACTCCCATGGCTAGAGAGAGGGAAAGGGAGAGAGGGCAAGGGAGAGATATTAGAGTAAAGGGAAGGAATGAGAGAGAGAAAAAAACGGTGAAAATAATATACAGTAAGGGAGAGGGAAAGGGAGAGGATTGTTAAATGCACGAAAACACAAAAAGGAGAAGAAATTATCAGTGAAAATAGAATAGAATAAATATCTCCACTCACACACCCAGAGAGAGAGAGAGAGAGAGAGAGAGAGAGAGAGAGAGAATGTTAGATGCACCATACAGACGATGAAAGATTAATAAAAGAATAATGAACAAAGTAACAGAAAAGGAAGTTGTGATGAAAGGAAGAGATGGCGCGGAATGAAGGAAAGGGAGAAAGGAAAGAGGAAAAAAAGGAGAGATAAATATACGGAGGAAAAGTAGGAAAAATATATTGAGAGTGAAGGTAAAGATATGAAATGAGAATAGGAAAGAAAATAGAAAAAGGAGAAAAGGGCTAGAGGAAAGTAGAAGTAAACATGAAATGAGGAAAAAGGAAAATAGCGCAATGAATTAAGAATAAGGAAAGATAAAAAAGTAAAACAATTATAGAAAATAAATAAAAAGAGAAAATTAAGTACTAAAAATTAAAGGAAACAGTGCAAAGGGAAACAGAAAATATAAAACAGGCAAGACAGAATAAAAGGGAGAAGAAAGAAAACAAATGATCAAAGAGGAAGAAAAGAGTCAAAGGAGAGGATAATGAAAGTGAAAGAAATAACAAAAGGAGGAAAAGAAAGGAGGGAAAGGAAAATAAAACAAAGATATCTATGGAGAAAAGATAATAAAAGCAAAGAATTGAAGATAATAAATTACAGAGGGGAGAAGA
>NC_059282.1:11463555-11466055 GCF_017591435.1 Portunus trituberculatus
AAAGGAAAAAAAAAGAAAATATAAACGGGAAAATACAAAAAGCAATAAGCGTTGACCTGAAAACAAGAAGAAAAAAAAAAAAAAAAAGCAAAAAGGAACAGAAAAAAAAACAGAAAAAAGAGAAATAGAAAATAAAAATGAATAAGATCAAGTTGATATATATAAAAAAAAAAAAAAAATGGGTTAGGAAAATAAAAAAAAATGAAAGAGAATGGAAAGGAGAAACACATAAAACAAAGATAACAAAGAGAAAAAAAAAGAAGATAAAAGAAAATAAATGTAAATAAGATCAAGCTTATAAAAAAAATGGCCTAGGAAAATAAAAAGAAAAGAGAATGGAAACGAGAAAATATGCCACAGGAAAGCAAAAGGGAAATGTCAAAAAAATAATAACAAATACACAAAACAAAATAGATAAATGAATAAATAGTAATAACAGGAATAAAAGATAAATAAACTAATAAATAAACTACGGATAGAAAATAAAGTAAAAAAAGGCAATACAGAAAAAAAAACAAGAATAAATGAAAACAAAATAGATAATTGAACAAATAATAATAAATAACATAAGGTGAAAAAAGGGAAAATAAGGGGAAAAAAGGGAAAATAAGAGGAAAAAAGGGAAAATAAGGGGAAAAAGGGGGAATGAAGAAAAATAAGGGGAAAAAAGGGAAAATAAGAGGAAAAAAGGGAAAATAAGGGGAATGAAGAAAAATAAGGGGAATGAGGAAAAATAAGGGAAAAAGGAAAATAAGAGGAAAAAGGAACATAAGGGGAAAAAGGAAAATAAGGGAAAAAGGAAAGTAAGGGAATGAGGAAAATAAGGAATAAGGGAAAAAGGAAAATAAGGGGAAAAGGGAAAATAAGGAAAAAAGGAAAATAAGGGAAAAAGGAAAATAAGGGGAAAAAGGGAAAGTAAGGGAAAAAAAAGGGGAAAAAAGGGAAAGTAAGGGAAAAAGGGAAAGTAAGGGAAATGAAGAAAAATAAGGGGAATGAGGAAAAATAAGGGGAAAAAAGGGAAAATAAGGTGAATGAGGAAAAATAAGGGGAATGAGGAAAACTAAGGGGGAATGAAGAAAAATAAGGGGAATGAGGAAAAATAAGGGGAAAAAGGGAACATAAGGGGAAAAAGGGAAAATAAGGGGAAAAAGGGAAAATAAGGGGAATAAGGGAAAATAAGGAAAATGGGAAAATAAGGGAAAAAGGAAAATAAGGAAAAGGGAAAATAAGGGGAAAAAGGGAAAATAGGGGGAAAAAAAAAGGGAAAGTAAGAAGGAAAAAAGGGAAAATACGGGGAATAAGGAAAAAGACAAAAAATCTCAATAAGGAAACACACAGTAAATAATGCACTTGGAAAATATACGAAGAAGATCTAATAAATAAAGGAAATTGGAAAAATATGTAAAAAAAAAAAAATATTAGGCACCATGAAAATATGTTAATGAATAGATAAAAAAGACATCTTGAAAAAAAATACTAAATAAATTAATAAGTAAATAAAATATCTTGAAAATATACAAAAAAAAGTGAAAAATGAATAAATAAATAAACAACACCTTGAAAAATATGTAAAAAAGTGAAAAATAAATGAGATAAAATAAATAAGTCAATAAATATGTGAAAAATAAATAACTAGATAAAATAAAAACACCTTGAAAAATATGTTGACTTATTTATTTTATCTCATTTATTTTTCATTTTTTTACATATTTTTCAAGGTGTTGTTTATTTATTTATTCATAACTAGATAAAATAAAAACACCTTGAAAAATATGTTAAAAAAAAAAAAAAAGTGACGCGATTTACGAGATCCACAGGTCTATAACACGACAGGTGTGACGGATCAGTGTTGTCAGCTACCTGGCTTACTGACGTGTTATCTAATCAACGAGCGGGATTACCTGTCCACAACCACCACCTTACACACACCTCTCTCTCACACACACACACACACACACACACACACACACACACACACACACACACACACACATACACACACACACCACAAAGGACCACTTCACACATCCCTGCGTAATTACTTCCTTAATGTTTTCACCAGGTCACACACGCTCCTTTATGATCCTTTAGCCACCAGGTCATTAAAGGTCAGCCCGCGCCCAGGTCACTAGGGAAGACTCACACCTAGGTTCGATTCCCCTTCTCCCTGACCTTCTCTGTCACCTCACCCTCACCTGGCCTTACCTGACTTCCTCCCTTGGTATGTCACGCTATCGCCCCATCACCACATCACCTGCTGTGTCAAAGGGTGAGTCATGTGACCTTCGTGACCTCACTTTGGTCCTCATTTGGCACGAGTATAACACGTGGCACTTGTGTGAGGGGAATGAGGGATGGGGCAGAAGTGAAGGACAGGAGGGATGGATAGGAGTGAAGGACGGAAGGAAGGGAGGAAGGATGGGAATGGGGAGGGAAGGAAATGAGGGAGAGGATGGGTAGGAGTGAGGGACGGAAGGAAGGGAGGAAGGGAATAGGGAGA
>NC_059282.1:11471055-11473555 GCF_017591435.1 Portunus trituberculatus
GAGAGAGAGAGAGAGAGAGAGAGAGAGAGAGAGAGAGAGAGAGAGAGAGAGAGAGAGAGAGAGAGAGAGAGAGAGAGAGAGAGAGAGAGAGAGAGAGAGAGAGAGAGAGAGAGAGAGAGAGAGAGAGAGAGAGAGAGAGAGAGAGAGAGAGAGAGAGAGAGAGAGAGAGAGAGAGAGAGAGAGAGAGAGAGAGAGAGAGAGAGAGAGAGAGAGAGAGAGAGAGAGAGAGAGAGAGAGAGAGAGAGAGAGAGACTTAAGATTACATCAGACTTTAAGTTACTTTCTCGAGTGCTTAAGTCATTGGTGTCTCTCCTGCAGGTATCCGGACCTCAGCGCCAGGGAGGAGATCGCCCTGTGGCTCAACCTGAAGGAGGCACAAGTCAGGGTGAGTTGAGTATTACAGTCTGTCTTCACCTCAACGCTTCACCGCACACTAAAATTTCTCTGCTACCACCATTTAACTTTTATCCAACTTCTCTTTACTCTTTCAATAGTTTTAATCTCAGTCTAACTCCTCTCACCTTTCTACTCACATAATCTACTCAGTTCCAATCCACCGAACACCCAAATTATTCCCCAACACCTCCCCGGCACCCGGCACCCAGCACCAGTCCTCCCCACCGGCTCGCCGCCGCCGCCGCCCCACACATCACTTGCACCAGTCCCTTTACAACCCAAACGCGCAGCAAAAAGACTTGTTTGTCCCGCGTCCCGCCTCGGAAACTGCCAAATTAACGTGTTCACGGATGGATATCGGACGGCTTTTCTTTACCTGCCCGTCTCTTTGTTTGTCCGTCTGTCGGTGAGCAAGTAGCGAATTCAGTAACTGCCTGTCTATCCCTGCTTGTCTTAATTCACTGGCCTCACATCCCCGTCCCTTTCCTCGCCCTGTTACTAATTTCCCGTCAATCTGTCTGTCTCCAAGTCTGTCCGTCTTCCATCCCTCGCCCCGTTCCAGAGTGGTGGGGAATTAATTGTTGTCAGGCTGCGTGTGTCTGTCTTCTCTGTCCCACCACCGCCTGCCGGCCGGCCCACGCAGTGTACAGTGTCCGCGTACAAGTGTTCAGGTGAAGTAACAGGCAGAGTCCGAGCCAGACGGATGAGGCATCTCCATCACGGTGATTGCAGCTTAAGCGCTCATCCATCCCGTGTCTCCACCGAGCTTAGCAAACACGCGTAAATCACCGACCAAACCACCCAAATTTCGTCGAGCAGGTCCTCCCCTAACCTCCTCCCCTCCCCTCGGGCCAATATTCCCGTGCCGGCCCGCCGCTGTATTGTCGTCGTCGCGGCCGTCACGTGCGTGGCCGCGGGGAGTCGGGTTCCCATGACATAATTTTCATGTGCAGTGGTGCGGCCTTCACAGATGGGGTCATTTAGTTATGGCGGCAGTGTTTTCTTGAGTCACGCGTGAGTAAGGAATGGGTCCCGGTTGCTCGGTGCGAGGCGGCCGTGCAGGTCACCGCTATCACACTCACACTCACGACTACTCGTAAACTTTATCAGTTATGATTATGTTCCGCTTGCTTCACTTCAGCCTCCCTCCCCTCTACTCCCTAGTCCGTGCTCGCCCAACGAGGCGTCGTTTGCAGTTCGCCCTCACCACCTCCATCTCTCCGCCCACAGATTTGGTTCAAGAATCGGCGGGCCAAGTGGAGGAAGCGGGAGCGCCATGCCATGACGGCGGGGATGCCAGGGGACCTGAAGGGCGGCTGGGGCGCCCAGCTGAACGGCCTGGCCTGGCCTGACGACGGTCTGTACTCCGGCTACTCCTACAACAACTGGGCCAAGGTCACCCCGCCGCCGCTGGGGCCAAGAGTTTCGCCTGGGGTTTCAACAGCGTCAACATGAACCCGCTCATGAGCCAGCAGCCGTCGGCCATGTCGCCCATCAACTGCTTCCAGACGCCCACACAGGGCATGAGCAGCTCCACCAACCTCATGCCCACCACCATGTCCTCGTCCCTGGGCTCCAGCGCCGCGCCCTGCCCCTACCCCGCCCCGACGCCGCCCTACGTCTACCGTGATCAGACCACCATGTCCTCCTCCATCGCCTCCCTCCGCCTCAAGGCCAAGTCACACTCCCCCGCCTTCTCCTACACGAGCGGAGGGGACACGCGGTCGCCGCCCGCCCCGGACAACAACGCCTTCTTCACCACCACCGCCGCCCCCACGGACAAGTTCTCCTGTATGAACACCGTCATCGCGTAACGTGCCGGCCATCGCCCGCCCCGCCCCACCGCGGACGCCAACCCTCACCGCCTCTAAGGTCGCTCGCGGGCTCGGCGTCGTGGGGCTTCGGAGGGCGTCGCTGACTTCGCAGGATATCCGGTCCTGGCGGCTGTAGGATGAACGCCAGGCCGCCGCCGCCTCCACAGGCTCGGGAGGGTCCGGGGCAGCCACTCGGCACGCAGGGGACGAGAAGCGGCAACACCACAAGGAGCAACAATAGCGGCACCACTCCCGTCACCACATCACACCAGACCCAACACGCCGCTACA
>NC_059282.1:11481055-11486055 GCF_017591435.1 Portunus trituberculatus
AGAACACCACCATCACCACCACAGAACACCACCATCAACACCACACTCACTCTCTCTTCCCTCTTAGACTCACCTACCTCCATACTCCTGCCACATTCCACCACCACCACCACCACCACCACCACCACCACCATCATCATCATCATCATCACCATAAAGTATCCTCCCTCGTCATCATAAAACCTAATCGATCCAGCAGAGCCGCGCCATCATAATAATTTACAGAGCGGGAGGGAGAGAGGGAGAGGGAGAGGGAGAGGGAGAGAGAGAGAGAGAGGGGGTCTGCATATGAATGAAAGCTATGGAAAGGTGCGTGCTGGGGAGAGAGAGAGAGAGAGAGAGAGAGAGAGAGAGAGAGAGAGAGAGAGAGAGAGAGAGAGAGAGAGAGAGAGAGAGAGAGAAAGAAAGAAAGAAAGAAAGAAAGAAAGAAAGAAAGAAAGAAAGAAAGAAAGAAAGAAAGAAAGAAAGAAAGAAAAAGAAAGTCTAAGAGTAAAAACGAGAGAGAGAGAGAGAGAGAGAGAGAGAGAGAGAGAGAGAGAGAGAGAGAGAGAGAGAGAGCAGAATCTAATACAAAAAAGAAAGACGATAAAATAAAGAAAAGAAAAAAGTAAATCAAATAAATAAGAATTTTGAAAAGGACAAATTTTTGAGAGAGTTGTAAAAAGGAAACAGAGAGAGAAAGAGAGAGAGAGAGAGAGTAAGAGTGACACTAAATAAGAGTAAATGAGGAAGAGAGAGGGAGAGTGAGAGGCGCATGGAGGCATTAAGGGTCAGGTTAGATAAGATGATGTGAGTGAGAGGTGAAGATAATGAGGGGAAATGTGAAAATGAGAAGAGGGGAAATGAGAGTAAGCCAAGGACACACTGAGAGCTATGTGAGGTGGGGGAGGAAGATTAGGTGTGTGAGGGGAAGGGGGGGGGTGGGGTCAGGTTGAGGGAACGTGTATAGGGAGGAGGAGGAGGGAGAAAGGGGAAAAAGAGCGAGTGAGGGGAAAAAGGCACAAATAAGGAAATTAGCTTAAAAGAATGAGGGTGATGGAGATGTGAAACTTTAATTGGGAAAAGAGAGAGAGAGAGAGAGAGAGAGAGAGAGAGAGAGAGAGAGAGAGAGAGAGAGAGAGAGAGAGAGAGTGTGTGTGTGTGTGTGTGTGTGTGTGTGTGTGTGTGTGTGTGTGTGTGTGTGTGTGTGTGTGTGTGTGTGTGTGTGTGCGCTTGCAAGTATTTTTACAGACAGAGAAACTAGTTACCACAATCTCTCTCTCTCTCTCTCTCTCTCTCTCTCTCTCTCTCTCTCTCTCTCTCTCTCTCAATTCATCAGACCTTTGACACCCATGAGTTAAGTTTCTCCCTCCCTCCTTTCCTCCCTCCACCCCTTCTCTCCCTTCCCTCCACCCCTTCTCTCCCTTCCCTCCACCCCTTCCCTCCCTTCCCTCCACCCCTTCCTTTTTCTTCCCTCCTTCTCTCCATCACTGTTTATCCCTCCATTTTGTAACTTAAGAGAAAGTTTGGAGGAGGAAGAAAGGCAACATCGGGATATGCTTTTGTTGAGTGAGTGAGTGAGTGAGCGAGTGAGTGAGAGAGTGAGTTAGAAAAAAGAAAGTAAAGGAGGGAGGGAGGGAGGAAGGGAGGGAGAGAGTGAGTGAGTGAGTGAGTTGAGTGAGAGAATATTAGAGAAGAAAAGCAAAATATGAGGAAAAAAAGGTGACATTTGTTATTTCTGACAGAGAGAGAGAGAGAGAGAGAGAGAGAGAGAGAGAGAGAGAGAGAGAGAGAGAGAGTTACAAAAATACAAAGAAAGGAATTGTAATCATGCAGAACAAAAACAAGACGAAAACCTCGTCCCTCTCTCTCTCTCTCTCTCTCTCTCTCTCTCTCTCTCTCTCTCTCTCTAAATACAATCACACTCCTATTTTTCAATCATACACTTCCTCACCCCTTCCCTTCCTTTCTGTCACTCTACCTCTCCCTCTCTCTCTCTCTCTCTCTCTCTCTCTCTCTCTCTGACGAATGGGCCCGGGAAGGAGCATATGGGTGATCGCGCTACACTTGTTGTTTAATGATAGCGCTGCGCAGGGAGGCGATCTCTTTTGTGTAGGAGAGAAGGGGTAGGAAGAATTACCACGAGAGAGAGAGAGAGAGAGAGAGAGAGAGAGAGAGAGAGAGGTGGAGGGGACGAAAATAGACGTAGAATAAGAAATAGAGAGGAAAGAAGGGGAGAAAGAGAGGAAAGGGTTAATGTACGAGGAAATGGGACAGAATGATGATGACAGGAGGGTTAAGGAAGGACGAGTGAATGACGGATGAAGGAAAACATGATGAAATTGTGTCAAGGATAAAAGAAAATAAAGAATGAAAATAAAAAAAAAGGAGAGAAAATGTAAAAGATGGAAGAATGATAAAAATTGCAGTAAAGATAGAAAAGTGAAGAAATAAAATGCAGGAATTTATTGTCACTTTTTTCTTTTATTATGAAAAAATAAATGAATGAATGAAACTTAAAAAAATGTGAAATACGAAGACAGACAGACAGACAGACAGACAAAGACACAAAATAAACAGACAGACAGACAGACAGACAGACAGACAGACAAAGACATAGAAATAAACAGAGACAGACAGACAAAGACACAAAAATAAACCGACAGACAGATAGAAATAAACAGACAGACAGACAGACAGACAGAGAGAAAGAGAGACAAACAAAGACAGAAATAAACAGACAGACAGACAGACAGACAAATACAGAAAAAACGAGGAAAAACGACAGCAAACACGCAAAAAACATAAAAAAGAAAAAGAAAAGAAAAAGAGGAAAAAGAAAGAAGGATACGTAGAGGAAAAAAAAAAAGAATAAAAAAGGGAGATGAAGAATGGGAAGGATTTTGTGAAGGAAAAAAAAGAAAGAGAGGAAACAGAAAAAAACAAACTAAAAAAAAGAATTACAAACAAGACAATGAGAGAGAGAGAGAGAGAGAGAGAGAGAGAGAGAGAGAGAGAGAGAGAGAGAGAGAGAGAGAGAGAGAGAGAGAGAGAGAGAGAGAGAGAGAATCGGGCTGGAAAAACAAGGGGGTTGCCAGCTCGTGATTATTTACCTTGGCCAGTAATCCATGTCATTTTTCGTCTCTCACGTCCTATTTAATATTCCATTTTCCACGATTACCGTCGGCTCTCTCCCCGCGTACGAACCCGCCCACACGCGCACGCAAAACACACACTCACACGCACGCACACACGAAAAACACACTTACACACATACACATTTACACACACATATGCAAAAAAATGTAACATGCACACATATATACACAGAAAATACATACATGGTAGTACTTACTGATTTACTACACACGCACACACGCACATACGCACACGCACATACACGCACATACAGACAAACACACGCACTTTTTCGCCCGCTATTGTTCCCTTTAATTATTTGTTTGTTTAGAAATTTACAGGTACACTCACACTTGTCTCTCTCTCTCTCTCTCTCTCTCTCTCTCTCTCTCTCATATCCACAGTTGAAAGAGAAACATGAATAAAAAAAGATAAAAAACTGGAAAATGATGAACAAACACACACACACACACACACACACACACACACACACACACACACACACACACACACACACACACACACACTTCGCTATATTTCCCGGCAAAACAAGGGAAGCGGCCAAATGTTTACAGAAGATAAAATAATAATTGAAAAAGAATTACTGTACTGCACGAATTGTAGGGAGAGAGAGAGAGAGAGAGAGAGAGAGAGAGAGAGAGAGAGAGAGAGAGAGAGAGAGAGAGAGAGAGAGAGAGAGAGAGAGAGAGAGAGAGAGAGAGAGAGAGAGAGAGAGAGAGAGAGAGAGAGAGAGAGAGAGAGAGAGAGAGAGAGAGAGAGAGAGAAAGGAAAGAAATATAAATGGGATGTGTTTTGTATCTGCTGTGTGTGTGTGTGTGTGTGTGTGTGTGTGTGTGTGTGTGTGTGTGTGTGTGTGTGTGTGTGTGTGTGTGTGTGTGTGTGTGTGTGTGTGTGTGTGTGTGTGTGTGTGTGTGTGTGTGTGTCCTCGCTGTTACATCCATAAGCTTACTCCTCTTGCAAAAACAAATTTCAAAACAAAACAACGCAAAAACAATCTACTGGGCACGATGATGATGATGATGATGATGATGATGATGACGATGATGATGATGATGATGGTATTATTATTAGTAGTAGTAGTAGTAGTAGTAGTAGTAGTAGTAGTAGTAGTAGTAGTAGTAGTAGTAGTAGTAGTAGTAGTAGTAGTAGTAGTAGTAGTAGTAGTAGTAGTAGTAGTAGTAGTAGTAGTAGTAGTAGTAGTAGTAGTAGTAATGGGACACATTTGAGGGTTTTGGACACAGTGGACATCAGCTGACTGGAAGTAAACAAAGATGACGTAATGCTTCTCTCTCTCTCTCTCTCTCTCTCTACCTCTTTACCTCCATCCTCCATCCTCCCACCTCCTCCTCCTCTCCTCCCTCTCTCCAACTCCCTCTCTTTACTAAGTGTCTCCTTCAGAACAAGGTGTGGGAAAGAGAAAGAAAATACGTGAGAGAGAGAGAGAGAGAGAGAGAGAGAGAGAGAGAGAGAGAGAGAGAGAGAGAGAGAGAGAGAGAGAGAGAGAGAGAGAGAGAGAGAGAGAGAGAGAGAGAGAGATAATTGATAGACAAAAACCGTAAAAAATTAAGAGAAATATAACAAAGATACATAGACAGATAGACACACAGACACACAGACAGGTAGACAGATAGACAACAAGACAGACAGGTAGACTGATAGATAGATAGATAATGATTGGCTGATTGACTGATTTAGATAACATTGGCAGATTTCAACATGTGCAAATAAGAAATAAGTAAATCGTTTAGAATGGAAGAAAAATAAGGTAAGGAATGAATGAATGAAAGAAGGAAGGAAGGAAGAAAGGAAGGAAGGAAGGAAGGAAGGAAGGAAGGAAGGAAGGGAAGGAGGGAGGGACAGAA
>NC_059282.1:11498555-11506055 GCF_017591435.1 Portunus trituberculatus
GTGTGTGTGTGTGTGTGTATGAGTTTTGAACGAGTGACTTTGTATGTTGTTTTTTTTTGTCTAGTGAGTGAGTGAGTGAGTGAGTGAGTGAGTGAGTGAGTGAGTGATTGACAAAAATATACGTGTTCTTGGAGTGAATGAGACTGACTGAGCGAGTGAGTGAGCGAAAATGAGTAGGTGAATAAGAGTGATAAAGGAAATACATGTTTTTGAGTGAATATAAGGCTGAGTGAAAGAGTTAGTGGATGAAAATGATGGAGAGTGAATTTGGAGTGAATATGATGCTCAGTAAAAAAAAATGAGTGAAAATGATTGAGTGAAAGTGATAAAAAAGCAAATACGGGTTTTTAGAATGAATATGAGGCTGAGTGAGCGAATGAGTGGATGAAAATGAGTGAGTGAACGATAAAAAAGCGAGTGAATATGATGTTGAGTAAACAGGCCGAGAGAAAACAAGTGAGGGGAAAATGACAAAGGAAACATACAAGCTTTAGGAGTAAAAATGAGGCAGAATGAGTAAATAGATGAGTGAGTAAGTGAATAAGTGACAAAATGAGCGAGGAGGGAAGTGAATAAGGCTTTCAAACAACAAATACACAGCATACTTACACTTACTCACCCATCTACCCATCCAACCATCCATCAGTCAGTCCGGAACATCACACATTCATACATAAACACTAAGCATTTATTAATTGATGACACAGTGAAAGGGAATACCAAATGAGCACACACATACAAAAAAAAAACACTACAAAATAAATACATCAATAAAACACCCCATAAATAACGTTAAATATTAAATAGCAACGAAATAAATGGCTGCTCTCTCTCTCTCTCTCTCTCTCTCTCTCTCATCACCGCCTTCGTCAGTAGCACCCTCGTCAGGTCTCCCTCAGTAGCTCAGGGTGTACGTATAAAGCACACAACACACCGCTTAAAGCTCTCGTGTGTCGTGGTTCATATTCGTTAAAAACACATTAGTGACATCCATCCTAGAACTTGAAAACACACCATTTGCCTCGTGGTGGTGGTGGTGGTGGTGGTGGTGGTGGTGGTGGCTGGTACTTGTGTTGCTACTGTTGTTACCACTACTACTACTACTACTACTACTACTACTACTACTACTACTACTACTACTACTACTACTACTTTCTGTTTACTTTACTTTATTCCTTCCACATTTTTTTTCTCTTTCCTCTTCCATCTCTATCTATTTGTCAGTGTCTGCATCTCTCTCTCTCTCTCTCTCTCTCTCTCTCTCTCTCTCTCTCTCTCTCTCCATCAAACTCAAATTAGGACAGGTGTTATGCTCGTTCCCCTCCTGTCTCTCTCTCTCCCTCTCTTTCTCTCTCTCCCTCTCCCTCTCCCTCTCCCTCTCTCTCTCTCTCTCTCTCTTACAGCAGCAGGTGTCTATCAGGGTTCCATCTAGGCAAGTCTGGCTCCATCTCGGCAGCGCGGCGTCCTCCATCATGCTAGTCCAGGCCGGTCGGTGGAGGAACAATGATGGATGGAAGGTTGGCCATCAGTCTTTGTCAATGTGAGGGAGAGGGAGTGTCAGGGTGGTGGTGGTGGTGGTGGTGGTGTGGTGGTGGTGGTGGTGGTGGTTTGTTTCTGTCTCTCTGTCTCTCCGTGTCCCTTCTTTTGCCTTTTTTTTCGTTTCTGTCTCTGTATGTGTGTTTATTTACCTCTCTGTCTCTCTGTCTCTCTCCAGCACCATCATCATCAAAGACACACAGACACACAGACAGGATAAACTAGCTTCTATACACTCTCTGGGCGTTCCCTTAGTGCTCATCCACTCCTTTACAAATCTAATGACTAAAGTAATGAAAACTGAGGTGCTGTTCTGATGCTAAATATCCGCTAGGTGAATCTCTCTTTTGACTCCCATTTAAAGAGATCTGAGGCCATGAAAAGAGTTGTAGACTAATAAAGATACCTAGTCCAATATGAAAAGAGTTCTAAAATAAAAAAAAAATAGATCACCAATCGTATAAAAGAGCTGTATTCCCGCCAAAACAGCTCTAAAGTGATTAAAGAGACCTCTAGTACTTATAAAAAGAGCTCTAATACAATAAATACTCTTGACTTAATTTCAAACACCGTCCTGTAAAGAGCTCTAATCCAATAAAATGCTCTAATCCTACAAATGAGAGCTCTAATGCAATAAATACTCTTGTCATAATAGCAAACACTGTCTTATAAAGAGCTCTAATTCAATAAAATGCTTTAATCTTACAAATGAGAGTTCTAATGCCAAAACTAGTATTGAAATATATGGAGAAATACTTTCAAATCTATTATCATAATACTGTCCCGAAATTAACACAATTCAATAAAAAGTTTCTTGCCCTATATAAAATGTTCTAATTCTCTCAACAAGAACTCTTCCTGTACATCAAACCACGTTCCAAATAAGATAACCATAATTTTATATACTTTTATACATTTTCAGACTCACGTAAGGCAAATTCAATAAAAAAAAGTCCATCTCTATATAAAGTTCTAATCCTGTTCAAAAGATCTCTTCCTTTACATTAAATCACATCCCAAAAGAGCTATTCATGATTTTATAAACTTTCTATACACGTCCCAGACTCGCGAAAGGCAAAACAGCTTATATTTTTACCCTATAATATGTCCTAAGAGCTATCAACTACTAGCTCTGTGTTCTATGATGTGTAAATCTACCTAACGTGCCGCGATCAACACACTAGAGACCCTGCGTTAGCTCCCAAGGCCGCTGAGAACACCGGGCACTCTCACGCGCACTCATTAATGGTTGTAGTCAATATGCCCGTCTTTTGTGCCTCAAGGTTGTTTCTGGGTGTGTTGTGGTTCTTTTGGTGAGGTGTTGGTGTTATGATGGTATAGGGAGGAGCAGATGGTGGTGTTGGTGGTGCTAAGAGTTGCCATTCTCATTGTTCTAGTAGTAGTAGTAGTAGTAGTAGTAGTAGTAGTAGTAGTAGTAGTAGTAGTAGTACGAATAGCAGTTGGTATTGTTATCTTTTTGTTTTTGTTGTTATTTCAATAGTCGTATAGCAGTAGCAGTAGCAGTAGCAGCAGCAGCAGTAGTAGTGACAATAGTAACAATGACACAGCAGCAGCAGCAGCAGCAGCAACGACATCTGTCATCATCAACAACGATATTTTTGACAGGTAACAAGTCATTATTCTGCCATCCAGCGTTACCTTGATTAAAACTATCTCTAAAATCAATTAATAACGATAGGCGTGATACGAGAGAGAGAGAGAGAGAGAGAGAGAGAGAGAGAGAGAGAGAGAGAGAGAGAGAGTAAAGAGAGCCACGGTGCCAAGAGAGCCAGAAAAAAGTGAGAGAAGGTGCCAAATGACGTTGGGCTGAGAGGAAAGTGGTGCCAGGGACAAAATAAAGGAAAACGACTACCACTATTACAACCACCACCACCACCACCACCACCACACTCACTTTATCGGTCTAGTACTGAAACTTTACGATAAGATTAGAAACATTTCATATCTCTAATCCCAGGCAAGGCTGAGCGGAGCAACGCCAGGCAGGGAGAGGGAGAGGAGAGAGGGAGAGAGGAGAGAGGAGAGAGGGAGAGGGAGAGTTGATGGCCTGGAGAAATAGACAATAAAAAGAAATCAAGAATCGAGTAATAAAATTTTTAGTTGAAAGCAAAGAAAATAAAGGAAAAGAAAAGAAAAAAAATAATAAGAGTAAAATTCAAAGTAAATGGAATAATAACATTTTCTTTTTGTTTGTGTTTGTACCTTAACTTAAAACAAAATGGCGGACAAATGCCACAACTGATAATAACATAAAAAAGATAAGAGGTGATAACAGATTACACACACACACACACACACACACACACACACACACACACACTGGAATAATGAATGTCAAATACTTAAAACACAAAATACTCATAAATAAAAACAAAATTACTTATAAAAAGGCAAATTAACACAAAACTCAACTATTTTCGGTCCTACTACCACCACCACCACCACCAGTACTACTACTACTACTACTACTACTACTACTACTAGGGAGATGTATTAGTGTGAGGGGAAAAGGTGATGTACAAGGGCGAGGTGGCAGTGTGAGGTGGCAGGGTGAAGTGGTAGGGTGAGGGAGACTGAAGGGAACGTTTGGTAGGGTGCTGTCATTTTTTAACTCTTATTATTTATCTCTCTCTCTCTCTCTCTCTCTCTCTCTCTCTCTCTCTCTCTCTCTCTCTCTCTCTCTCTCTCTCTCTTCGTTCGCTTCATCTCTCCTCCCCTTCTTCCTTTCTTTCTCAATTCTTTCTCTTCCATTCTACCTTCCCCCTTCCACTCTTGCTATATTTTAGGTCACTCCACGCACACGCACACGCACACACACACACACACACACACACACACACACACACACACACACACATTTAACTTCCTTCCAGAAAGAGTCGTGGTATAGTGTGTAGTTTCAACACACACACACACACACACACACACACACACACACACACACACACACACACACACACTCCTTTGTTCTGCACAAGGGAATACTATAACAAACCAGCAAGCCTGTGTGTGTGTGTGTGTGTGTGTGTGTGTGTGTGTGTGTGTGTGTGTGTGTGTGTGTGTGTGTGTGTGTGTGTGTGTGTGTGTGTGTGTGTGTGTGTGTGTGTGTGTGTGTGTGTGTGCATTATAATGTCAGTGTATGTCAAAATGTAACGAGTATGCACACGTATGTATGTATGTAGTTAACTGTGTGTGTGTGTGTGTGTGTGTGTGTGTGTGTGTGTGTGTGTGTGTGTGTGTGTGTGTGTGTGTGTGTGTGTGTGTGTGAGAGAGAGAGAGAGAGAGAGAGAGAGAGAGAGAGAGAGAGAGAGAGAGAGAGAGAGAGAGAGAGAGAGAGAGAGAGAGAGAGAGAGCCAGCCTCCACTCTGCTCCACGCCCCGCAAGCCTAATCCACCTGGATTTGAGGGTGAGGGGAGAGACCTTCCCTCCCTCACTCCCCCCCACCCTCCTCCCCGGTGACTCCCCCTCCCCGCCTTCACCCCTCACTGGCGTCCTCTCTCCCCTCTCACAGCTCCGTCGCTACCAACAACACCCTCTCCCTTCCATCACCCTGCCACCACAACCACCACCACCACCACCACGCGTCTCCCTCACTACCACTGCACGTTCCTCCTCACCACCACCACCACCACTTCATCACTAACCACTAACATCACTACAACTTCCCATCCATCACCACCATCACCATCAGTTATCAATATTTAAGCTCTTCCATCAATGCTACTACTACTACTACTACTACTACTACTACTATTTGAAAGGCCAGTGTATCGCAACCCAGCCAGCATTATAGATGATGTCTTAGTGAGCTATTGAACTGATACACCTCTCTCTCTCTCTCTCTCTCTCTCTCTCTCTCTCTCTCTCTCTCTCTCTCTCTCTCTCTCTCTCTCTCTGCTTATGAGTTTCAGAGAGAGAGAGAGAGAGAGAGAGATTTACAATAGAATATAAACCTAACCAGCAGAGCTTTTAATGTCAACACCAAACTCTCTCTCTCTCTCTCTCTCTCTCTCTCTCTCTCTCTCTCTCTCTCTCTCTCTCCTCCACAATCTGGCATGAGAGGGAGGCAAGACCATTTCTCCCTAATTCTTATCATCCCAAGGCTCAGTTTTGGGAGAAAAAACACAAATTTATTACGATAGCATTTAGTGGCACGAGTCTCAGTCTCTCTCTCTCTCTCTCTCTCTCTCTCTCTCTCTCTCTCTCTCTCTCTCTCTCTCTCTCTAGCTTAAGGAAGAGAGATTTCGGCAAGAAGTCAGTGGCGAATCCTTTCAAATCTGTGTCTTCTGCTGCCCTTCCTCGACCTTATCAACCTGCTCCTTATACATGTACTTGAGAGAGAGAGAGAGAGAGAGAGAGAGAGAGAGAGAGAGAGAGAGAGAGAGAGAGAGAGAGAGAGAGAGAGAGAGAGAGAGAGAGTTTATAGTCAACACTTATTTAGTTTCATTTTACTGTTATCGATACTCTTAGTACTGAATGACCTCCTCCTCCTCCTCCTCCTTTTACCTTTCCTTCACTTTCTTTCCTTGATTTTTGTCGCTTTCCTCTTTTTTCACCTTCCTGTTTTCCTTCCTATGTCATTTTTTTTCATATTACATCCTCCTCTTCTTCCTGTTCCTCCTCCTCCTCCTCCTCTTCCTCCTCCTCCTCCTCCTCCTCTTCGTCCTCCTCAGCCGTAATCTGCCCTCGGAGCATCCTAATTTAAACTCTCCGGAATGGCTTACACCCTCCATCCTTATAATCTTTTAAAATAAACTCGCTTGATATTGTGTAAAACCTTCCTAATGAACACAACACTACCCCAACACACACTCACTCACACACACACACACACACACACACACACACACACACACACACACACACACACACACACACATGAACACAAACGATAGAAAAAAAACACCAGGGTCATTCGCAAGAAGTGTCAAGAAGGCAGGGGGTGTCAGTGACCGGGGCAATGTTTACGTTGTGTTGGGGCGTTCGTCTTAACCCGGATTGGAGTGTCGGATCGCGGGGACTTAGCGCATGGCGGGCCCTCGGAGTGCAGTGTTGGCTTGTCGTGATTAGAAGTAATTCCTGCCTTAAGAACAAGATTTCTCGGGGTGTTGTGAGTGATTACCGGGGGTCGCGCGGGGCTGAGGTGCCACCCGCTAAATTATTATGAGCAAACACTGGGAAGGAAGAGAGAGAGAGGGGGGAGGTGGTGGTGGTGGTGGTGGTGGTGGTGGTAAGGGAAGGGTGTGTGAGGAAAGATGTTTATGTAATGTATGTACTGTATTGAGAGAGAGAGAGAGAGAGAGAGAGAGAGAGAGAGAGAGAGAGAGAGAGAGAGAGAGAGAGAGATAAAAACAGCAAACCAGAGCAGACCAAAACAAACCTAACCAAACCAAACCAATAAAAAAAACACACACAAAAAACACAAACAAAACGAAATTAACTCATCCCTCTACCTCTCCCTCTCTCTCTCCCTCTCCCTCTCACAACCTGACACCCGCGGAAGACACACATCTGAGGCGGTGCTCCAACCAACACTCTTACAGACACACTCACCTTGACACCCCCACAATTACAAGGCGGATCAAGTGTCACTCCATGGTGGCACTTGATCCGCCCTCGAGGTGTCGCTCAAGACATTACTCGGCCTGATGAGAGACGCGGAGGATGAAGGAGATGAGTGGAAGAGTGGGAGAGGGAGAGGAGAGGAGAGGGGAGTTAGAGATGGATGGGAAGGTAAGACAAGAAGGATGAGGAGGATAAGGAGGAAAGGAAGGGGTTGGAGAGAGAGAGAGAGAGAGAGAGAGAGAGAGAGAGAGAGAGAGAGAGAGAGAGAGAGAGAGAGAGAGAGAGAGAGAGAGAGAATGTGATGGTATGGAAATAAGAGAAAAGGACGAAAGAAAGGAGGAAGAGAGGTAAGGATGGATGGAGGGAAAGAGGAATAGA
>NC_059282.1:11516055-11526055 GCF_017591435.1 Portunus trituberculatus
TGCCAATCCTCGTAATCAATAGGTGAGGATCTGCAAGCCCTTTGTCAACTCCTGTTTTGAAAAATTTGGTGGCAATGTGTGACTGACGCTGCGCCGCCACGACCACTAAGGCTTCCCCCTATACCTCTCAATTTTTCACTATTATTACTATTTACTATTACCACTTAAACTCTTTCCTCTCGGTGACAATTTACACTGCGCCGCCACTACCACTAAGGCCTCCCCCTATCCTTCACTTCTCACTATTATTACTATTATCATTTACTATCACCACTTGTATCGTTTCCTTTCTCTCGAGTGACAATTCCCAGTCTTCATCTAGCATTGGTTTCCGTCAGTCCATTTTCTTTCAGTATTTATATAATTTCTGTTCTATCATTTTCGTGGTTTTTCGTGGTTTTGTTCGTGTTTTTCCCTTCGTTGCTCAGCCGTGCCTTCATCTTTATTTGCTACTGTTGCCATTATTATTTTTATTTTTCTTTATTTCATTGTGTATTTCTTTATCTTTATTTTACTTGTTTGAGTTCGTGTGTGTGTGTGTGTGTGTGTGTGTGTGTGTGTGTGTGTGTGTGTGTGTGTGTGTGTGTGTGTGTGTGTATTTGTCTCTACGTGACCATACCTGTCTGTCTATATCTAGCTGTTTGTCCGAATCTCTCTCTCTCTCTCTCTCTCTCTCTCTCTCTCTCACACACACACACACACACACACACACGATTTAGGCGCCTTACCTCTCCTATCCCTCACTTCCCTTCCCCTCCACCCACTCTCCCTCTCCCTCTCCCCCTCCATCTTCCTCCCCCTAACCCTCTCCCTCACCCTTCTCCCCGTCCCCCGCCACACGTCACGCCGCGAGTCAGGACGTAAACAAAGGCACATTATTAAGGGAACTGCGCGCCAAATAAACTCTTGGTCTTATCTTATTAAAAGCCTAAGAAGAAAGTAGGATTTTCATTTATAACGTTTAAACTTTACCTGTGTGTGTGTGTGTGTGTGTGTGTGTGTGTGTGTGTGTGTGTGTGTGTGTGTGTGTGTGTGTGTGTGTGTGTGTGTGTGTGTGTGTGTGTGTGTGTGTGTGTGTGTGTGACGTAAGTTCTGCATCCTCCTCCTACATTTTACATCTCCTCCTCCTCCTCCTCTTCCTCCTCCTCCTCCTCAGCCTCCTCTTTCTCTTCATCTTCCTCCTCCTTTTAAACACTCGTAAGAGATATAATGGTGTTGTAAAGTGTACATTTATTGATAGTTTAACCCTTTTTACCCCTTTTTTTCTACCATTTCCTTTATTATGCACTACTAACAATACACGTTTCCTTTTCCTTCTATGCCTCGTAACGTTTTCTGCCTTATTTTTATTTACTATCATTTTTTTTCCATTATTATTTCACTTTCATTAAATAAAACTTCCCTCTTCATTTTCAGTCCCTCATATTCAATTATACAGTGAACTATTCTCTCTAAACCCTTTCCTTCACCCGTCCTCCTCCTCCTCCTCCTCCTCCTCCTCCTCCTCCTCCTCCTCCTCCTCCTCCTCCGTAACAATACTATACCATCTTCTAGCCACACTCCCCTCCTCACCTTCCTCTAAATCTAATCCATACTCCTCCAGTCCTTCTAGTCCTCCCTTCCCCTTTAGCAACGGCGCCTCCTTCAGTAGAGACCTGCCTCCTGCCTCCTCCTCCTCCTCCTCCTTCCCAGACGTTTACACAAGCCTTAAATCGTCGCTTGCTCAAGGTTTCCACTGCAGGTTACCTTGTCCTTAATTTGTTTGCTGGAAGATGATCGGGTGAGGAATGCAACGAGGGGGAACAGGAGGAGGAGGAGGTAAGGTGGAGGGTTTTGAAGTTGTGTTAGTGTGTGTTAGGCAGATGATGGAGAGGAGAGATTGGAAGGATGGAGAGTAAGGGGAGGAGGAGTGGGAGATGGAGGAGGAAAAAAGGAAGAAAATGAACAAATACAAGAACATGGAAACGAAGAAGGAAGAACACCAACAACGAAGAAGAAGAAGAAGAAAAAAAAAAGAAAGAAAGAAAGAAAGAAAGTAAGAAAGAAAGAAAGAAAAAAAAACGAGAAAAAGAACTGACCAGAGACAAAACGAAAGAGAAAAAGAAAACGAAGAAGAATGACACGACTACAAATACGAAGAAAAAAAAAAAAAAAAGACGAGGAAGAGAAAGACGAGGAGGAGGAGGAGGAGGAGGAGGAGGAGGAGGAGGATAACCATAAATAACGTGCAAACAAAGCAGAACACAAGACCACCACGGTAATAAAGAAGAGGAACAAGCCAAGTAAATAACACCACAGGATATCAAATGGAATGTATGGAGAGAGAGAGAACGAGAGAGAGAGAGAGAGAGAGAGAGAGAGAGAGAGAGAGAGAGAGAGAGAGAGAGAGAGAGAGAGAGAGAGAGAGAGAGAGAGAGAGAGAGAGAGAGAGAGAGAGAGAGAGAGAGAGAGAGAGAGAGAGAGAGAGAGAGAGAGAGAGAGACAAAGGACACAAGGGGAAGGAGTCAAGGTAAAAAAGGGTTAATGATTGACGCTAAGACGCAACAAAACCCGATTGATCACATGGAACCAACAAATCCAATGAGGTATAAAACTGTATTAGTAGCTCGTTCTCTCTCTCTCTCTCTCTCTCTCTCTCTCTCTCTCTCTCTCTCTCTCTCTCTCTCTCTTACGTCTTCTCTTTATCTTTCACCCTTTCTCTTATCATCTCTCCTCTTCCCCTTCTTCTCTCTCCCTCTATAACCTTTTCCACTCTCTCTCTCTCTCTCTCTCTCTCTCTCTCTCTCTCTCTCTCTCTCTCTCTCTCTCTCTCTCTCTCCCAACAGTAAACAAAACGCTGGCCAAGTGGAGACTGCACAAGGAGTGACATAAATCACGAGCGTCGGGAGGAGGAGGAGGAGGAGGAGGAGGAGGAGGAGGAGGAGGAGGAGGAGGAGGAGGAGGAGGAGGAGGAGGAGGAGGAAAGGGCGTAGAAGAAGTACAAGAAGAACAAAACGAAGAAGAAAAAGAAAAAAAAAAGGATGAAAAGAACAAAAACAGAAAAAGTAGAAAAAGAAAAAGAAATAGAGAGAAATAAGAAAAACAAACACAGAAAAGAAAGGGAAACGAAAAAAATAAAACAAAAAACAAAAAAAGGGGGAAAATAAGAAAGGAAGAACAAAATATGAAAGAAAAGAGGAACAAGAAGAAAACTGAGTGAAGAAAGAATGGGAAAACGTAGAAGAGCAGGAGGAGGAGGAGGAGGAGGAGGAGGAGGAGGAGGAGGAGGAGGAGGAGGAGGAGGAGGAGGAGGAAGAAGAGCGGCTGTTCAAAGCAATAAATCAAGAGAAGACGCGCAAAGACCTTGGTTGTTTTGACTTTATGATGATCAGAGAAAGAGAGAGAGAGAGAGAGAGAGAGAGAGAGAGAGAGAGAGAGAGAGACGTGCACTTGTCCCTCCCTCATCAAGACATCGGAGGGTCAACTCAGGTCACGTCTTGAGGTCACACCAACCTCAAGACGTGACCTCGGCCGGGGTGGAGGAGGAAGAGGAGGAGGAGGGGGAGGGAAGATGAGGGGAAGCATGAGAAACACGAGTGCAGAATAAACAACAATGGCGGGAAGAAGGAGGAGGAGGAGGAGGAGGAGGAGGAGAAAATAAGAAAAGAAAAGAAATAAAGAAAAGAAGAAGAAGAAGAAGAAGAAGAAGAAGAAGAAGAAGAAGAAGAAGAAGAAGAAGAAGAAGAAGAAGAAGAAGAAGAAGAAGAAGAAGAAGAAGAAGAAGAAGAAGAAGAAGAAGAAGAAGAAGAAGAAGAAGAAGATGATGATGATGATGATGATGATGATGAATAAGAAGAAGGGAATATGGACAGTAACAACAACAATAATAATAATAATAATAATAATAATAATAATAATAATAATAATAATAAGTAAAACAAAGCGAATAATAACAAGGAGGAAGGAAGGAAGGAAGGAAGGAAGGAAGGAAGGAAGGAAGGAAGGAAGGAAGGAAGGAAGGAAGGAAGGAAGGAAGGAAGGAAGGAAGGAAGGAAGGGAAAGAAGAGAAGAGATTAATCAAGTATATAAATTTTGTGTATGTTTTAACTCTCTCTCTCTCTCTCTCTCTCTCTCTCTCTCTCTCTCTCTCTCTCTCTCTCTCTCTCTCTCTCTCTCCATAGCCCTCGTCTCCATCAACGTCTCCCTCTCTTCCTCCTCTCCCTTATCACCCTTCCCTCCATTATTACCTCTCCCTCTCTCCCTCCCTCCCTCCTCTCCCTCCCTCTTCTGTTAGTCACACCAAGACACACATTCTCACCAATTACATGGCAAATCACCAGCACTGATTGAGACGTCTGGCTCTCTCTCTCTCTCTCTCTCTCTCTCTCTCTCTCTCTCTCTCTCTCTGCAACTTAGAATGAGTGGATATGACTGGATGATCGTGTGTGTGTGTGAGTGAGTGAGTGAGTGAGTGAGTGAGTGAGTGAGTGAGTGAGTGAGTGAGTGAGTGAGTGAGTGAGTGAATGGGTTGACTAAGGAAGAGATATTGACTGTTTAACTGACTGACTGACTGACTGACTGACTGACTGACTGACTGATGAATGAATGAATGATTATCTAACAAGACTGCCCTTTCTATAATGACTCACTAACCAGATGACTAACCCACTGACTGACTGACTGACTGACTGACTGACAGATTACATAACCAAACATACGAACACCCCACAAAAAAAAAAAAACTAAACAGATAAATAAAAACACAACAAAACACGCTAAATAAATAAAGAATAAAAAAAAAACACATAGACAGAAAGACACACAACACAAACACCTCTGAAATCAGCACCACTAAGTATAATTCAGCACCAAACACTGACACAAGCACCAAACAAGCACCACTCCGTATTATCCCACTCAGCAATCACCACGTATAGATAAATAAACAAGACAGCACCAGCATCAGCACTCAGCACTCGTCAGCACCATTCACCAGTTGGAAATCAGCACTAAATGGTGATAGGAGGGAGGGAAGCTTACTCAGACGTGTAAATATTATCGACAAACTATCAGGAGGAGGAGGAGGAGGAGGAGGAGGAGGAGGAGGAGGAGGAGGAGGAGGAGGAGGAGGAGGAGGAGGAGGAGGAGGAGGAGGGTCACTTTCACAAATAACATCAATTGGTTTCGCGTTATCAAGAGGCAACAGAGAGAGAGAGAGAGAGAGAGAGAGAGAGAGAGAGAGAGAGAGAGAGAGAGAGAGAGAGAGAGAGAGAGAGAGAGAGAGACAGCTTTGTCCGGAGCTCTTGGTGCGGAAGGTGATGGTGAGAGAGAGAGAGAGAGAGAGAGAGAGAGAGAGAGAGAGAGAGAGAGAGAGAGAGAGAGAGAGAGAGAGAGAGAGAGAGAGAGAGAGAGAGAGAGAGAGAGAGAGAGAGAGAGAGAGAGAGAGAGAGAGAGAGATAAAGGAAGGAAAGCAGCCATTTTCAACTCGAAGTAACAGGAGACACTATGAAAACTTTGCTAATCATCATTATTACTATCATTATTATTATTATTATTATTATTATTATTATTATTATTATTATTATTATCAGTTATCGTTATCATCATCCGTACATCGTTATTGTCTTGACACATATTACAAGATTCAAGTTACTTATCATTATTATTATTGTTATTGCTACTGTTATCCTCTTCTGATTCTTCTTCCTTATTCGCTTCTTATGCAAATGATTAATGGCGGTATTTTGTGCTCCTTTTAATTCTTGTACGTTATTATTCGCATTATCATTATTATTATTATTATTATTCCTTTTTATTCTTTGTTCTTATACTTTCTAGTTACTCAATTTCTCCCTCTTACTGATTTCTCAATGATATTAACGTCATTTTCTCACATTCATTCCTTCGCTCTCTCTCTCTCTCTCTCTCTCTCTCTCTCTCTCTCTCTCTCTCTCTCTCTCTACATTCCTTATTTCCAGTACTGTATTTCAAACATCATTTCTTTTCTTGCAGTTTTGCCCATTTTCTCTTTTATCCTCCTCCTCCTCCTCCTCCTCCTCCTCCTCCTCCTCCTCCTCCTCCTCTTCCTCCTCCTCCTCCTCCTCCTCCTATTCGCAAGACCACCAAGGCGTAAACCCAATAGATGAAACGCCAGACGAGGCACAACAACCAGAAAATTGCCTCATTTGGTTGACACTAACCGAGCAATGAATGAGGGAAGGGGAGGAGCGGGAAGGGGAGAAGGGAAGGGAGGAGCGCGAGGGAAAAGGGACATAGGACTATAGTAAATGTAGGGAAAAGGAGGAGGAGGAGGAGGAGGAGGAGGAGGAGGAGGAGGAGGAGGAGGAGGAGGAGGTTGGGGGATCAATGTTGCTACTGTCACATGGCATTAAAGGAAGGAAGGAAGGAAGGAAGGAAGGAAGGAAGGAAGGAAGGAAGGAAGGAAGGAAGGAAGGAAGGAAGGAAGGAAGGAAGGAAGGAAGGAAAGGAAAGGAAGAATTACTTGACTTCAGAGAGAGAGAGAGAGAGAGAGAGAGAGAGAGAGAGAGAGAGAGAGAGAGAGAGAGAGAGAGATAAATATATATACAAGGCTTTATTTCCTCTCTTATGACCGTGAACACATTACTTGAGGCCGCGTGTGTGTGTGTGTGTGTGTGTGTCGGTTTATGAACGGGACTATGTGCGTGAGAGTGTTTGTGTGTGTGCGTGTGTGTGTTTATAAATTAGCATTCTCCATTATTTATGTACGTGAGAGCGTGTACGTAAAAGACCCATGTACGGACGTGTGTGTGTGTGTGTGTGTGTGTGTGTGTGTGTGTGTGTGTGTGTGTGTGTGTGTGTGTGTGTGTGTGTGTGTGTGTGTGTGTGTGTGTGTGTGTGTGTGTGTGTGTGTGTGTGTGTGTGTGTGTGTGTGTGTTACTGACGCCTCTACATTCACATTTTTTTTCAGTTTTCATAATTTGCCTCATATTTTTTTTCTTTTTCTTCCTTATCAAATAGTTTCTGATGCCCCCCCTCTCTCTCTCTCTCTCTCTCTCTCTCTCTCTCTCTCAACCCTTTTCTTTCCCATCCTAAACCTAACCTTGCTTTCCTTGCACTCCCCACCACCACCACCACCACCACCACCACCACCACCACCACCACGCCTCACAAGCCTACATTAATGATAACGCAATGTGGAGTCTTTTACAACCCTTCGGTGATAACAGGAGGCTGATAAGATAAGCAGCTTCCTCCCTCACCAACCACCAGAGGGAGAGGGAGAGGGAGAGAAAGAGAGAGAGGGAGAGAGGGGAACATAGGGTGGATAGAGAGAGTATGGGTGATGAGTTGGTAATACTGTAGCTATGCAGGTGGATTACTGAGGTGGTGATAGCGAAGTGGATTACAAGGGTGGAGGAGGACGGGGGGGGAGAGGGAGGAAAGAAGTGAAAGGGCAGGAGAGATGAAGCAAGAAGGATGAGAAATTAGTGGAAGGAATAGGAAGGATGGAGGATGGAGGAGAAAAGATGGAAGGAGGAAGGAGTAAAGGAGAAAGATTAGGATTTATAAAGCCTTCTATTGTATGTGGTGTTATCTAAGAGGAGGAGGAGGAGGAGGAGGAGGAGGGAGGAGGAGGAAGAGGAGGAGGAGGAGGAGGAGGATTTGAAGGGCTGTAAAAATAGTTAAAAGAAGGAACAGTAGAGTAAATAAGCCATTAATGAATTAGAAGACAGATAAAGGAAAGAATAACGAGAGAGAGAGAGAGAGAGAGAGAGAGAGAGAGAGAGAGAGAGAGAGAGAGAGAGAGAGAGAGAGAGAGAGAGAGAGAGAGAGAGAGAGAGAGAGAGAGAGAGAGAGAGAGAGAGAGAGAGAGAGAGAGAGAGAGTTTGTAAAAGGCTGATTCTGAGAAATATATCGTTACATCATACATACATACACACACACACACACACACACACACACACACACACACACACACACACACACACACACACACACACACACACACACACACACACACGTCATTCACGCCGATAAAGCCAGATAAAGGTATAATTAATTAAATCATGACACACTTCCTTCTTATCACACCTTGATAAGTGCCACTCAACCCCTACCTCCCTCACCCCCCCAAACCCTCCCCTCCAACCCAAAACCTCTACTCTGAACCCTCCTCCTTAACCTTCCCCAACCTTCCCCAACCTGACCAACACTAAGACGACCCAGAAAGCATCGTCTTGAATCACTACTCTTCATTTTAATTAGCACAGGTGAAGACACACACCTGAACGAAAAAAAATGAATAAATAAACTCAAATTCACAAACTATAAACCATAACAACAACAACAACAACAACAACAACAGTAACAAGAGAGAGGTGTCAAGATATTTAGTTAACTCTCATGTCTTTCAGGGAACTGGCAACGCAGTAGGCCTTTCTTTCCCTTGGCCAGCTGTCCCTCCTGCACAACAACAACACCAACAACAACAACAACAACAACAACAACAACAACAACAACAACAACAATCTTACTATCAAACTAGTACACATAAATTGCAATAAAAAATAACAGGTATCTTTTAACACCTGGTTGGAGTGACTGGTGTGGGCAAGACAGTGGCTAAGCGTTCACTACTAAGTCTGATAATCCTTGACGTCATCATGTATCATTGAGCCTTATGTGATGAGAGAGAGAGAGAGAGAGAGAGAGAGAGAGAGAGAGAGAGAGAGAGAGAGAGAGAGAGAGAGAGAGAGAGAGAGAGAGAGAGAGAGAGAGAGAGAGAGAGAGAGAGAGAGAGAGAGAGAGAGAGAGAGAGAGAGAGAGAGAGAGAGAGAGAGAGAGAGAGAGAGAGAGAGAGAGAGAGAGAGAGAGAGAGAGAGAGAGAGAGAGAGAGAGAGAGAGAGAGAGAGAGAGAGAGAGAGAGAGAGAGAGAGAGAGAGAGAGAGAGAGAGAGAGAGAGAGAGAGAAAGGAGAAAGGATAAAGCAATGGGCAAGGAGTGAAGGAATAAAATAATGGGGAAAAGATTAAGTTAGGTTAGGTTAGGTTAGGTTAGGTAAGACAAGGTTAGGTTAGGTTAGGTTAGGTTAGGTTAGGTTAGGTTAGGTTAGGTTAGGTTAGGTTAGGTTAGGTTAGGTTAGGTTAGGTTAGGTTAGGTTAGGTTAGGTTAGGTTAGGTTAGGTTAGGTTAGGTTAGGTTAGGTTAGGTTAGGTAAGGTTAGGTTAGGTTAGGTAAGGCAAGGTTAGGTTAGGTTAGGTAAGGCAAGGCAAGGTTAAGTTAGGTTAGGTTAGGTTAGGTAAGGTTAGGTTAGGTTAGGTTAGGTAAGGAATAGGGGAAAGAGATGAAGTATGTAAAAGGGTGATGTAAAAGAGTAAGAATTAAATATCGGGGAATAAATGGGGAAGAGGAAGACAAGAAGAGATAGTCAATGATAAAAAAAAAAAAACTTGAGAAAGGAATTAATGAAGTAAAAAAAAGTAAAAAAAAATAAAATACGAATGAAGCGGAAGAACAGAATGGGTGATACGAATGAAAGAAGAAGAGGAAGAAGATTGAAAAAGTTGACGGTGAACAAGAGAAGGAGAGTAAGTAGGAAAATTATGCCACGGAGGAAGAATAATATCAAAAGAAAGAAGAGAAGTGAGACAAGGAAAAGAGCAGGGAAACTAATGAATAAAGAATGATAAGAAAGAAAAGTTAGGAATAATGAATGAAAAGTAAAAAAACCAGAGAGAAAAAATCGTTGATAATACGAGTGAAGACTAAAGATGGAGATTAAAAAGACGAAAATAAGAAAAAAGAAAAGAAAAATAAGAAAAGTAAAAGGAAATAAAAGAAAAATACAAAAACAAGAAAAAAAAAGAATAATCACTGAAGAGAAAGCTTAAGACGAAAAAAAAAAAAAAGAAACATGAAATAGAAAAATAACAATACAAGAACAAATAAAACCACTAAAAATCATAATCAAATCCACTTTTAATCCATTACTCGATCTACACCTTCCATCCACTCCACAATCCTCCCTCTCCTGTACCCTCG
>NC_059282.1:11531055-11541055 GCF_017591435.1 Portunus trituberculatus
GAGAAAGTGTATGGCTGTGCATTATTCATGAAACCAGAAGTTGTGGCGAACATCTTGGATCCTTTATCACCGAAGAGGGAGAGAGAGGGAGACAGAGAGAGAGAGAGAAAGAGAGAGAGAGAGAAAGGGAGAGAAATGGGATATATAGGGTAGGGAAAAGCCAACCGAGGGAGATTAGGGAGAATGATATGTGGAGGGAAAACCAGGAGGAAACTAAGTGGAGAGAGATGAGGAAAATTCTGAGGGGAGGGAAAATGGAAGAGAAGGGAAGGATGGGATGGGGAGGAAGGAAAAGATTTGCGTCAGAGAGAGAGAGAGAGAGAGAGAGAAGGAAAGCTAAGAGAAAAGAGGAGAAGGCGTCTTGGCAAGGAGAGAAAGAGGAAGGAGTAAATGAACGATGAGAAAGAGGAGGAGGAGGAGGAGGAGAGAGAAGAAGAAGAGGAAGAGGAAGAGGAGGAGGAGGAGGAGGAGGAGGAGGAGGAGGAGGAGGATGGAGGGAGTGAAACAGGTGGGGTAAATCCAACCTGTCTTGTGGGATTGATTAAGTGTCTGGCTAGGGGGGAGGGGGAGAAAGAGGGGAAGGGAAGGGGAAGAGAGGGGAAGAGGAGGAGGGAAGAGGAGGGAGGAGGAGGGACAGAGCCAGAGAAGGTAAACATTCACTCCTATTTTGCTCTCAATAATAATAATAATAATAATAATAATAATAATAATAATAATGTATTTTCTATTCGTCCACTTTCGTTATTCATTTTTCTCTCTTTTCACATTCATCACGTTTATTATTTTTCTTGTTTTCTCTCTGTTTATTTGTTTATATTAACTATTTCAATTTTTGTTTATTTATTTACCTATTTTGATATTCGACTCTCTCTCTCTCTCTCTCTCTCTCTCTCTCTCTCTCTCTCTCTCTCTCTCTCTCTCTCTCTCATGACTCCCCTTCTCCCACAGTTTGACCTTACACTCCTCTCCAATTGTCTCCTCTCCTTTCTCTCCCCCTCTCCCTTTTCCCCTCTCCTCTCTCTCCTCTCTCCCCTCACCCTTGACCTCTGCTGACCAACCTCTGACCTCTTCCCTTCCTTCTCTATATCTCCCTGGAACAATTGACCTTTCTTTCATTTATTTTCATTTATTTATGCATTTTTTCACAACGACAAGTGTATTAAGTGTTTTTTTTTTCTTTATTTCTATGTTTTATTTTGCATTTCATTTTATTTAGTTCTATTTATTTGTTTCTACTGTTTCGTTTTTTTTTTTTTAGTTTTCTTTCTCTTTGTTTTTCGTTGTCGTTTCTTTTTTAACAAGTTTATTTGAATTTTCTCTCATTTTTTTTTTCTATATGTCTCTTTTTATTTAGTTCTTTCAATTTGTATTTATTTTGTTTCATCATGTTCAGTTTTCTTTTTCTTTGTTTTTCGTCGTGTTTCTTTTTTTTTCATGGAAGCTCATTTGAATTTTCACTTTTTTTTAGTTCAAAGGTCTTTTCTCTTCTAAATGTGCAGGTTAATAATACTTTTTAATATATAACGTCATTACTTTTTTTTTCAGGTTGTCATTCTTTTCCATGAGAGGCTGAAAGTATCTTAAGTTCATTTATATATCTAGCAGAGGTGAGCTGTGGTGGTGGTGGTGGTGGTGGTGGTGGTGGTGGTGGTAGTAGTAGTAGTAGTAGTAGTAGTAGTAGTAGTAGTAGTAGTAGTAGTAGTAGTAGTAGTAGTAGTAAATAATAATAATAATAATAATAATAATAATAATAATAATAATAATAATAATAATAATAATAATAATAATAATAATAATAATAATAATAATAATAATAATAATAATAATAATAATAATAATAATAATAATAACAATAATAAACCAATGATAGTAGTAGTAGTAGTAATGTATGTTATCTCTCTCTCTCTCTCTCTCTCTCTCTCTCTCTCTCTCTCTCTCTCTCTCTCTCTCTCTCTCTCACACACACACACACACACACACACACACACACACACACACACACACACACACACACACACACACACCAATAAAGACTGACACAGGTAATGTCACACAACAGACGACCGACCTACTTTTAATCATATACATTACAAAATATAAGTAATTTACGACCGATGGCGACAAATTTATGGGCGGCAGTGTGGCAGGTGACGGCCAGGTGTGTGAAGGCCCCCGCCGGAACCGTGTTGACTCCCCGATGAAAACTATTGTGTGTGATGCCTGTCCGTGTTTTGTTTGTCGCTGATGAGAGAGAGAGAGAGAGAGAGAGAGAGAGAGAGAGAGAGAGAGAGAGAGAGAGAGAGAGAGAGAGAGAGAGAGAGAGAGAGAGAGAGAGAGAGAGAGAGAGAGAGAGAGAGAGAGAGAGAGAGAGAGAGAGTTGCAGATGAGGTAGGTGAAGGAAAAATAAGAAAAAAAAGACTTGAGACTTTGAAAGAGAAAAAGGATGAAAGTTACAGGAACAGATGGAATAAAAAAAATAAGAAAGGGAGAGAAAAAAAAAGTAGGAAATGGAGGGAGGGAGAAAGAAGTGGAGGAAAGGAGAAGGAAAACAGAGGCATATTCGGTGGAGAGAAAAAGAGAAAAGGCGCAAAAATATAAAAAAGTAGGATGTACGAGAGAGAGAGAGAGAGAGAGAGAGAGAGAGAGAGAGAGAGAGAGAGAGAGAGAGAGAGAGAGAGAGAGAGAGAGAGAGAGAGAGAGAGAGAATGCTGGAAAGTTAGAGAAATAAAGGGAATATGAAAAAGAGGAAAAAATCGTGTGTGTGTGTGTGTGTGTGTGTGTGTGTGTGTGTGTGTGTGTGTGTGTGTGTGTGTGTGTGTGTGTGTGTGTGTGTGTGTGTGTGTGTGTGTGTGTGTGTGTGTGTGAGGGGGGCTTAATAGATGAGTGCTGGCATTTATATGATACAGAAAGCCATTTCGTGCGTGTGTAGGTATGCGTGTTTGGATAGTCGTATGCGCGTGTGTGCGTGTGTGTGTGCGTGTGTGTTTGTGTATGCGTGTGTATGTGTGTGTATGCATCTGAGCGTGTATGTATGATTCCTGGATGAAGAGTTGAACGTAACTGCAAAATGTGCGACTTTTTTGTAATATCACGTACATATAAGAGAGGGTATTTGCTGTGTGTGTGTGTGTGTGTGTGTGTGTGTGTGTGTGTGTGTGTGTGTGTGTGTGTGTGTGTGTGTGTGTGTGTGTGTGTGTGTGTGTGTGTGTGTGTGTGCTTATCCTAATGCAAATAAAAACGACCAGATACAATTTTAAATCTACAAACAAGGGACTCATTTGCATCATTTCACCCTAAACTCACCCTATAAATGACTCACCCTAATAAAGCCGCCCTATTTTTCACCCTACCACATCAACCCTCACTCTGACACACTCTAGAACTCCCCACAAAAAATAGTTCACCCTAATCTCATGCTGCAAATGACTCACCCTAACAAAAACACACTAGCCTTCACTCTAACACATCAGCCCTCACCCTAACACATCCTGGCACCACAAAAACAACCATTTCACCTTAATGTCACCCTACAAATGACTCACCCTAGTAAAACCACCCTATATTTTCACCCTAACACATCAACTTTCACCCTAATACACTCTAGAATCACAAGAACAACTTTTTCACCCTAACCTTACCTTGTAAACCCCACTCACCCTAGTAAAACTAACCAATTTTTTCACCCTAGCACACTAAACCTCACCCCGACACACCCTGGAACTACAAAAACAACCATTTCACCCTAACCTCACCCTACAAATGACACACCCTAGTAAAAACACCCTAAACTTCACTCTACCACATCAAATCTCACTCTAAACTAATCTCGAACCAAAAAAACAATCATTTCACCCTAATCTCACCCTACCAATGACACACCCTAGCAAAAAACACCCTAATTTTCACTCTACATTAAAACCTCACCTTAACTCACCCTACCCCTAAAAAATAATCAAATCATGAAGACAAGACCTTAATAAATCATAATTTCACTCTAACGCACCCTAGATTCACTAAAACAACTTACTGCACCCTACCTTCACTTACAACACCCTAGTCCTCACTCTAGTTCATTATACACCCTAACAGACACGCTTGGAAATATTAACTCAAGGATATCAAGGACGGGAAACAGGAAAACACACACACACACACACACACACACACACAGAGAGAGAGAGAGAGAGAGAGAGAGAGAGAGAGAGAGAGAGAGAGAGAGAGAGAGAGAGAGAGAGAGAGAGAGAGAGAGAGAGAGAGAGAGAGAGAGAGAGAGAGAGAGAGAGAGAGAGAGAGAGAGAGAAATCCTGCCATCTAGTACACTAAAAGACAAAAAAAGGCAGACAGGCATTCAAATTACATTAAAAAAACACTTCTTAAATTACTCAAAACACCTAAATTATACTCTACACCCTGACTAGCATCCTTTACTCTCAAACGCACCCAGAACACACCCAGACATCCTTCCCCACCTCCTCCCCACTTCCTTCACCATCCTAAACATTCACACGCACCCAGACATCCTTCCCCACCTCCTCCTCACTTCCTTAACCATCCTGAACATTCACACGCACCCAGAATGCACCCAGACATCCTTCGCCACCTCCTCCCCACTTCCTTCACCATCCTAAACATTCACACGCACCCAGACATCCTTCCCCACCTCCTCTCCACTTCCTTCACCATCCTGAACATTCACACGCACCCAGAATACACCCAGACATCCTTTCCCACATGTTCCCCAGCTCCCCTCGCCTTCTGCACCCTAACTACAGCATCTTAAACACACACCCACCCAGCCAGCCTTACCCATCTCCATCCCAGCTTCCCTCACCCCCCTCAGTCGCCGCAACTCCAGCTTAATCACTATCCACGCCACAGTAGCGGGAAGCATAACCACCACTTAATTTACGAGCTGCTGCTGACGTCACTTGTAAACAAACAGACCCGCACAGGACCAGGGCTAGAGGCAGGAGGAGGAGGAGGAGGAAAGTGGAGATACATCCTACGCAGTGATACAATGTGTCACGTAGAAGAGGAAGCAAAGAGAAAGAAGATAATGGAAAGAAAAAAGAAAAAAGGCACTCCACTCATGTTAAATTATATAAAAACAAAACTCCATTGCATTAAAGAGAAAATAAAGACACAAGAAAAAATAATAAACCAGTCCAGCATAAAGAAAAAGAAATACCAGCGTTTCGAAGCCTCAGAAGCAACCCACGTCAGCTAAAACAAAGCTCCCTCAGCGTCCCGAAGCAAGAATATCATACAGCGACACATACAAATCAAAATACCAGAAGGGAGAGTGAATCGTATATAAAAATAAGGCTCCCCTCTCCTCTCCCTTCTCTATACCTTCCCTGACCCGCGCCGGTAACTCCATAACAGATCGCACCTCCACCATCGCCACCGCCGCCGCCGCCACATCACCTCCTTTCCTCCCAGCGACGCCTCGAGACTCTCCTTCAGAGCAAAGCGGTACTTGAGGGGCAACTTACATCCTCCCGGTCTCTCTCCCTCGTGTTGCAGTCAAAAGCGCGGCATCTTAGAGAAAGTGGCTCGGGGAGGAGGTTCTGGTGTCTCCTGTGTTTCCATCTCCGGACTCTTTTTCTCTTCTGGAAAATCAATTTGGTGAGATTACGCGGGAAAGCCCCTGATTGGCTGGCTCACCCGCTCGCTCGGCCGGGCGTCCGCATCCGAAACCACACCAGCGGGACCATGACTCCGGCTTCCTCTTCCCCCAGGGCATCACCACGCAAACAAACACGCCCTACACACTCTCTAACAACACGCAACAGTGGCCTAAACACACGGAGACGCTGCAGGAGGAAGGGACGCTACCTCACGCTGGTGTCCTGAGACGAAGCTGTAGCCAGGCCGGGGAGAGCGCGCGGCCGGACGCGTTGGCAGAAGGCTCACTCTAGCGGAAGATCGGTAAATTAAAATGTCATATCGCGTTAGCCCCAGGCGCACGCTAAGCTAGCCATCCAAGTCCCCGAAATGATTACAAATACGTGAGCTTGATCCTTTAAGACAAACAGGGAGCCTTCCAAAACCCGAGAGAAAGGAAACTATTAGAGATATTACGAGCCTCCTCCTCCTCTTCTTCCTCCTCCTCCTCCTCCTCCTGCTCCTCCTTCGTCGCCGACCGAGTGGGTTTGCATTCTTGCCTTCGGAAAATACTTGTCTCGATGGATTTACTGCCGGCCGCTCCATTTCTTGCGTGGGTGGCTCCTCCTCCTTCCTTCCCTCCGTCCCTAAAAGCTCCTCCCTCCCTGCCTCTCTTCCCCTCCAGCCTTCTCCCTTCCTTCCCCGGGCCTTCCATGGTTCCAGGCTCCTCCCTTCCATCTTTCTTCTCTCCAGCCCCCTTTTCCATCTCTCCATCTCTTCCAGACTCCTCCCTGCCTTGCGCCTTCCCTTTCAGACTCCTCCTCCTCCTCCTCCACATACTCCCTTCCCTCCTTTCCATTTCTGCCTTCCTTCGTCAGTTTTTAATTTCACGATGAAGTGTGGAAATTGAATTAAGCAAGCAAGCAAGCAAGGAACACACACACACACACACACACACACACACACACACACACACACACACACACACACACACACACACACACACACACACACACACTAATACAAAAAAATAGGAAAGGGAAAAGAGACAGAATCCAGTGAGCACATTTTTTCCTCATTTTTCCTCCCATTTTTTCCCCACGAAGTCCGTTTCTGGCACATATTGAAACTTGCTTCTGTAGGGATGTATCAAAAAGGGCACAATTACGGAGGCACACACCCCCACGACCAACCCCCGCAACCCAGCACAGTACAGCACAGACCGAAATTTCAAAGGGTGTGTTGTGTGGCGCTGTACTGAAAAAGCTTTGTATTATTAGAGTCAGTTGAGAAGAGATCAGGATTTGTGTTGTCTTAGTAGTAGTTAGCAGTAGCAGTAGCAGAAGTTAAAAATAAAACACCAAACAATAAGAGCGAAGTAAAAATAAGTCAGGTGCATTCATTGTCAAAGCACACAAAGCCGCTACATTTACTGCCACTGTCAAGACTCGCGTGATCCCTTGACAGCCTTAAAAACGAGCCAAGGAACTTAATACACGTCAGCAGATTGGAGCTCCTACGACTGAGAGGAAGGCTGACTCGGTGGAGGTGAATGTGGTAGGTTAATTGATTACTGGCCTTAATTGTGCTGGTATTGATATATTTGTTTACCCTGCAACTCCCTGCCTACTTCTGTATTTCCATCTACTAGTGAAATGAATCTGAGAGGGAGTATTTCAAGACATTTATCACATTCTTTTGGCTTTTTTTTTTTTTGACCCTGTACCGGCAGTTCTATTTTCCTTGTCCGGTTTTCCTCTCTTACGTAAAATGGAAAAGGAAAAGAGGGTACACAAGAGGACACAAAAATGGGATGCTGGTAAAAAAAAAAGTATTATATTTTGCCGTTGCTTAAATCAATCAATAAATAATAAAGCAAAACGTTAAACGAGAATCTACATAAGATAATATCACTAGTCGCTCCACCAACCACAAAAAGAGAGACGAAAGAAAATGGCAGGTTGATTATCTTTGTATTCATTTAAAATTTTCCACTTTGTTTTATGCGAAATGTTATGGCAAGAACATTTGGCATTTCGCAGGTACAAGGCCTCTCCTTTTTGGCCATTTAGCCGTGCAGTGCTTGGCCAGACTCTAGCTTAGGGGAAAAAGCGACGGTCACAATCTAAATACAAATTCCTTTATGCTTTGTAATGCAGCAGAGAGCGTTCGTTCTTGCCGAATATACGTGCAGTGCTTAGGAATGTATTACTGCTGCTGTTTTGTTGCCGCCACCGCCGCTACCACTAACACTGCTATTCCTGCTGCTGCTGCTGCTACCGCCAATACTGCTTTAAAGAAAATACTACTACTACTACTACTACTATTACTACTACTACTACTACTATCAATACTACTACTACAATTAATACTACTACTACTACTACTACTACTACTACTATCAATACTACTACTACTATCAATATTACTACTACTATCAATACTACTACTACTACTACTACTACTACTACTACTACTACTACTACTATTGAACCAAGAATTCAGACGCATCTTGAAGTAACAACAACAACAACAACAACAACAATAGAAGCAATGATAATAATAACAATAATAATAATAATAATAATAATAATAATAATAATAATAATAATAATAACAATAATAATAATAATTTTAATCTCGGGTCAACTCCTCGCGATATTAAAAACAATTTTCTTTCGCAAATAATTACCAAGGATCTTATGTGAAAATTATATGAATTTAATTTCAAAAAAAGGTTTCTGATACTACAACTAATACTCTCTCTCTCTCTCTCTCTCTCTCTCTCTCTCTCTCTCTCTCTCTCTGAAAAAATGCAAAAAAGAATAATTAGTGAATAAGCTGCTGCTGCTGCTGCTGCTGCTCCTCCTCCTCCTCCTCCTCCTCCTCCTCCTCCTCCTCCTCCTCCTCCTCCTCCTTCTTCTTCTAATTTCCTCAGTCCAAGTGTCTCCTGCTATACGAGAGAGAGAGAGAGAGAGAGAGAGAGAGAGAGAGAGAGAGAGAGAGAGAGAGAGAGAGAGAGAGAGAGAGAGAGAGAGAGAGAGAGAGAGAGAGAGAGAGAGAGAGACACACACACACACACACACACACACACACACACACACACACACACACACACACACACACACACACACACACACACACACACACACACTGGCTGAGAGAGACTGGAGACTGTAAGCTGGCTGGAGAGAGAGAGAGAGAGAGAGAGAGAGAGAGAGAGAGAGAGAGAGAGAGAGAGAGAGAGAGAGAGAGAGAGAGAGCAGGCGCGGCGTCACCTTTAAGGAAACCGAGGAGGGTGTACCATTGCGGGCGCCCCTTCCCTCCAAAACAAATAGGGCGGTTGGATCCTTTAATGCCACCTACCAATAGCTGAGGACTTAGGTGGCCTCGCAGGAAGACTATCTGGGCCCGTCATACACTGTTGGAAGTCTGACAACGTGAGATATGGCGAACTGTCTTATGGCGGGAGGGGGAAGGAGAGAGAGTGTGTGTTGGAGAGAGAGGGAGAGAGGGAGTAGGACTGTCTTATGCTGGGTGGGTAAAGTCGGGGGGTGGGGCTATGCAAGACTGTGTTATGAGGGAAAGGGAGAGTATAAGAGGAGGGAGAGTAAGAGGTGGATGCAAGGCAGTGATAAGGGACACAGGTTAGAAGGAAAAGGGAGAGGGAGGAAGGAGTGAGAGATGCAAGGTATGGAAGGGAAATGGTGTTTGTAAGGTATGGAAGGGAAATGGTGTTTGTAATGACATGGAAGAGGTAAGAAGAAGAAGAAGAAGAAGAAGAAGAAGAAGAAGAAGAAGAAGAAGAAGAAGAAGAAGAAGAAGAAGAAGAAGAAAAGAAAAAGAAAAGAAAAGAAAAGAAAAGAAAAGAAGAAGAAGAAGAAGAAGAAGAAGAAGAAGAAGAAGAAGAAGAAGAAGAAGAAGAAAGACATCACGAGAGAGAGAGAGAGAGAGAGAGAGAGAGAGAGAGAGAGAGAGAGAGAGAGAGAGGAAATTGTGAGGAGGAAAAAACTGTGAGAAAGTAAAATGGGTTTGTCTCTCTTATCTGTCCTACAGGGTTGACTCTCTCTCTCTCTCTCTCTCTCTCTCTCATTTACGGTGTTCTTAGACGTAACTTTGCTACCAGTGTGTGTGTGTGTGTGTGTGTGTGTGTGTGTGTGTGTGTGTGTGTGTGTGTGTGTGTGGCAGGTTTTGGGAGTGTTGGCAGCTTCAACCAAGGAGGAGGAGGAGGAGGAGGAGGAGGATGAAGAGGAAGCGTGGTATAATAGACTTGGCGAGATTTCTTAAGTATAGTGGTGGTGGTGGTGGTGGTGTAGGTGGAGGTGGTGGTGGTGGCGGCGGTTGTGATGGTGGTGGTGGCGGTAGTCATTCAAGGCAAAGGCTCACCACACCA
>NC_059282.1:11551055-11568555 GCF_017591435.1 Portunus trituberculatus
GACAGGGGAGGGGGAAGGGAGCGCGAGAGGGGAGAGGAATGACAGGAGGAGGTGATGGTAAATACAAAGGAAAATAATGGGAGGCATATGGCTTATTACCATGATACAACATTTAGAGAGAGAGAGAGAGAGAGAGAGAGAGAGAGAGAGAGAGAGAGAGAGAGAGAGAGAGAGAGAGAGAGATTCTTAACTTTTATTCACAAGATGTAATATGGTACAATACATGTGAAAGAGACTGTTTTTGCACATGTATTGCAAGGAGAGAGAGAGAGAGAGAGAGAGAGAGAGAGAGAGAGAGAGAGAGAGAGAGAGAGAGAGAGAGAGAGAGAGAGAGAGAGAGAGAGATACCAAAACCTATTAGACTGACAGATAAAAAAAAAACCAGACAGACAGACAAATAAGAATAAAGTAATAATAATAATAATAATAATAATAATAATAATAATAATAATAATAATAATAATAATAATAATAATAATTCAGATAAAAGGCCAAGTGAAAGGAGACATGAAGAAAGGAAGATAAAGGAAGGAAACAATGAATACTAATAATTTTCTGTATTCTTCTTAACATCTAAGCAATTTTTATCACAATTATCTACTGCTGAGAGAGAGAGAGAGAGAGAGAGAGAGAGAGAGAGAGAGAGAGAGAGAGAGAGAGAGAGAGAGAGAGAGAGAGAGAGAGAGAGAGAGAGAGAGGAGACTGGTGTTTAATTTGCATAAAGATAATAATGACACCCACAGCACAATCTGTCGCTGGTGACGGAGAGAGAGAGAGAGAGAGAGAGAGAGAGAGAGAGAGAGAGAGAGAGAGAGAGAGAGAGAGAGAGAGAGAGAGAGAGAGAGAGAGAGAGAGAGAGAGAGAGAGAGAGAGAGAGAGGAATAATAATAATGAGGAGGAGGAAGACAAGAAGAGAGTATGAAAAATAATTAATGAATAAAGGAAAACACACACACACTCACACACACACACACACACACACACACACACACACACACACACACACACACACACATGGAGTACAGAGTAGAGCAGCCGTATCCCTGACAAGGTGTTTTCACAGTCTTGCCATTAATAACAGTTACCTGCCAGGAGAATTATAATATCATGCCTCTAATTAATCACCAAACCCGTTAGTTACACACCTCCACCTCCTCCACTTCCTCCACCTCCTCCTCCACCTGCTCTTCCACCTCCTCCACTTCCTCCATCTCCTCCACCTGCTCTTCCACCTCTTCCACCTCCTCCACGTCTACCTGTGTCCTCCTCACCTGTCCACATTTAATCCACCTTTCCTTTTTTTCAATGATGATCTACCTCTCTTGTCTATCCAGTTGTCATTATCCTTTATCTCATTTATAGCATCAGATTAATTCCTACATGTGCTGGTGGTGGTGGTGGTGGTGGTGGTGGTGGTGGTGGTGGTGGTGGTGGTGGTGGTGGTGGTGGTGGTGGTGGTGGTGGTAGTAGTAGTAGTAGTAGTAGTAGCAGTAGTAGCAGTAATGTGTAGCTATTATTACCAAGATGACAGATTTATTACACGAGAGAGAGAGAGAGAGAGAGAGAGAGAGAGAGAGAGAGAGAGAGAGAGAGAGAGAGAGAGAGAGAGAGAGAGAGAGATACTCCCCCGGGATCTGTCTCTCATTTTCTCTCAAAATCTGTCAAACCATAAAAATAATAAAGATAATTTGATGTATACTTTCCATTTTCCGCAAGGCTGACCACTAACTGATCGTGTGTGTGTGTGTGTGTGTGTGTGTGTGTGTGTGTGTGTGTGTGTGTGTGTGTGTGTGTGTGTGTGTGTGTGTGTGTTCTGCCTCAAAACAAAAGAATACAAAGGAAAAACAAGAATATCGAAACTAAACGCTCTTCAAAGTACATATCTGCTTTTCATTGTTATTTTCTTAATTTTTCATGTTTTTGCTTTTTTTATTATAATGTATCAGTACGATTTTTTATAGTCTCTCTCTCTCTCTCTCTCTCTCTCTCTCTCTCTCTCTCTCTCTCTCTCTTTATTTACTAACATTTATTAACTTAGCCATTCACACACACACACACACACACACACACACACACACACACACACACACACACACACACACACACACACACACACACACACACACACCAAAACAAACTCACCCAAACACCAACTTACCCACCCACAAAACACACAAAACACACAAACACACCCAAGCAAGCACCCTAGAACCCACACCAACACACCAACACACCAACACACACCCTCACCCTCACCCACCAACACCCAACAAAGGCAGGAAATTAAATGAAAACCAGCGTATGTGTAAATGTAAATATTCATCCCAAACTCGCTCAAGACAATATCAGCGGGCAGCGGGAGCATAGGAGCGGCGCGTCACTCTTCATAATGACTTGATTACGCTGTAAGTGTCCCAGGCCGCCGCTGTAATTGGGTCGTTTCAGCCCTTACGGTCTCATTTCGCCTCATATTGACTGATAATTTATTCCTGGTGGGGTCGGCTGGATGGTAGGGGGCCGCTGCGGGGTGGTATCGGTGGAGGGGGATACAGAGAGGAGGAGGAGGAGGAGGAGGAGGAGGATGGTGATAGCAAAGTCTCTCTCTCTCTCTCTCTCTCTCTCTCTCTCTCTCTCTCTCTCTCGACTTCCATTCTCTTCCAACAATCTCTATCTTCCACCTCCTCCTCCTCTACCACCTCCTCCACTACCACCACCTCCTCCTCCACCACCCCACCACCATCTCTCCTCCTCCTCCTCCTCCTTCCAAGCTCTTCATACTATCAATATCACAACACAACACCTCTCACGCCCTACGCTCCCTTCCTGCCTGCCTCATTCACTCCTCCATCTCCCTGCGCCCCCCATAGCGAGGCTGCGGGGGTCCAATGGGTGACCAATTTAATTATTTTCATATTGACACCATCAGCGTCACACAGCCAGCGGGAGGGAGGAAAATTAAACGGTAACACTGCCTGCTATTTATCCTGGAGGAGGAGGAGGAGGAGGAGGAGGAGGAGGGTGGATACTGATAAGGTGGAAGGGATGTGAAAGATTGTGAAAGGAGTATAACAAGAGATGGGGTAAAGTAGATAAGGGAAGGAGGAGGTGGAGGACGAGGAAGTTCATGAGAAAAGGAAGAGGGAAGGAGAAGAGAAAAACAGGAGGCGAAGTAAGGAGGTGGAGGAACAAGAGAGGAGAGAAGATAAAGAGGAAAAGGCGATGATGCAGAGGAGAAAAATGCAAGACGAAAGTTAAAGAAAAGATATAAGAAAATAAAATAATGATAAATAAATAATACAACGGAATACACAGGAATACAAGAGTTAATTGTAATCTTACCCAAGTGAGAAAAATACAGATGCTGGATTTGTGTCAAGGTGAAAGATTTGAAAGGTGAGAATAAGAAGGAAAAATAAAAGTAGGTGATAAAAGATAACAGCAGCAATAGTAATGAGTACAAATACCTCAGAGAGAGAGAGAGAGAGAGAGAGAGAGAGAGAGAGAGAGAGAGAGAGAGAGATTGGTAGTAAGATATAGTAAAAGAAAATCTTGCAAATCAAATACTGTATCTATGTCTTTTTGCATCTTTAAGGAAATTTAAGATTCTCTCTCTCTCTCTCTCTCTCTCTCTCTCTCTCTCTCTCTCTCTCTACTCAAGCCCACTTTTTTTTTATCTCATTTATTACGTTTCGTTCACGTTTCGATGTGTGATACCCTTATCTGTGACGTCACCATCACGCCACGGCCCGAGGAGAGAGAGAGAGAGAGAGAGAGAGAGAGAGAGAGAGAGAGAGAGAGAGAGAGAAACCTAACTTAACATACGCTTCAAGAAAACAACATCGCTACCATGAACGTCAACTAAACACAAGAACATTCAATATACAAGGAACACCAATCACTGTGCAGGTAACACCAAACCGTGACAGGTGTGTGGTGACGACTGCAGTATTCAAACGGCAAATGAAACTAAACGTGTCATAAATTGTGTGTGTGTGTGTGTGTGTGTGTGTGTGTGTGTGTGTGTGTGTGTGTGTGTGTGGGAACGGGGCACTTCCTCAGCGATGTTTCATGGAAGTAGGTCAAACTGTCTTACTCGGAAGACAACAAACAACAATCTCCTTTAAAGATATTCCGAGAAACTAGATTATGTAAAGAAACAGCGCATACCATTTTCTTTATTCCTTTCTTACCATTTATTTCCTTTTTTCCTTATCATTCCATTCCTTCGTTACTCTTTCCTTTTTCACTCGCCCTCTCCCTCCCACACTCCCAGCATCCCTCTCCTTCACTCCCTCTCCATAGCATTGCGTTGCCTTAAAACAATGAATACCTCCACTCGTTACCTTCCTTCCTCCTCTCCACCTGTTAATCTATCACCACTCCTTTTAACCCCTTCAGTACCATGAGGCGTTTTCATATTCATTCTGCTTACTATTTGGTGATTTTCTACAGCTTCAGAAATATGTGTCGGGATTAAAATAGTGAAGACTGTTGCTTTTAATCCTCCGACCTCCATGGACCATTCCTAATGTCAATAAAATCGTCTTATCATATCCAAAACTCAAGGTAAAAATGTGTACCAATACTGGAGGGGTTAAGTTCCTTTATCTCATTACATTTATCAATACAGGATAGAAAAACTTTCCTTATACTTCCCCCTGTAATCCTTTTCCGCTTCCCATTCTCTTTGCGTTCCTTCCTCCCTCCCCATCCATGCTCGTTTCCTCCCGCTTACCTAAACAAACCACAAAATCTTCAAAATATTCATCTTACACTCACCCTTCGTCGTCCTCCTCCGCCGCCAACTCTTCGCCAGTCTTCAGAGCGCCTCCTCCAAGTCCCCCGATGCTGAAGAGGCACTAAAACATCACTAAAAAACAAGGAAAACTGAAGGGGACCAACACGCGCTGCAACCTCACCGGCACTTCCTCTCTCAGCCTACCGGCGCGATTAATACATTGCGCAACTTACGTCACTTTAACAATCTATTATATCGTTTGTCCTATTCCTTTCTTTCTCTCTCTCTCTCTCTCTCTCTTCTTTAGATTTTTAGTTTTCATAATATTTCAAGGGTTACTTAGTTTGTTTTAATATTACAATACCTCCATTACTGTGTGTATTCTGTCTGTAATCCAAAATGTCGACATTAGATTTTCCTTGGCATTTCTTTTTTGAAGAGTTGTTGTATGCCTTCCTAAGCATCAAAATATTCAAAAGATATAAATGTCTAAATGTATACGATTGATATCAGTTACTAGGCTGCATTGTTGTATAATATCATACATCATTACATCGTTCAAAATATCGACATTACCTTTACTTCCTTATAACATGAATTACTAAATATTTACATGCTCACAAAATATATTAGTTAATTATACATGATCACTGTTGGTTGTTGGAGCTTGTTTGTGTGTATAAGTATACCATAATATTTTCTAGTGTAGCCTATCCTTCCTCCGCCATTTGCTTCCTCTATGTCAAGCAAAGTAATGCCTGAATGAGGGTGAGAGATATCATTCTTACAAACTTCTCAAGGTTATATTCCATGAATCAAGAGGAACTGATGAATAAATAGTAGTGATTTAAAAGGAGGATAACATATTTTAGTTGTTTAGTGAATGACGAGATTAATAAACAATACAAGAGCGTAGACTTTGCTCGTTATATTAGGTTGAGAAAAATAAAAAGAAAATGTGAATGAACTGTTATATCATATGAACTTGAACTGTTATATCATGCGAGGAAATGCTCAGGGAAATAAGTCGAAGTGGATGAGTGAGTGATGACCGAATGAGGAAACAGTGGTTAATAATAAGCGCATCTTCACGACATAGACTTTATTTTGAAAGGACTTAAAATATACGATAAAGGAAGGACTAGGTGCACACACACACACACACACACACACACACACACACACACACACACACACACACGTGAACCCCAACTATGTACAAAAATACTCACAGTTTTCATCAATTATAGAAAACATTTTTGTCCTAAGAGACATCAGGAGGAGGAGGAGGAGGAGGAAAAGAAGAAGTAGAGAAGAAGAAGACGAAGAAGAAGAAGAAGAAGAAGAAGAAGAGTGAAAACAAGAAACACTCATTATTCATTCCTCATCACATGAATAAGAGAATGAAATGTCAAAACATTCACCCATACTTCCAATCATATTCTGAATCATAATGAATGAATAATATCCTTTCTTTTTTCTTTTAATTCATTCCATGTTTCACTGTACATTTGAAGATTTGAAACCAACAATAAATATACTGAACAAAAGAAGTCCTTCTCTTCCTATCATCTCCTCCTCCTCCTCCTCCTCTTCTTATTCCTTCTCCTCCTCCTCCTCCTCCTCCAGTATACATGGCCACATATAAATACAGCGAAGCATCCAGACTATACATACATATACATGGTATTGAAATGAGTAGGAATACAGGTCACACACACACACACACACACACACACACACACACACACACACACACACGAGAAGCTGTACAGATGAGGACGCAACCCTCTCTAAGATAATAATAATAATAATAGTAATAATAATAATAATAATGATAATAATAATAATAATAATAATAATAATAATAATAATAATCTAGTTTAGCTCGATGACTATAAAACACACACTCCCTTTCATTTTCCCTGTCTAGCTATGTGTTATTATTATTTATCTGTTGCTATGGAAACCTCAACGTTCTTAAGCAATGGAAAAGAAAACAAGACTATAATGTAATAAAGAAAAAGAAAATTGATCAAAATTTAAAAGTATATCTAATATGAAATGGTTTGAAATAATAACAAAGATGATGATGATAATAATAATGATAATAATAAAAATAATAATAATAATATTGATAACAATAATAATAAAGGATTTTTTACTTTTTTGGTGTTTGAGAAATGACACCTAACTGTTTTGGAAGACTTTGCATCACTCACAGCGTTTACGAGAAAGGGAAACTATGTACACTGTTAGAAAGCTTATAACGAACAGTAGGCCTCCCACGCCCTCGCCTCCTTCAGCCTCGTCCTTCGCTCCTCAGGCCCCAGCCCCTCTTCCTCCACACATTCCCACACACGGGCGAAGCAAGTGGCGACAGATCCACACAGATCATTTCTCTCCTCTCACTGAGATGAACTGCTACAGAAAACTTGCTTAGCTTACGTCAGGTCCGTTTGGGTCCAGGTGCGCGCCCTCCCTGCTCTTCCTCTGCCGGGCTGTTATCGCCTCTACCAGCAGCGCATTGGCTCACCAGCGGCCTCTTGACACCTCCAGACGACGGTGACCAGATGGCAGCCTTCTCCTGCTGCAGCGACGGCGATGGAGTTCGGTGTGGCTGTAACGAGTGACAGGTGACTCTTTCTGGCAGTCTCGTGGCTAGAAAGGAAGGTTAGTGGTCTTCCTTTGCCGCTCAGCATCGCCTCACATGCACCCGCCGCTACTCCCGTCGCCGAGACATGGCTTGATGCAACGCGGGAACGGCACACATGGCGCCCATGCCGAACCTGCATCAGCATATGGACGGGCGCCGTTGGCTGATATTGCACTCTGCGCACTTTCCTCGCACCGCGGGGCACTGATGCTTGGGCGCAACTGCTGGCACACGACACTGGCCCTCTTGGTAGCACAAGTCTGAGGATGTCGGCCCGGGACACCTAACCCTGGACACATCAGTTTGCCTTCAAATCTCCACCACATTCCACACGCACACACACGCATTACTAAGATCGGTCAACACGAGCTCTGAGCTCTTTCCGTAGGGGACCGACTGGGCGGGGGACCAGCAGACCACCGTGGTGAATTACACACACTTATGCTTCCCTCACGCCTCCACACTTGGCCTCGTGCTCGAGATGCCACACACTCCGTGACACTGGCGAAGCTGAGGCCCGCATATCCGGAGTACTCGGGTCCTCGGGCGCCCATGTCACGCGGCGTCCTCGCGTCACTTGCAGTCTTACTGTACAACAAAGCAGGGTGTGCGATCTTGCCCCGCCTTAGACGGTGGAGCGGTCCCCCATGGAGTACTGGCAGGCAGAGAGCGAGTTCTGGCGGGGCGACACTGGACCGTAGAAGGCGGGGGAGTGTGACTTGGCCTTGAGGCGGAGGGAGGCGATGGAGGAGGACATGGTGGAGGTCTGATCACGGTAGACGTAGGGCGGCGTCGGGGCGGGGTAGGGGCAGGGCGCGGCGCTGGAGCCTAAGGACGAGGACATGGTGGTGGGCATGAGGTTGGTGGAGCTGCTCATGCCCTGCGTGGGCGTCTGGAAGCAGTTGATGGGCGACATGGCCGACGGCTGCTGGCTCATCATGTTGACGCCATTGAAGCCCCAGGCGAAGCTCTTCGTGCTGAGGGGCGGCGGGGTCACGCGGGCCCAGTTGTTGTAGGACGAATAGCCGGAGTACAGGCCGTCGTCAGGCCATGCAAACCCGTTCAGCTGAGCGCCCCACCCACACTTCAGGTCCCCGGGCATCCCGGCCGTCATGGCGTGACGCTCCCGCTTCCTCCATTTGGCTCGCCGATTCTTGAACCAAATCTGTGGGCGGAAAAGGACAAGTGTTAGTGCTCAGCGGCGTCAGGAGACGGGAGGTGGAGCAGGGAGGCTCTACGGCCAGCGCCACACATGCACGCACACACCTCGGCCTGCACGTGGCGGAAGGATCTGAAGGCGAGGGATAATGAGGAGCTCAGAAAGTGAAGTGAGTTAATGATGGTTCACTTTTCTGAGCTGCCTGGTGGGGAAGGAAGGAGTGGTGGCGGGGAGGCACGGGAAAGGGAAACACAAGGCAGCATAACAAGAATACCATCGGATAAAGAGAAGGGCGGAGGTGCGATAAGAATAGATAGCAAAGGGAGCATAGGAAAATAGAGGAGGAGAGCAATGAGGTGAGAAAAGTAGCATGGAAGGCATTCCTAGAGAGAGGAGGGAGGGAGGGAAGGATTGAAGGGTGAGAGAGAGGGGTCGCCGGATAGATAAGGGCGCTATCAGGGGAATCCTGACGCCAGGCTTGTGTCCCTCCGTCACGCCCTCCTGTCACCAGCTTATCCCCAAGTTTGTTATTGTTATCCGTCAGATTAAGCTTGTCTGATAAGCTAACTTGGGAGGATCAGGCCAGCATTAGTTTGTTTGTTAATATTATACCAGCAAAACGATCCCCCTTCCTCCCTCCTCTCCCCCTCTTTAAACTGTACCCTCGCCCCCTATCATTTCCTGGCCCCTCCCGCCTAACTCAGCTCCCATCAGCCATCATGAAGAAAATGGATGAAACAACAGATAAGGCTGATAAACATTTTGCTGATAAGGGTTTAACATATTCGTCATTGCATATCACTTTCTCTCCGTATGTGTGGTAATTAGTAGCTTCGGGAAACTCGGAGATCAGGTGAAGGTAGGTCTTGTCACGGGAAGATCAAGGGTAACACGTCTGAGTTATTGAGGACTCATATAAACTCTGTACTCTCTCATCACGACTATTTTCACAGAGAGTATTCACATAAACGCTTTGCTGTCTCACCACTACTAATTTCAAAACCCACAGACACGATTAACCAGATTCTCGAGAGAGTTTCTCCTGTTGACAATGTAGGAAGCTTGTTAATCTGTGACTAGAACAGTAATAACACTCTTAGAAAACACGTGTAACTTTGACGAAAGGCTTTTGAATGTAATGGAAGTGTGGAGCAGAAGTGTCTCAGAGTAGGGTCCACACACACACACACACACACACACACACACACACACACACACACACACACACACCAATAAAACAGCAAGGCAGTTTCGTTTCACACCACGCAATGTATTAGTGAGTGTTGGCAGTGTTAGTGTGTTGCTTAGTACAGGATTAGATATTATTACTCTCTCTCTCTCTCTCTCTCTCTCTCTCTCTCTCTCTCTCTCTCTTTCTCTTACTCCTCTCCCGCTCCTCCTCACTCCTCACTCTTCCACCTCATCAAATACCTCCTCCTTACCTCCATCTCTCCATTCCTTTCCCATCCCCTCTTTATCTTCCATTCTCTATTACACCCTCTTTCTCTCTCCCTCTGTCCTAATTTGCAGCCTCCGTTCCTCCCCGTCAGATTGGCGCCTTACTTCCTGATAACAACTCTCCCGTCACTACGTATCGCCCCTTCTTTCACTCCTGTAGGAGGCGAAGAAGGGGTGCCAGGCGTTCAGGGAGCTACAGGAGGGGAATACAGGGTTAAGGGCTGCCAGGGTGAGGTTCTAAAGGGAAGGGGAATGCAGGAAGGGATAAATTTAAGGGTGTTTTATATTACCGGGTTTCCTCCTCTTCAAAATGGCAGATTAAGCTTCCGTCTCTTGTCCTTCACTGATAATGGGATATGTGTGTGTGTGTGTGTGTGTGTGTGTGTGTGTGTGTGTGTGTGTGTGTGTGTGTGTACTGCAGCTGAAACGCGTCCTAGTAACATATCGCCACACACACACACACACATACACACAAACCTGCAAACCGAACAAACACACAAACACAAGACGGACAGATAAACGATAAAACAGAGACAAAACACCACTTCCCCCAAGCACCACTGGAGAGAAAGAGAGAAAAAAGGAGAGAAAGAAAAAAAAAACACACCTGAATATACAAAGCGCCAATTTCAATCAAGGTAAGGACAGGTGAACAAACGAACCTTCCTCCTTTCCTACCTCTCCTTCCTCCTCCTCCTCCTCTAGCCCTCCCAGTCACCTAAAATCAGAGAATTGGGTAAAAATATTCTTTCCTGAGCTTTATGGACCAATGAAAGCCTCTCTTCTCCATCACGCTAGCCAATAAGAATGCTCGATAAAATTTCACACTTTTTCTCTCTCTCTCCGTCTCTTTCCACACTCAGCGGAATCCAGTGGCCAATGGCGATCGCCCTGAGCCTTGAATTAGCCAATCAGATGCTAGAATGACCTCGTTTTAGCCAATCGCCTGCCTGCAAGCTAAGTATGTGTGTGTGTGTGTGTGTGTGTGTGTGTGTGTGTGTGTGTGTGTGTGTGTTCGGTGATAAGATAGTGGTGGTGGTGGTGGTGGTGATATATTTTAGTCATGTTTGTTGTACTTTTTTCAATGTTTAAGTTTAAGAAATTGTAATAAAAGTTGAGAGATAAAGATAGTTTGTTATCTGTCTGTCTGTCTGTCTGTCTGTTGATCGGTTTGTCTCTGTCTTCCTTCCTGTGTGGTCCTCCCCTCCTTTTTTTATTCCTTGCCTATTAATTTCTTCTGCTTTTTCATATATGTATGTATGTATGTGTATATATTGTATGTAGGTATGTATATCAATGAAGAAGATGAACAGCAACAACAATAACAACAACAACAACAACTACTACTACTACTACTACTACTACTACTACTACTACTACTACTACTACTACTATTACTACTACTACTACTGCAACAACAACTACAACTACAACAACAACTACAACTACTACTACTACTACTACTACTACTACTACAAATGAATGAAAGAATACCTCTCTCTCTCTCTCTCTCTCTCTCTCTCTCTCTCTCTCTCTCTCTCTCTCGTCACCCTCAACTTGATGTAATTAGAATCAGTTAATCCCAAGTAGGACAGAAATCCCCATGGGCGGCGCCGGTGTCTCCCCTCCAGGACACTCCCCAGGGGCGGCCCTTACGTGTGCTTACTGGTGGCGGCAGGGGTGGGACGTGAGTGGGGCGCGGACGGGGTGTAGTAGGGGGAGAAGAGGAGATGCAAAGGGAAAATGGGAGAGGGATGGGATATTTGTATGCTTATGGTGGTGTTGGTGGTGGTGGTGGTGGTGGTGATGGTAGATAGATTAATAGATCGATTCAGATACGCAGAAAAATATAAGAGAAATGTATGAGTTTTATTGGAGTGATAACAGATTGGAGAGATAACAGATAGATAAGTACAGTTAGATAGATAGAGAGGTAAGTAGAGATAAATAGATTCACAGATTAACAGACAGGTTGATAGATAAGTAAGAAGAAAAATAGATACACAGAGAGAGATATATAGATACAGATAGATGGATAGAGAAAGAACTAGATTTACAGAGAGAAAAATACATACATACATACATACAGACAAATAGATAAGAAGATAGATAGATAGATACACATACAGATAGGCATACATGATAATAATGAACTGGAAAATAAACAAATAAGGAAGCATTTCACACACACACACACACACACACACACACACACACACAACCCTCGTCACTCACTCCCTCAGATCACGTGACTTACTAACCTAATGCAAACAGAAGCACGTGTTACCCCCCCAAATTGCCACCCTCCTCCCCTCCCGCTATCGCACCCTCCTCCCCCGACTGTCTAAATTCCCTCATCCCTCCCCCGGCCTTTCCTCTTCCCCCTGAGTCTAACTACCTCCCCACCCCCCGCTAATCACCAGAGGGGTCACGTGTCCTCCTATTGTGATTCTATGGGTGTGGTGAATACTGTGTGTGTGTGTGTGTGTGTGTGTGTGTGTGTGTGTGTGTGTGTGTGTTCATGTTCATATATTTTGCCAACCATATCTACTTTATTTTCATGTCCCATCTCTCTTTCTTTTCGCTTAGTAGTACATTGAACAACAACAACAACAATAACAACAACAACAGCTGCTACTACTACCACCACCACCACCACCACCACCACCACCACACCACTTTTCCCAACCTCCCCTAAAAAGTTCTCACGGTTTCAATACCCACCCTTGCTCTTATATCAGCCTGGCGTGCCCCTGTGTGTCCTCCCTGGCCTTCCTCCCCACGGCTGCATAGAAGGAAGGGAAGCAAAGGGAAGGGAAGGGAAGGGAGGGTGATATGAACGGCTGCATAGTAGAAGAGAAGGGAATGATAAGGAAAGGGAAATAGGGAGAAAAGAAGAAGGTATGGAAGGAAAGGAGAAGGAAAGGAAAAGTAGAGAATGGAAAGGAACTAAAGTTTTGTGGTATGAAAATATCGATTCTTAGTATTATGTGCGAGAGACGTGAATAATGAAGGCAGAGAGAGAGAGAGAGAGAGAGAGAGAGAGAGAGAGAGAGAGAGAGAGAGAGAGAGTGAGAGTGTGTGTGTGTGTGTGTGTGTGTGTGTGTGTGTGTGTGTGTGTGTGTGTGTGTGTGTTATTCAAATCGGCAAGAAATACTTAAAGACATAACATAACGAGGAAGAGGAAAAGAATGAAAGAAGGATATAAGTTTAAATAGAGAGAGTAAAGAAAATGAGAAAAAATGAGAAAGGGAAATCCAAATAGAAGAGAAGACTGGAAAGGGAAGTAAATAAAGGACAGTTAAAAAGAACAAAGTAAAAAATAGTAAAGAAAGATGAGTAAGAAAAAATTACGAAAAAAAATAAAGGTAAAAGAGAAACAAAACTAAAAAAAAAAAAAAAAAAAAAAGCAGAAAACTAGGAATAAAAATAAACAGAGAAATAAAAAAATGGGATCAAATATAACTCTGACAGGAATAACACACACACACACACACACACACACACACACAGGCAGGCATTTCAATTTGGCCAACAACCTTGCGCCGCTACACTTTATCAAAGGCTTTTTGGAAATCTAGACAAATTTCATCACTGGATATTTTTTTCAGCTTCCAATCATCGCAAGCATTACGGGAGGGAATGGAGCAAATTTGAGAGACGGGAGCGTTTCTGGGGAGCCCCGTTGATTGCTGCGTATTACAAGTCTCCATACAGAAACATAATACATGCATCAGTTTAATTGTAAGCCGGATAGGAGGAGGCAGGAAGCGGGGGAGGGGTGAGAGTGGGAGGAAGAGGGAAGGTTGCAGACAGGAGAGGAAAAAGAAACAAAGTATACGCATGGAAAAGAGAAAAGATCATGGAGAGAAAAGAAGAAAGGGAGGAAAGGTGAGAGGAGGAGAGAAGGTTGCAGGTAGGAGAGGAAAAGGAAGGAAGGATACGCTGGGGAAAGAGAGATCATGGAAAGTAAGGAAAGAAGAAAGGAAGGGAAGGTAGGAGAAGGAGGGAATGTTTAAGAAGGTGGGAGAGAAAAGGAAAAGAGAAGGTCACGGAATGTAAAGCAGGAAGAAAGAAAGGAAGGAAAGGATGTGCTGGCCAAGAGGTAAGCATGAAGTACAGGAAGGAAGGAAGGAAGGAAGGAAGGAAGGAAGCTAAAGAAAACAATAACAGAAGAAGGAAGCGAGAAGTAAGGCGGAAGAAGCAAGAAAGATAAAAGATACAAAGAAAAGAATAAGAAAATAAGAATATACACACGAAGGAAGGAAGATAAATACAAGGAAACGAAGGAAAAAGGAAGAAAAATGCAAAGGAAAGGAAACATATACAAGATGCGTAATAATGGTCACAAGGGTAAGGAAGAAGGAGGAGGAGGAGGAGACATGGAGGAAGGGAAGAAACAAAGGAGGGAAGGCATGAAATGGGTGTAGAATGAATGGAGGAAGGAATAGTGATGGAGAGAAGGAGAGAAGGAGGAGGGAAGGCGTGAGGGCGGGGAGATAAACCTGATAGATGGGTTGATGGGCGGCGGTGAGGGATGAAGGGGAAGGAGAGAGGGTTGCAAGTAGAGAAGGAAGGAAGGAAGGAAGGAGGAATCGAATAAAGTAAGGAGGAACGGAGGAGGGAAGACAGGAATACAGGAAGGGAGGAGAGACAGGAATTGTATAGAAGATTGATGAAGGAGGCAAGCAGAAGATAGAAATGAAGGAAGAGTTAAGAAATTAAGAAAAACGAAGGAGGAATAGAGAAAATAAAGCTAATAGACACGGAGGAGAGGAAGCAAAAATATGGAAAAGGAAGGAAAAACAGGAAAGGAATAAAATAAAGGAATACGAAGAAAAGAAGGAAGAGAAGAAATGAAGGAAGTAATGAAATAAAAGAGAAGTGAAAGAAAAAAGATGACTGACATTAGACACTGCAAAAAATAGATCATATAAGGCGAAAGAAGGAAGGAAGGAAGGAAGGAAGAGAAGGAGGGCGAAGTGAGGAAGAAGGGTGGGCAAGTGACAGGACTGGCTCGGTAAATTTACTCACCCTGACTTGTGCCTCCTTCAGGTTGAGCCACAGGGCGATCTCCTCCCGCGTGCTGAGGTCCGGGTACCTGCAGGAGGGAGGGGGCGGGGAGGCTTCAGTGTGGGGAAGCAAGATGGATTCTGATATGGTCATTACATTCTCTCTCTCTCTCTCTCTCTCTCTCTCTCTCTCTCTCTCTCTCTCTCTCTCACCTGTTCCGGGCGAAGGTTGCCTCCAGCTCCTGCAGTTGCTGCGAGGTGAAGTGAGTCCTCTGGCGCCGCTGCCGCTTCTTCTTGTTCTTGTCATCGTCAGACTCCGCCGAGCACGACTGTGACGGCTTCTCCCCCACGTCTGCAGAACAACAAGAACACAGCCTTATTACTGATGATACTGCCACCACCACCACCACCACCACCACCACTACTGTTACTGTTACTGCTACTATACCACTAGACTCAGCCGAGCACCACTTTGACGGCTTCCCCCCCCGCCCCCCCACGTGTCTACAGAACAACAGGACACACTACCTAGTATAATAAAGTTATCACACACACACACACACACACACACACACACACACACACACACACACCAATCTGTTACTCATTACACACATGTTAGCTGATTACACTTTACCCTCTCCCTGATTACCTGCCGCACACCTGCTCACTTACACACAAATCCGCACCTTGCAGTGAATCACCTGAGTCACACCTGATAAGTAATGCACCTTGAGCCTGTTGGTTACCTGTTGATTAGCTTTTCCATACGGTATGTCAGACACGTGTGCTCAGTTCTTACAGTCACATTAGGAGCTTATTATTTATCACATCTATATCAGAGCTTTTCTTTATTGCATCCGTATCAAAATTTTAATCACATCAGAATTTTTGTCACATTAACGTTGACTTTTTTATTACATCCACATCAAGACTTTTATTTCATCATTTCCTCATCACATTTTTTTTTTTTTTACTTTATCCACATCGATTTTTTTGTATAACATCCACATAAGGACTTTTATTTCATCACATTTAAGTCAGAATCTTCTTTGCTGTACCTACATCAAGACTTTTTATATTACATCCATATAGGGAGTTTTGCATCACATCCACATTATCTTTTTCTTACCACACAAACATTGACTTTTTTTTTCGGAACATCAGAATTTTCATATCACATCCACACCAGAACCGTAATTACATACAGCATCCTTAAAACACGTCTGTCACCTTACCAGAGAGTTGTTCCTTTTGGTCATTTAATATCATGGCTTACCACTGCTATTTATTGTATGCACTTACCTGTCACGCTATACCACACACCTTTAACACTAATTAGTCACACCTTCACGACAAGAGTATGGCACAAAAAATAACAGACAAAGAACACAAGGACGTAACACAACACAGATACACGTACACGATTGTCTGACAGTGTTGCATATCACCTCCACCTCTTCCATTGCAAAGGTGGAGCTGATGGTGGATTTTTCCCTCTGGTCTTTCCGTCTTCTTTGGGAAACTTTCTGGCGACATGTGCTTCCTTTATTTACTCTTCCCTGGTATCAAGAGTTTTAACTATTTCCTGTAAGAAGAAGCCGTAACATCTTCATTTCTGGGCCAAGGTTATGGTGTTCTAAGTGTCCATAATAGAAACGTTCCAGCACTACACTTCGCATATATCAAGGTCACTGCGGCAAATTTAACGTTCCTTATTCAAACGTTTCAGTGTCACGTGTCTTGCTCTTGGCGGCCCGCACAGCGTTACCAACACCAACACTCAAGCACTTGACTCACACGTTAAGACTATTTTGAAAGGCTACAGTGACGAATAATCAGGTTCTAATTGATGTTCTTATTGTCAGCGTGAAGTTCTTATTAAACTGTCACTACAGTCATAAAAATATCAGCGAAACCACAACAACTTCAATTGAAGCCAGTTAATGAAGTAAGACACCGTTAAAGAATGAAAACTGAAACCCAGACCAACCTTTGACACATGACCCGCCCCACCATGCAGCGCCGCCTCCCCGCACCCACCGCTGCTCAGTAATGCCTCGCGACACCGCCCACTGTGAGCCGCCCGCCTGTCACGCCGCGACCAGTTAGCTGAGCCACACCACTTGATGCATCGCCTCACGCTGATCGAAGGAGCGGCTTACTTGCATTTCGGAACTTTCACGAGGCCACGAATCACTCACTAATTATCTCTCAGGAGCGGCAGGCGCAATGGTTACAGCTTATTATTGGAGAACATATCCTGCGTTGTATTGTGTTAGTTGCATCATGAAAATTCCACGTACTAATTAATCAATCCCTCTAACCGACAATGTAAGAAGAATGGCGGCACTATCCACTAATTAAATCCGTAATGTTCGTTACTTCATGATTTTTTACGTAAAAAGGACATTGGTCGAAAGTAGCTAAACGGATGAAAACAAATAAACAAATAAATAACAAACAAGTAAACTAAT
>NC_059282.1:11576055-11601055 GCF_017591435.1 Portunus trituberculatus
GTGATATCCTGCTATTAGGGACCTGCCTGCCTGCCTGTCTGACTGTCCAACTGCCTCACTCATTGCCTCATTGTCTCTCTGTCCCTCTGCCTGTCTGCCTGTCTGCCTGTCCATCTGTCTGTCCATCTGTTTGTCTAGTTTTCTTAGGAGTTGGTAATATTTTTGTTTGTCTGTGTGTTTGTGTTTAGTTTTCTTCTTTTTAGTCTTTTCTCTGTTTCTTTTTGTCTCTGTTGTTTTGTTTGTTCGTCTCTCTCTCTCTCTCTCTCTCTCTCTCTCTCTCTCTCTCTCTCTACATGACAGCATTTCTAACGAGGAGAAAACCGAGGAAAGAAAAGTGACAATAACACAAATAACACATAAAAAACGACACCTATAGCGCAACCTTCACCACCACTACCACCACCACTACTACACCCCGACACCCGGTAATAATAGCAGGAATATCTGTAGTAGTAGTAGTAGTAGTAGTAGTAGTAGTAGTAGTAGTAGTAGTATAGACTGACACCTTAATGAGCCTATTTCTTCTTCTTTGACCTAAAAAAATAAATAAAAGCAGAGCAAAACAGTAACAGTAGCAATAAGTCACAACTACACGCTCGCCAACCACCCCGCCCGTCCGCCACCTCCCATGATGCAACTCGCTCATTGCCGCCGTGAGTTGCAACGCTTCGCTTCTCGTGGCCACCTTGGGATCCCGACGCGAATTCAGATCCAGGCGAGAGGTGATATGGAGTCGTGAGAGATGTGGTCGTCTGCGGCAGAAATATGGGCGTCATGGATTCACTGGAAGAGGAGGAGGAGGAGGAGAAGGAGGAGGAGGAGGTGAGGGAAGGAAGGAGGAAGGACATGGAGGAAAAAGATGGGCTCTTGAAGGTGTGTGTGTGTGTGTGTGTGTGTGTGTGTGTCAGGAAGGCGGTGATGGTGGTGGTGGTGGAAAGGAAAAAGGTGCATGGCGGGAGGGAAATGTTTTGTCAGAGTTGAAGATATTTTACGCACTCTCCGGACATAAAAATGGTGTTATCTGTGGTGAGTGTCAGGGAGCGGGCGAGCGGCGAGACGTCACTGCAAGGAGGAGGAAAGGGCGTCTCGTCAACACTGCAGGCCTTCTGAGTCTTCAACGAATGGCAGACGAGACGAGAGGGAGAAAACATCAGGAGGAGGAAGAGAAAGAGGAAGATAATCGTAAATAAAAGTGAATACGTTTGGGAAGTTAAGTTAGATTTCTTTAAAGTAAGATGCTTTTTTTGTTTAGTTGAAAATGATTAGTGGTGAATGACGACTTATTGGTGACTTTTAGGGGGAGTTAATGAAGAGTAAATCAGGCAGCCATTCATTCATTCATTCAGTTAGTCAGTCAAACATACATTTATCTATCATTCAATCGGTCAGTCAGGCAGTCTGTACATGAGTGGTGGTGTTCGAAGTCAGCCAGTCATTCAGTCAGTCAGTCAGTTACTAAAAGAAATAAGAGTTGTTGTTATTCAGTCAAGGAAATGTTAATCAGTCCGTCAGTTATTTTTTTTTCTCTCTTTTTTCGTGTTGTTTGTTTATTAGTAAAGGATTTTGTACCTTATAAGTTAATGCCTGGCTTTTATTTTCTTTATCCTTTTATTTCCATTTTTTTAACGTTTTATTCTGTACCCTTTGAGTGTCTGTGTCCATTTTGTTCTGGTCTTCATTATTTTTCTTTTCTTTTCCATGCTATCTATTATTACCGAATTTTGTATCTCATAACTACATATCTGCCTTTGTTATTTTTATCCTTCTTTTTTTCCATTCCTTCATTCAGACAAGTTTTTTTTTTAATATACTTTTCTCATTTCTATACTGCTAAGATCATCACTAGCATCATTATAGAGCAGCCATTCTTCTCCACCACCACCACCAACAACACCACCACCACCAACCAAAACACCACCAGTTACGAGCAATTAATTATTCTCCTTCCCTTTCGTTAGGTCACTATTCAATTATCTTAACTATATATCTGCAGTGGCTGGAGTCGTTATGAGGAGGAGGAGGAGGACGAGGAGGAGGAGGAGGAGGAGGAGGAGGAGGAATGTATGGGGAGGAAGCAGGTGTGTGTTTCTAGCAGGGAATATAAGGAGGAACAGTAAACACATAACAAAAACACAACTATAGTAAAAAGGAATAAAAAAAGAAAATTAAGAGAGAGAAAAAAAAATGAGAAGACTGAAACACACACACAAAAACAAATAACAAAACAAAACAAACACAAACACAAAGAAACATAAGTAAAATAATAAAAAAAAACTGAGGCAAAAAAGATATATAAAAAAAAATCTTGGATGAGCGAGCGACCGATGGAATAAAAGGGGGATTGTCGCTTTGAAATATAGGGTGAATGTCCGCCAGGGTGCAGCAGGAGAGCCTCGGTGACTAGGGTGAGGGGAGAGGAGAGGGGCGCGCGAGGCCAGCCTATACAGGAGGGTGAGGGCAAAAGGGGAAAAGGGGAAAAGGGGAAAAGGGGAAGAGGGGAAAAGAGGAAAAGGGGAAAAGGGAAAAGGGCCTTGCAACAATATGCTCGCCTCCACCCCCTTCACTCTAATCGCTTGACAAACAAATCGTAATTGTGTTATCAGATGTTTGTGTTCGGGTTCACTTTGAGAGAGAGAGAGAGAGAGAGAGAGAGAGAGAGAGAGAGAGAGAGAGAGAGAGAGAGAGAGAGAGAGAGAGAGAGAGAGAGAGAGAGGTCTGAAAATATAATAGATAATAGATGTAAAAATGAAAACTTCCTTGAAAATTTTCCATATAAAACATGTTACCAATCCAGAGAGAGAGAGAGAGAAAGAGAGAGAGAGAGAGAGAGGGGGTTAGAGAGATGGTGCATTTAGGAGGAAAATTAGTGGGAAATGAGAGAAAGAAAAAGATGAGTATTTCCTCCCACTATCTCTTCCTCTTCTTTATTTGCCTCCTCCTCCTCCTCCTCCTCCTCCTCCTCCTCCTCCTCCTCCTCCTCTCCTCCTCCTCCTCTCCTCCTCCTCCTCTTCCTCCTCCTTTGTGTTCCTCCGCAGTAAATTCAAACGCTCTGCACAAAGAAAGTAAAAAGTAAGAAAGAGAGGAGGATAAGAACAAAAGAAAGAAAAGAAAGGAAGAGAGGAAGGAGAGAAGGAGGGAAGGAAGGAAGGAAGGAAGGAAGGAAGGAAGGAAGGAAGGAAGAAGGAAAGGAGGGAGGATATCTACAAAGCACACCAATTCTAGCCAACACCGGGATGAAAAATTGACTCTCTCTCTCTCTCTCTCTCTCTCTCTATAGATAACCTGAAAATAATAGAGAAGTAATGATAGTGATAATGATGATGATGATGATGATGGTGGTGGTGGTAGTAGTAGTAGTAGTAGTAGTAGTAGTAGTAGTAGTAGTAGTAGTAGTAGTAGTAGTAGTAGTAGTAGTAGTAGTAGTAGTAGTAGTAGTAGTAGTAGTAGTAGTAGTAGTAGTAGTAGTAGTAGTAGTAGTAGTAGTAGTAGTAGTAGTAGTAGTAGTAGTAGTAGTAGTAGTAGTGGTGGTGGTGGTAGTAGTAGCAGGAGGAGGAGGAGGAGGAGAAGGAGTTCAATTTATTGCCAATACATTCACTGTTGTTTGATTTTTTTTTTCATAAAACCGATAATTTTTGTTACCTTTTTCATGTTTTTTCTTCCTTATTATTAACTACTTTGACACATTTCTTATTCTACAGCCACGTCTAAGCAATGCACTAGAGAGAGAAATTGTCATATCTATTCTTTTGATTCCATTTCCTTTTCTTTTCGTCTGTGTTAAAAAAAAAATTGTTGTTTTTAGTGCCGTGGGTTGTTACATGTCCCAGTGAGAAAGTCATTGATAATAATAACAACAATGGTAACACAAGTACTAACAATAACACCAACAACAATAAGAGTGCATGGAAACACTTGGAAACACAACAGTAAACAATAACAATCTCAAGCGTGGCAAGGTTTACCCGCGGAGTAAATGAAACACGACACGCTCTGACCGTAGACTTTTTCACCGCTGGAGGGGAAACCGTCACAAGAGAACACAAAAGAAGACCGCACGCCACTTCTCTCTCTAACTCATATCCCTTTGTTTCTTATTACCTAAATGTACAAATATAGCGTGGGGTAGTTTGGATAGTAATGATTAAGGCCTCTCCCCGTCTACCTCTTATCCTTTCAGCTTAATTAGAAAGGAGAGATAGAAAGAAAGTTGATATTATTGATTGAAATTTTTACCGGAGTTTGATTATATGTATTGTTTTGGAGGGAGAGGTAGATAGGGAGGATTTCTCGGTTTACTATCACACTATCATGCGTCCCTTATTTTAAAACACATGGCGCGCTGTACAGTATTGCCAACACGAATGCTGATGTTTGTTCCTCCTTTGTACTGCAACTTGATTTAATCTCAGCTTGACGGAGCAAAACTTATCTTACATCGGCAGGGCAAGAATATATTAATTTGACCTGAACTTAGCAGAGTATAAATTAATTAGCTCAGTTTAGATAAGAGTGTAGAGTAATGTTATCTCAATTTGACCAAGAGTATTGTTCAGCGTGATTTCAATCAGACGGAGTGTAACTTGACAAAAAAAAAAACTAAATAAGAATAGAAAGCATAACAATCTGACTTCAATTTGACAAAGCGTATAACTTAATCTGACCAACAAGAACAACAACAACAACAAAAATACACCAACACAATCCCCACAACACCATCCCCACAACAACAACAACAACACAAACCCACTACACTATACAACAACACCATCACCACGACCACCACCAACACCACAATAGCAACAAGAGGCAGCCCACCACCTCCAACACCACCACCACCAATACCACCACCACCACTACGACACAGACCCACTTCGATATACGATGTAACCGCGGGGCTAATGGTCGCCGTAACGGGCCATGACGGGCATACAAACAGATATAACGTCGAGTATAATAAACAAGGATTATGCCAGTTTGACCACCCAGGGCATACATTTATACACGCAGCACCAAAGGCAATTAAACGTGTATCCTTTTAATGTACAGAATGTATTGGAACAGTGGAAATCGTGGATTCTGTAGTGAGCGAGGGGATGGGGAGGATGTGGAGCCAGGAGGGGGTGACTGGGTAACTGGGGTGCTTCTGGGGGAGATAGAAAAGCTGCTGGGGGAGGCTTGGGTGGGGGGCGAGGAGTGGGGTGAGGAGTTATAGAGGAAAGAGGTATTGGACTAAGGAAAAATGTGCAGTACAGAGGAGAGGAAATGGAGGAAAGGTAAGGAGAGTAGAGGAGGAGGGAAAGGTATGGGAGATAAGATAAAGGAGATGGCGAGAAGATAGAGAAGAGAAAGGAAAGAAGAGAAGAGGAGAATAAAAGAATAAGAAAAACCAATGAAGAAAAAGAGAAAATAAAAACGTAGATAGGTAAAAGAGAAAAAGGAACAGGGGAAATATGATATAAAGGAGAGACGTAGAGAGAAGAGAGGAAAATAGAGACAGGCGCAGGTGTGGTGATAAAAGAAGGGAGATAGAAGAAACAAGGAGATAGAGGGGAGACACAACAAAGAGAGAAAACATGAGAGAACTTTTGAGACGAACGGAGGGAGAGGAGATGAGAAAGATGCTTCAGGGGAGGGGGAGAGAGAGAAAGAAGCTGGGGGGAGGAGAGGGGGAAGGAAGAGAAGATTAGTGGCTAGTGGAAGGGGTGATGAGGAGGAGGAAGACGAGGAAGAAGATGAAAGGAGATGTACAGGAAGTGAAAGAGAAATGGAAAGCAGGTGTAAGAAGGAGGAGGAGGAGGAGGAGGAGGAGGAGGAGGAGGAGGAGGAGGAGGAGGAGGAGGAGGAGGAGGAGGAGGAGGAGGAGGAGGAGGAGGAGGAGGAGGAGGAGGAGGAGGAGGAGGAGGAGGAGGAGGAGGAAGAGGAGGAGGAGGAGGAGGAGGAGGAGAACGAGAAGGAAGATGGAGAGGAGAAAGAAGAAAAAAAGATAAAACTTAGTATAGGTTAGTGGAACAGAATGAGAGAGAGAGAGAGAGAGAGAGAGAGAGAGAGAGAGAGAGAGAGAGAGAGAGAGAGAGAGAGAGAGAGAGACAGAGACAGAGACAAAGCAAATAGGAAGAGAAAGTAGACAGAGGGATGAGGAAGAGATAGAGGAGGAGGTGGAGGAGGGAAGGGGGAACAAGGAGGAGGAGGAGGAGGAGGAGGAGGAGGAGGAGGAGGAGGTGGAAGGGGGTAAGGGGGGTGTTTTAATTCGTAATGTCGTGGTTCACAATATTTAGAATTAATCCCGTTAATACGAAGCCAAATAATAATAAATGCACATAAATTCAATATGGCGTCCAGGGATTTATATTCAACAAATTCAATCATTGCAATGGATTGAGAGAGGATGGCCGGGGAGAACGGGGAGGGGAGGGGAGAGGAGAGAGAGTGAGAGAGGGGAAGGGGAGGGGAAAGAGAGAGTGAGAGAGGGAAAGGGGAGGAAAGGGGAGGAAAAGAGAGTAAGAGAGGAGAGGGGAGTGAGAGAAGAGAGGAAAAGGAGAGAAGAGGGAGTGGAAAGATGGAAGAGATGGAATGGAGAAAGAAAATGGAAAGAAGAAACAGAAAAGAAAGAAAGAGGGGAAAATAAAAGAAAGAGAAGAGAAGAGAAGAGAGAGAGAGAGAGAGAGAGAGAGAGAGAGAGAGAGAGAGAGAGAGAGAGAGAGAGAGAGAGAGAGAGAGGTGGGGGTTTAACTATTTTAGAGAGCTTTATGATAAAAATTGACGGGAAAAATAAATTTATTTGTGTGATGTTTATCTCAGTTGATGATTCACGATTGTTGTTGTTGTTGTTGTTATTGTTGTTGTTGTTTTTGTTGTTATGGTGGTGGTGGTGGTAGTGGTGGTGGTGGTGGTGGTTGTGATGATGATGGATAATTTGTTTCTGGTTTCAGTATTTTTTAGATTGTTATTTTTATTATTATTATTATTATTATTATTATTATTATTATCATTGTTATTCTATTCTTATTTTGTTATTGCTATTATTATTTCATTATGATTATTACCACATCACTCCTCCTCCTGCTACTATTACTACTACTACTACTACTACTACTACTACTACTACTACTACTACTACTACTACTACTACTGCTCATCGCTTCTATCATTATTACTATCATTTTTGTTGTCAGGTAATGTGCTCACTTTTTGTGATGCAATTTTTTCTTTCATCTTCGTTCATTCCACTTGCTTCTGTGTCTGCATTCCTTTTACTTTGTGGAGGAAAGGTGAAAGACGCGAAGGAGATAGAAAGAGAGAATAATAAGAGAAAGAGGAGGAGGAGGAGGAGCAGGTTGTCTTAGATTACGTGTCTCCGTGACTAACACACACACACACACACACACACACACACACACACACACACACACACACACACACACACACACGCTATACACATAATACACCATACTACCTAATGATAAATGTAAACTTAATCTGTTCTCAGCATTCATACATGTCTCCCAGTCCACACGCTTGTCTACTTCTCAGCCTCCACACACCTGTCCACTGCTACCGTCCACCTGTTTACCTCTGCACACACCTTCACCACATCTGCACTCACTAAGGTCACCACAAACAGCCACACTCATCTGCACCTTTATGAATGAACCTATACCTAATACTCTCTTTACATTCACGAGGTAAGAAAGAATGTGGTTTAGCAGATACTTTATATGTTCTCTATTTTCTTTTTCATATATCTTGTTAATTTTACCGCATGCGTACTTAGTGAAATAGACCAAAGTATTGCTACAGACGTTCAAAGTAAGTGAGGAGAAATTGTTACCTGCTAGATATCCAACGAAAAGTAAGGAATGTTAGCCTCTTCAATCCTGAGACGCATCTTTACCTTGATTTTTGGGTGTGATCAGACGATTTTACTTGCATTAGGGAGTGTATATATGAAGATCAAAAGAATAATGGTCACCGAGTGTAGGTTGGGCTTCCTCACTTGGGACAAGGGTTTCCTAGCGGGTGGGCTTTGAAATAGGAGGTACCACAAACAGTTCCCCCTTTAGCCCATAAATTCTCGTGAAAAAGCTCACTTGGTATAAATAAAAATAAATAAATGAATAAAATAAAAGAGTCTTTGATATTCTAAGCCCATGTTTCTGATGGTGTGTAAAATTGCCAAATAGTAACTAGGATAAGAAAAACGCGTTATGGTGCTGAAGAAGTTAAGAACTTTTCCTTGCATTCGTCGTCTCCACAGATAAATAAAAGAGATATTTTGAGGACATTGTGACAAACTGGAGGTAGTGGCGAAGCGAAAGACTACAGGCTGAAGAATATTCCTCTGAAGAAGTTACGCGTATTCTCTCTTCTAAATATGTTGCCATTTTTACCAATTATCTTTTGTACTTAGTGAAATAAAAATATGGAGTCAACATATCGGTACAGTGGTTCAAGCTAAATAAAGAGAAATACAACGAAAAATAGGGAATATCAGGTACAGATTTTCATTGGAGTGTTGTATTTCTCGTCTCCACAGATAAATAAAGAGATAATTTGAAACCACTGTAACAAATATGAGGTCCTATTGAAGGGAACACAGGCTAGAGAATATTATTAAGAAGCTATCCATAACTATGAACAAAATACTAATTATTCAAACCGTGTTCCTTCAACTGGAGGTAGTGAAGGAAATACCAGATGAAAAACATTAATGAGAAGCTACACATAACTATCGGCCGTACGCTCTCACCACGACAGTTTTCCAAGGCCACAGAGGCGACTAGCGGGTTTTCAAGACAGTTTCTCCTTATCTACAATTCTTCCCAGTCTATTACCGGAACCATAAACGTATCCTTAAAAACATGAACATCCTCAACTAAAGCCTTTGGAAAGTTATGATGGTGAGAAAGCAAAGCGTTGAAGAATACTGACATATGAACAAATGCTAATCCCTCAGGCTGTGTTCCCTTCACCAGCTGCCGCCAATGATAACAGTGTGGCGCATCGCAATAACAAACAAATCAAGCGGTAAAAAGAAACATAAGATTCTGATTTTCGTTTCCGTGTGGATGACAATTACAGTTACCGCTTTTTCTTTGTTACATGGACAAAGAAATTCGCTGTAACAAGAATATTTACACTTTCTAACACACATACACTCAATCCATCCTTTCGTTTATCTTGTCGTGCTTTCACCCAAAGGAATGAATATATGGGTTAAAAAATATATTACTAAAGTCTGGTTTATGTGATATTCAAACTTCCTTGTGAGTTTGTGAGTTTGTGAGGTGTGACGGAGAGGCGAGGTGAAATGTGAATTCTTCGATGTAAATAGGTAAGATAATTCACCTTCGCATAATTATACTTGATTATTTTTTTCTTCTCATTATCATTTCTTCTTTTTTTTCTTTTTCTTCTTCTCCTCCTCCTCTTTCTCTTCCTCCTCCTCCTCTTCCTCCTCCTCTGCATCATCATCATCATCATCATCATACGCATTCTGTTTATCACGTGAAGCTTCTCCTCCTCCTCCTCCTCCTCCTCCTCCTCCTCCTCCTCCTCCTCCTCCTCCACCTTCCTCCTCGTCTTCCTCCTTTTCCCTCGTACCCTCTCTTCTTCTTTCTCTTACTTTTTCTCCTTTTCTCTTAATCATTCTCCTCATTCTTCTCATATTTCAACAACACCGACAACGATAACAACAACAAGCAAACACACACACACACACACACACACACACACACACACACACACACACACACACCACGGCAATCAATACAACACTATGAAGTAAACACCAAAATGGCGCTCACTTTGGAAGAGAGAGAGAGAGAGAGAGAGAGAGAGAGAGAGAGAGAGAGAGAGAGAGAGAGAGAGAGAGATTCCTGACAGATGGCGCTGCAGTTCTTATTTCGTTGCGTTGTAGTATTAAAAAACATTCATGAAAAAAAAAATAGAAAAAAAAATGCTTCGTTTCACTACAGCCGGTTTCAATTCATATTTGCCTGTGTTATTATTTTAAAGTTTATTTGGCATTTTCAGGCATTGTGTTAATTTATCACAGGTCGCAATGGCTTCGTTGGACCATTATTGGGGGGGGGGAGGAACTGACCGCAATCTCTCTCTCTCTCTCTCTCTCTCTCTCTCTCTCTCTCTCTGAAGACACGTCGTTCTCCCTTTAGCTTCAATTTACATTATTTTCCGGCCTAACATTTTCCGCCTTTCGCCGCGGCCCGCTAATCAGCCCGTGCTAATTACACCTTGCCTCGCTACACCCACGTGAAGGGCGTGCACATGTTTGCCGTATGTGTGTGTGTGTGTGTGTGTGTGTGTGTGTGTGTGTGTGTGTGTGTGTGTGTGTGTTACTGTGAAGAAAATAATGAGTGTACTGCGTTATTATACATAGATAAATAGATAGACAGACAGACAGATAGATAGGTAGATGGATGGATAATATAAATGATAAATAGAGAGAGAGAGAGAGAGAGAGAGAGAGAGAGAGAGAGAGAGAGAGAGAGAGAGAGAGAGAGAGAGAGAGAGAGAGTCATGATAAAGTTACAATTTTTCTATATTAGCTGACGAAGTGGAGAAATAAAGCAAACAAAAAAACAAATCAGACACAAAGGAAAAAAAAGAAAATTGTATAAAACAGAGGAAAGTAAAAAAAAAGAACAATTGAACTCTCGGGAGGAAACATCAAAACACCTCAAAAAATAACAATGTAAAAAAAATCTCAAAAAAACATCATCTTTCCGCCCTTTCAACGGAGCGGCAAGTTCCGAACATCACCCGTTTTCTATTCACATTTTGAGCCTGAAAACTGACTCCATCTGCGTGAAATGAGCCCAAGGAAACAGCGCACCAAGTAGCCAGATAGAGAGACAGCCAGACAAACACACGGACACACGGACAGACAGACAGAGGGGCCCCAGTATAAGCGACCCATAGCTGTTCACACCTGATAAGAGACTGAGATAAGATAACCTCGTCTCCATCGCTTACTTGGCGCCAATTTGAAGTGACAGATGCGGCGCCAACGAGAGACTGAAGAGATGCTGATTCTCAAAATTCTAGGCCTCACCTCTAATATTTCAAAAGGCTTTATTTAAATTGACACGAGTTTTTAAGGGTGGTTTCACGGTTCTAGAGGCAGAATAATAAGATTTCTACATTATTAACAGAAGAAATACTCTTGAAAACTCGGCTAATCATTTCTGTAGCCTTGGGAAATAGTCGTGGTGATAGAGCAAAGCGTTTATGAATACGGACGGCTGAACCTTACATATGCTAACCTGTTTGTGATGCTGAGGGATGTTATGTAGTAGTATAGATGTAATTTTTGTATAACGGATGTTCTTGAAGTGATGCTGAGAGGACGCAAAATTCTAAGTGGTTTAAAGTGAGTGTGCAGAAAATATACTGTCACGTATAAGCTAATTCATTCCCGGAGTGCAATGGATAGATAGAATGATAGACTGTAAGTAAATATTTAACAGTATAAGTGACTGTATACTGTGCTGAGCGATTTTAAGTGGTTCACAATAATGCTGAAGCTCTATTAGTGATTGTTAGGTTATGCTGAGTGACTGCAAATGGTATAAGTAAATATTAAGCGGTAAAAAGTCACTGTAAAGTATGCTGAGCGATTTTAAGTAGTTTTAAGTAATGCTGAGGTCCTATAGAGTATGCTGAGTGAGTGCAAATGCTGCTAAGTGATCATACGTTATAAGGAGTGATTCCAAATTATGCTGAGCGGTGGTGAAGGCGCGTGAGTAATGGTACGTGACGTGAAAGGATTGTGAGGAATGGTGAGCAGTGGTGAGCGCGTCTGGGAGGGGTGGCAGAAGGCGTGACGGTGAGAAACGGTGAATGATGGTGACTGCGTGGCGGAGAATGATGAGGAATGATGCTGAGGAATGATAAACCCGCGCGATCCCACATGTGAGTGACGGTGTAGTGTAGTAAATGATAAGGGATTTGAGGTGAGGAGAGATATTATAAAACGGTGCCTCGGGAAATCATTATGCCGAGGGAGATGTGAAAATTGGTGAAGAATGGGAGGAGGAAGAGAATCATGATAGAATTGTACGAGATGATAATGATGATGGTGATGGTAATGGTGATGGTGATGGTGATGCTGAAAATAATAATGATGCTAATGGTAGTAGTAGTAGTAGTAGTAGTAGTAGTAGTAGTAGTAGTAGTAGTAGTAGTAGTAGTAATAGCAATGATAATGATAATAGTAATAATAATAATAATAATAATAATAATAATAATAATAATAATAATGATAACAATAATGATAATGATAACAATAATAATGATAACGAAAAAGTTGCTAAAAAAAGATGATAAAAGAAGAAGAAGAAGAAGAAGAAGAAGAAGAAGAGGAAGAAGAAGAAGAAGAAAAAAAAAGAAGAAAAAGAAGAAGAAACGAAAACCGATAACACCAACAAAAACAACAACGAAAACAACGAAAACAACAGCAATAAAGCAAATTTAAAAAAAAAAGTCAAATGGATACCTATATATCCAACTTAGAGAGAGAGAGAGAGAGAGAGAGAGAGGTGTCGGTCGGCGGTAGCGGTGGTGGTGGTGGCGGCGGCGCTACAGTGTCAGGCGTCAGTAATACCGCTGACGGAGATTTCTGTGATGAAGGGTCAATTTTTGCCCCGACCGCCCCCCGCCTGACGATCTCATTACGCCACCTCTCATGTACGCACACCTAAGTCAAAATGAACCACTGCTTTTTGCGTTTTCTCTCTTGTCTCCTGTTTTTCCGACCCACACGCACACACACACACACGAGCGCACACAAGTTCACACACGCACACGTACAGTTTTACACGCACATGGCCGCCCGCTGGTTAACTCATAATTCTCACACAATTATCAATCGCAACGCTGATGGTGGATTCACAACAGCACCACCACCACCACCACCACCACCACTACCACTATCACCATCACTACCACCACCACATCTGCCTTTACTGTATCGCTCCTGCCACTACCACCACCATCACCATTACTATCACTACTACCGCTATCACCGCCGCAGCTGCTCCCTTCACCACTATTACTGTTACTACCAGCCTACCAGTATCACAACCATCATTACTACAGTTGTCCCTATCATCACCATGCTGCGTCTGGTAATATCATCACCACTGCTACCGTCATCATCAATACTTTCACCACCACCGTAATGACTACTGCTACTATTACCGTTCCCTCCCATATTAATGTCATCACCATCTATAGAGTAGTAATTGTACTGTTCTCATCACTCTTATCACTGGTTTCATCATCACCACCATCACCACCACGCAGCTATGATCATACCTTCACCTTCGCAGCCATCATCACCTCTAATGCCAACAACACCATATTCACACCCGTAGCATCACCATCATCACCACAGCACCATCCTCACCACCACTACACTATAAACTGAGTCAGTCGTCACCACTATATCTACCATTCCCTTCACCACCACCACAACCACCATCACCACAACTACCATCAACACCACTAACAACAACAACAGCACCAGATCTATATACCACACCAGTCTGCCTTGCCACCCGTTGCTAAGGCCGCCGCTACACCACCACAACACCACAGACAACAAAGACTGGTCCCCTCACAGCTGCACCACGCCGCCATTTGCACCACACATCACCACAGTTAGCACCGCGGGACACAAAATGCACACTATACTAATGCACGCACACACGCACGCACGAGAGAATAATCACTCCCATGGGGACGAGGACAACACCGAGCGCCACAACACCGATCAGCGCAACACCACGGTATGTATTGCGGCACCTCCCACAGCAACACACCGACGGAAACATTGAAAAAAAAAACTTGCAAAACTGGAAAAAAATAGAAATTCACAAAATGGAGAACAAAATACTGAACGCAGCCCGTGACTCACCTACAATGGGCGGCTTCTTGTCCGTGGGCGTGGGCGGCAGCACCGTAGAGGGAGTGGGCGTTAGGGGATGGAGGGGCGGCGGACCTCGCAGGGCTGAGGATACGCCCGTCTGGTGGGCGCCGAGGCCAGCATGTGAGGCGGGCGTGCCGTGGGTGGAAGCGTGGGCGTGGGACAGACCGTGGACAGCGTCGTGGGCGTGACTGACTTCCAGATGATGTAGGGCGTCGTGGGCGGGAGTGTGGCGATGGCCGAGACCGTGCGTGGGATCGTGGGTGTGATCATGGGCGTGAGTGGGCGTGTGGGCGGTGTCGTGGGTGAGTGAAGGCGGCTGAAGGTCATGCAGGGAGAGACCATCATGGAGGCCGGACGTGAGGCCCTCCATGGTGGCGGGTCTCCTAGGGGCGGCGGCGGCGGCGGCGAAGGCAACGGCGGCTCACATGCGGGCCTCGCTTCCCACCAAACCTGCAGACGGGGCCGCCCTCCGAGGGGCCCCACGCGACCTGGCTCACTGGCGTGTTGTTCCTCCTCGGCCGCGGCGCCCAAGTCACGGCTTCCGGCGCGGTAAATTCGGCTCAGGTGGGGCTCAGGGCGTAAGTCGCGGCAAGTCGGGGCAATCCTGCAGTATCCGCCACAATCACCGGCGCCGCTCAATCCTGCCCCGTCGGAGGCCGTCCCGTCGCCGCCGTCGCGCGCTAGTCCACCCCTTGCCACTCCAAATCTTTCAGAAATCCCCACCCAAGTCGCTGGTTGTACGAAGGGCTTACTGGCGAAGCTCCCGGAGCCCTGGTGAAGTCCGTGGGCTTGGCCAGGCTTCGGTCAGACTCCCGCTGCTCCGTCAGGCCGCCTCCCGCTTCGCCCAGCGCCCGCCGTCAGCAGCCTCGCGCCCCCAACACCTGCCAATCTTCCCTCAGTTTCGAGAGGTCCCTTTTTTTATCCGCGTAAATGGCAGGCGAGCGCACACGGGTCTTACTTGGAACAATCGGTATTCTGGTATGACCGCGGGTATTGCCAGTAGTTAACTTGGGCTAAATCATCCGACATTATCTTCGACCATTTGGCGGGGCGGCGGGTGGGCGGGGCTTGGTGTGGGCGGCCAATCAGGCATCACCGGGACCCGTCAGCCAACAAGACATCTGTCGCCAAGCATTACGGGAAGCAGAGTCTCATCCATCACCTCCCACCGCCACGTAATCAACTCATTAGCATATATCCGTGAGATTTATAGGCCTGTTCGTGAAATATATGCGAGGAGCGAGGGAGAACACACCCAGGTAGTGAGGTGGCGTGGCGGCGTGTGGCAGCCGTGAAGGAGGGGGGCGGGGGCGAGGGGCGGGGCTAGCCAATGGCCCGCACTCAACCATGTCCGTCAATTTAATACCCAACGAATACACTCCCGGCTAAATTATGGTGTAGTCAATTTGATTTGTAGGCGAGAGGCAGAAAGTCAGGAAGGAGAACAGGAGGAGTCTGGGCGTCGGAACCCCGAACATGGAGGAACACACACACACACACACACACACACACACACACACACACACAGAGAGAGAGAGAGAGAGAGAGAGAGAGAGAGAGAGAGAGAGAGAGAGAGAGAGAGAGAGATAATAATAACAACAATAATCAACACCCACACCAAACGCCCCTCATCTCCAGCTGGACACAACACAATATTCCCGGCACAACTCAAGCTTTAATTGTAGAGGGGCACACTGCCGCTCGTGGACTCTTAGAAATAGCGAAGAAAACTGTCAGGCTTAGTGTAAAATCGATGGCTGGCTGGTCTGAGGGCTCGCGGCGGAATACTGATGCTGTTCGTGGACTCCCTGCTTCTTTCTTCTCCCCTTTCCTGCACCTCCTACGTGTGGCCACAGCCTTCACGATCCCCGGGAGGCGCAGCGACCAGAAAGGAAAATGGTCTGATGGAGTTCGTGGTGTGTTTATGCGATTTGATTTCAATCTATGCGCTGATAGGAGGATCATGTCCGCGAGTCGTTTCTGCCTTCGTGACTGATAGTGACGGTGTGACGCTTGTTATCTCATCTGAATAATCCTTAGGTAACTCAACGGGTGGGTGGATGGGGAGGGGCCTTCTGCTGTGCTTTCATGTCTAAATGGAAGGACGAGTGAGTTGAAAGGACAAAATGCATAGAATGCTCTACTCACTCTCACCTCTGATCTGTCCACCTCCCTAATGTAAGAGTTAAACAGTAGCTTCACTCTTCGCCTTTAATTAATGGCACGAACGCTCTCTGCCTACATCTGTATTTCCTCTTTCCTGTGACCTGACCTTGTTTCAGAGAGGAATTGTAAGGCACCTGCAAACTTAAATTGGAGGTTCTTTTTATTCATTTATGCTTATTTATCATTTTCATTCATGTCTATTTTATTTTATTTACATAATTAAGTTTTTGAGAGAGAGAGAGAGAGAGAGAGAGAGAGAGAGAGAGAGAGAGAGAGAGAGAGAGAGAGAGAGAGAGAGAGAGAGAGAAGAAACACTTTTTTTCTTCCTAGATTTGTGTGTCTCTGATCGACCTCTCTTATGCATTGTGGAAAAAAAAAAAAAATTGAAGACGTAGTGGAACAAGAAGTAAGCAAATGGAAGAGTAACGTTATCTTGATGCTGGTAAATCTTGAAGGCTTTAGACTAAGAAGTAATACATCCAGCCACTCCGTCACTCCAGCATTACTCAGAATTACGGTGGCTGACTAACTTGTCTTTTTTTCCCCCTCTCTTTCTCTCTTTCTCTCTCTATCTCCACTTGGCTTCATATCAATCACGCGTAAAGATAATGATTTACTTAACGATTATCTTATGTTCCTAATGCCTTTATTTCTGTGTGTGTGTGTGTGTGTGTGTGTGTGTGTGTGTGTGTGTGTGTGTGTGTGTGTGTGTGTGTGTGTGTGTGTGTGTGTGTGTGTGTGTAGCGTTTATGGCGAGGTGTGTTATCAGAATGTCAACACACAGCAGCCTTACGGACTTGTAACTTATCTACTTACTCCTCTGCTGCCTCTGTGTGTGTGTGTGTGTGTGTGTGTGTGTGTGTGTGTGTGTGTGTGTGTGTGTGTGTGTGTCGGTGCGTAAAGTAAAGTCGCGTTCGTGCGTGTGCGTATGTGTATTACGTACCTGTTTTCAAGATACCACACACACACACACACACACACACACACACACAGAGCTCAGAGTAATTGGTCTTTTATCAGTGGGTCTGAGACTGGACCATCACGCCGACCTTTATCAATGATTTATAACCAATAAGCGGAACAAAGGCTGCACCGATAACCTCCAGCTAGAAATACACACGGCTGAGGCTCCTCGTTCCCCGCAGCCAGCCAGTCAGCGAGATTCCAACAGGGAGCTGGGATGGGCTGGGATAGACTGGGCCTGGCTGACGTCTGGTAGTATACGAGACAGTAAGAGAGAGGGGGACGGTACACTGCGGGGAGGGAAATGAATGTGTCTGTCTCTCTGTTTTTTTCTTCTTTTTCATTCTTTTTATTTTGATTTTCTCCGTTTTCATAATTATCATTCCTCTTCTTCGTTTCTATGTTTATTTTTTTTCTTTCTCACTCTCTCTCTCTCTCTCTCTCTCTCTCTCTCTCTCTCTCTCTCTCTCTCTCTGTTTCTGTTTCTCTATTTCTATTCTCTTCCTTATCAAAATTATCATTCCTCTCCGTTTTTATTCTCATCCCTTCCTCCTCACTCTTTTTTTCCCCTTTCTCTCTGTTTCTGTTTCTATCTCATTTTCCTCCATTGTCAAAATTATCAATCATCTCTTTCATTTCTTTTCAATCTCTTCTTTCTCACGTTCGTTAAAGTCTCACTCTCTCACTCTTTTTTTCCCCCCAAGACTGACATTAGCGGGAGTCATTTACTGTTATTTCTCCTCTATCTCTTGCTGTTTCTGTCTCTGTATCTTGATTTTCTCCCTTAGCAAAACAACAATTCCTTTTTCTCCCTTTTCCAATCCCTTACATCTCTCTTACTACAACTTAGCCTTTTTTTTTATACCATGTGGGCTTTTCACGGGAATTTGTGGGCTAAACGGGATATTTTTTGGGGTACCTCCTATCTCAAAGCCCACCCGTTAGGAAACCGTTGCCCCGAGTGAGGAAGCCCAACTTACACTCGGACCGTGGACAGGATTCGAACCCGTGCGCTTGGAGACCCCTCGGACCCCAAAGCACGCATGGTTTCTCTGTACCACGGCGGCCTTTCTCTCCCTCTCTCTTTTTTTACTCCCAAGATTGCATTATCAGCGGATATCATTTACTATCTTGGGCAACCGTTGTATAATTTCCATGAGCCACAAATCCACTGAGCGACTTCCACACCTTCGCTACCTCTCTTGATTCTGGGGAAAAAATTAGTGCTGGCGATACAGTGGTATGTTAACGCTGGGTGAGTGAGTAAGTGGGCATTTGAAGTGTACTAGAGATATATTTAATGAGGTTTAGTAAGTCTACGTAATTCGTTGACTACATACACACACACACACACACACACACACACACACACACACACACACACACACACACACACACACACACACACACACACACACACACACACACAGTAGCTTTAAGATCATTTTTACGATGTTGGATTCACACGGAAAGCAAAGAAATAAATGCAATATATCAATAAAAATAATAATAGCGAGAAATAAATAAGTAAACTCGATTTGCGTGAACTGAGGAGAGAGAGAGAGAGAGAGAGAGAGAGAGAGAGAGAGAGAGAGAGAGAGAGAGAGAGAGAGAGAACAACAGGGATAATAACATGAATCAGAGGCAGATTTAGAGATAAAAGACAGACTTAGAGAGAATAAAGAGACGAGACGAAAATAAGACCAAATGAGGAGAACTAAGTGAGTGAGAGAAAGGAAGAAAGTGAGAGAGGGAGAGAGAGGAAGGAAGGATATAAAGGAAGGCAGAAGCAAAAGGAGATATAGAGATAAACTAAGAAGGATTGAGATGGAGAGAGAGAACGTGAGTTATGGAGGAAGGGAGAGAGTTGGAGGAAGAATGAAGAATGGAGAGAGAGAGAGAGAGAGAGAGAGAGAGAGAGAGAGAGAGAGAGAGAGAGAGAGTAGCTCCAGGAACCTTCAGTAAATCAATACTTCTAACAGCCAGTCTGGTGTTGTAGCGAAGACTCTCTCTCTCTCTCTCTCTCTCTCTCTCTCTCTCTCTGATTTATAGGGGGAAAACTTTGGTCCTGAAGTGATCATGACCTCATAATTCTCCTCATTTTGCCTCATAAATAATGTCCGTTTTCTTTTTTTCCGCGCCTCACTCACTTCAATATAAATCGAGAAAGATAGAGAAGAGAGAGAGAGAGAGAGAGAGAGAGAGAGAGAGAGAGAGAGAGAGAGAGAGTCATAACTGCCCAGGACCTATCAGAGTGGATGGTCGGGAGATGCAGATTTGATGGTCTTCTCTCTCTCTCTCTCTCTCTCTCTCTCTCTCTCTCTCTCTCTCTCTCTCTCTCTCTCTCTCTCTCTCTCTCTCTCTCTCTCTTCACTCCTTCTTTTTCTATATTCTTCTCCTTTCTTTTATTTATTGCCTCCTTCACCTCCTCCATCCTTCTTCTCTATCTTTTTTTTATCTTTTTCTTTATCTTCTTTATTTTCATGCACTATTAAGCGATATCTTTTCTATCCGTCTCTCTCACTTTGTCTTCGTTTGCCTTCAATTCCTCCTCCTCCTCCTCCTCCTCCTCAACATCCTCTTTCTCCTTCTCCTCTTCCATCTCCTATTCATGCTTTTCTTTAAAGTTCTACAAATGACTGTCTTTCACTACTACTACTACTACTACTACTACTACTACTACTACTACTACTACTACTACTACTACTACTACTACAACCCATTTCTCAAGGATCAAGAACAATATACGAGGAACGATGAGGAATACATGTGAAGGGGAGAGAAAGGGGAGACAGCAGGAGACTTGAAGGGGAGAGGAGAAGAGAGAGGGGTAGAGGGAGGACTGGGGAGAGAAAGGCTATAGGAATGGGTAGCTTGAGGGGGTCTGGTGGTGGATGAGATGGGGAGAGGGTGGGGAGACGCAGGGGTTTGTGGTAAGGGATGGTGTGTGGAAGCCTTGGTCATGTGTTAATCCTGGTTTGGTACTTGTTGATATGTTCCTCCCTTTACCTAACCTAACCTAACCTAACCTAAACCTTTACCTAACCTAACCTAATGTAATCTGTCATCTGGTCATTATTTTATTTTTTTTTTATATATTTGGTTTATTTGTTTCTGTTTGTATCTGTTTGTCTGTCTCCTTATTTCTAACTTTCTTTTATTTGATTTACTTATTGTTTCTTGTCTCTTTGTTCTTTACTTATCAACTTAGCTGTTTTCTTTATGTTTATCTATTCACTTCCTTGCTCTTTTTAGTTTATTCTATTTTCATTTCATCACAGTGTTGCTTATTACCCTTTTCTTTCTTTCTTTTCCTACTTTCTTAGCAGGTTCCTTCTTTCCTGTATACTTTTTTCTCCCCTTTCTTAATTTCCACCACATGCTCCATACACCCTGCCAACCCTGCTAACCAGACACCCTCACGTTCCTATCACAACACCCTGCCAATCGCTCACACACTACCGTAACACTCTCTCTTTACCCTGCCAACTATGCACACACACACACACACACACACACACACACACACACACACACACACACACACACACACACACACACACACACACACACTAGCATAACACATTCACTTCACTCTTAAGAAACGCTATACCCTGCCTAACACCCTGCCGGATACCCTGCCACACTCCACCACTACACCCTTTCACGCACGAATCATAGCTACACCATGCTGATCACACTCCCAAGTACTCTCACCCTGCCAAACTTACCCTATATGTACACCCTGCCAAACAAACACACATACATACTCACACAAAACACCCAACTGACGATAAACCACAGACACATCCCCTACTTCCTCTCCTAGCCACACTCTGCCACCCTGCCACCCTGTTTCCCCCTAGCATGGGAGACACCACCTGAGGCTTTCCAGAACGTTAGATATCAATGGTAATGACAAGGAGAGAGGGAGAGGGAGAGAGAGGGAGAGGAAGGAAGGAAGGTAGAAGGGCCATGATGGAGAGAGCAGAGAGAGAATGATAAAGTAAGGAAAGAAGGAAGGATAAGGAAAAGGGAAGTTAGAGATGTAATGAGAGGAGGAGGAGGAAGAGGGACGAAGGAAGGAATTAAGGAAGGAAGATGGAAGGGAAAAAGATGAAGTAAGTAAGAAAGGAAGGCAAGAACATGGTAGAAAGAATAAAGAAAACAAAAACGAGAAAAGAAGAAGGAAAAAAGTAAAGGAGGGGAAAAAACAAGTAAATGATAGAGAAAAGGGAAAGGAGAAAGAAAGGGAGAAAGAGAGGCAGAGGAAACAATATATATAAAGGAGGGAGAGAAGGAAGAAAGTTTAGAAGATAGGGAATATACGAGAAGACAAAGGAGAGAATAAAGACAGACAGAGAGGAAACAGAGAAAGAGAAAGGAAGAGGAAGATGTTGATAAATAGTAAATAACGATAACAGAATTGAGGAAAATAACAATTAATTAAAGAAAAAGGTAAAAAAAAACACCAGAGAGAGAGAGAGAGAGAGAGATGTAGGGGAAGGGAGGGGGATGCTGATGAGGGCAGGAGATGATGGGGAATCGATTATAAATGGGGAGGGAAGGGGAGAGAAAGGAGGGAGGGGAGGGAAAGTGAGGGGAAGGTGAGGGCGAACAGGGGAAAGAAAATAACATTGAAAACAAGAGTAATTTATTGGCCTTTATGAATGAAATGAAGCATAACAGAGGGAGAGGGAAGGCAGAGGAGGGAGGGAAGAGGGAGGGAGAGGCGAGCGCGGAGGCAAGGAAAGGGAGGGAAAAAAAATGGAAATACAACATCAAAACAATGAAGTCGTTTTGATAAAAGTGGCTGGATGGATAAGAATGAGTCTGTCAGTCTGATTAATTACCTCTCAGGTATTTCACGATGGCCTAAATATTTTTTCACCTGTGCTATAAAATTCTCCCCGCAGTTTGTTCTCGCTTCCCACCTGTTGTTGTCGCTCTTCACTACAAAATTTGACACATTATTTTTTTTCTTTATTTTGTTTGATATTATAAAAAGAATATTAACAGCATTTTGTTTCTTTTATATCATGTTTAATTAATATCAGGTCTCCTCTTCTGAAGACTCGTTTATTATATATTTTTCCTTTTTTATACGAGTTAATGTTATCAGATTTCTCTCTTCAACATCCTAAGATAAGGTGTTCTCTTCTGTGTCATAAAGTTTTCAAGCACCATCAGTTTTCCTCCTTTATATCTAAGACTTCCAATTATAAACAGCTTTTCTCTTTTATACTAATTATCATCTGGTTTTCTCTTCCATATAACAACTCATTCATATTTCTTCTACATCCCAAGCTCCAATCATTATCAGTTTTCTTTCCTTTGTTATAACACGTTCAGTTAACATCGGGTTTTCTCTTACATCGCTACTATTCTCTTCCAAAATGACACAGATTCATTTTTTCCATTCCCTCACACCGAAGAGAATGAAAACCAACAAGGAGGAAGATAGAAAGCAACAAAAAGAGAATGAACAGCAATGAGAAAGATAAACAAGTCGTAACAAAGAAGATAAAGAACGAGGAGGATAAAAAGTAACATAAAGAGAATGAACAAGAAGGAGGAGAAGGAGGAGGATGATCAAACGTAACAAAAAAGGAATGAAGACAAGACATAACAAAGAAGAGAATGAAAACTAATAAGTGGTAACAAAGAGAATGAAAACCAGCAAGGAGGAGAATAAAAGTCATAACAAAGAAGAGAATGAAAAATAAGGAGGATAAAAGTCGTGACAAGAGCAGTAAAGGAATAAGGAGGATGAAACGCTTATGGGTAAAGAGACAGAAGAAGAGGTGAGGAGAAAATAAATAAAGAGTCAAATTAATCTCCTCCCCACTTTGATAAATTAAACAGCTCGCGGGAAGGAGAATGATTAGGAGAGACAAAATAACTCCATGGAAACAAACTCGAATCTTTCTGTTAGTACTGAAAGAGAAGAAGGGAAAAAACCAATGATTGTTGGGAATACACACACACACACACACACACACACACACACACACACACACACACACACACACACACACACACTTAAAGTAGCAGTATAGTAGTAGTAGTAGTAGTAGTAGTAGTAGTAGTAGTAGTAGTAGTAGTAGTAGTAGTAGTAGCAGTGGTAGCAAAGGTGGTTGAAGAAGGAAGAGGAGGAGGAGGAGGAGGAGGAGGAGGAGGAGGAGGAGGAGGAGGAGGAGGTGTTACGTGAATGACCAAAAGTTATGAATGAATGAGTCTCTGCTACAACTACTACTACTACTACTACTACTACTACTACTACTACTACTACTATTGTCTTCTCTTTTTATGTTTCTTCCTGAGAGTGTGTGTGTGTGTGTGTGTGTGTGTGTGTGTGTGTGTGTGTGTGTGTGTGTGTACTCTCATATCTATGCACATCTTTCTGAAAATTCTCTACTCTCTCTCTCTCTCTCTCTCTCTCTCTCTCTCTCTCTCTCTCTCTCTCTCTCTCTCTCTTACTGCGCAATATAGTGGTGTACCCTCTCTCCCTGTCCCTCCCCCTCCCACATACCCTCTCCCCATCCCCCCCGTGACCCTAAGCTGGTCTCTTCCTGACCTCTCTTTAGGGTGTAAATTACATGTCCCTGGTGTTTCTGGTTATCCCTTACCGCTCTCTCTCACTCTCTCTCTCTCTCTCTCTCTCTCTCTCTCTCTCTCTCTCTCTCTCTCTGAAATTTACGTACAGCGTGTGTCATTCTTTCATTTTTAACGTAAGAGGAGGAGGAGGAGGAGGAGGAGGAGGAGGAGGAGGAGGAGGAGGAGGAGGAGGAGGAGGAGGATAAAGAGAAGGAGATAAAAGAGGAGGAGGAGAAGGAGGAGGAAAAATAAGTGTGAGGAAAGATACTGAAGAAGACAAGATGAAGGTAAATGATAAATGCAAACAGAGTAAGAGAAGAAGAAGAAGAAGAAGAAGAAGAAGAAGAAGAAGAAGAAGAAGAAGAAGAAGAAGAAAAATAATAGTGAGAGAAAAAGAATAAAAATGCTAATACAGTAACAAAAAACAAGAATAAATGAATGAAGACCAATATAAAGAGGAAGAGAAAGAGGAAGAAGAGGAAGAAGAGGAAGAAGAGGAAGAAGAGGAGGAGAAGAAGAAATTATTAATGATTCAAAAGTTGCTAAAAGAAAATTCCCCAAGAAAATAAAAATAAAAAAGAATATAAAGAAAAGGAAGAGGAGGAAGAGGGAGAAAAGGAGGAAGATGTTGATGAGAAGGGAAAACAAGAAAAGAAATAGAAGACAAAATTCTAAAATAATAAAAACAAAGACGAATATGAAGGAAAGAAGAAGAGGAAGAGGAGGAGGAAGAGGAAGAAGAGGAGGAGGACGAAGAGGAGAAAGAGGATGTTGATGAGAAGAAAAGAAAAAAAAAATCCTACAAAATAATAAAGATGAATATAAAGAAGAGGAAGAGGAGGAGGAAGAGGAAGAAGGCGAGGAAGGCGTTGATGAGAAGAGAGAAGAAAAAGAAAAAGAAAAGAAATTCCCCCAAAAATATAAAAAAAATAAGGACGAATATAAAGAGGAAGAGGAAAAGGAGGAGGAAGAGGAAGAAGAGGAGGAAGAGGATGTTGGTGAGTGGGTCATGTGGTGGGCGGGTCATCGGAACAATTAGGTCAGAGGTCAGTTCGAGAAGGTCATTAGTTCCCGTCAGTGACACGTGGGCGGCTTCCGTTCCCGCGGCGAGACAACCACAAAAAAGTCCCGACGAGAGAGAGAGAGAGAGAGAGAGAGAGAGAGAGAGAGAGAGAGAGAACGGTGCTCAATGGTGGTGACGCCGTAGAGGTGCCGTGATCCCACGGGTGTCAGCATCAACGCACCTTCGCAGGACGCGTCTCCAGGATGTGGAACTTGTTCACGGCCGCGGTGCCTCACGTCCAGGAGATGAACACTCACAGTGTC